>NC_056746.1:847576180-847928680 GCF_019279795.1 Protopterus annectens | reverse complement strand
ATCCATTGGTCCAGATGGCACTTGAAGATGGTCAGAGAAGGGCTCTGCTTCATATGAAGAGGAAGGGAAATCTCTGGGACATGTATCTGTCTCTCCAGCATGATTTATTCATGTCAGTGATCTGGTTTAGATCTTTGGAGCAGGTAACTCTCATGAAGTTAGGTTTGAAAATATGCAACATTTCCATCAGGGTTGGATCACAGACTGCCTTGTAGGTGAAACAGAGATCACCCTTCAGTAATAGGTAGGAAACTGAATACAGTTATAGGGCTTTTCACTAGTCCACATATGACATGTTGACTAAACCTTGTATTTTTTGGTGAAAAACCTCTGAGGACATTCCAATTGTTGCAGGTGCATGGCAAGATACATGCCAAAGGGTGCATTGTACTCAGTTACTGATCTAATGAGGGCTGAGTACAGTAGTACTATGACTTCCTTAGATCTGGATGTCATGCCCTTACTTATAAACTGAGACACACAAAAGGATTTCCACACCACTGTGGACACATGGTGGTCAAATTTCAGATTATTATATTTCTGAGTACCCAGATCTGTCATCAGTAGGTCCACTCTTAAAGGGTGCTATAGATGTAATTTGCAGGAGCATTGAATTCCAAAAGGGTATTATTATAAACTTCTTTGCATTTAGTTTGAAGCCATGGCTCTAATACCAGTCATTAGGCTGTACGAGATCTTTCCATAGGATATCATCATCATTTGAGCAGTCAGTGATTGCCCTCAGCTTGCAATCATCAGCAAACTTGGTCAGCTAAAGCCATTTACATTTGCCTTGACATTTGAGATGTATATCCCAAACAGGAGGGGCCCAACAATAAGCCCTGTGGTACTCTGCTGGTGACTGGCCTATTGCTAGACGTGGGTTCACCCACTCCTATCTGTCCTATCTGTGAGTCATTTGGCTATTGAGCTGGTGATGTAGAGGTTTATGCCCAATTTTGTGAGTTTATCTACAATACCCAGGTGGTGTATAATGTCAAATGCCTTGGCCAGGTCAAGATACGTGGTATGCACTGTCATACCTTCACCCATGACCTTGGTGACCTTTTCAAAGAACTCCATCAGACTGAGCTCCTGGACCTGTCCCAGATGAAGCCGAACTGGGTTAAGTCAAGAGTCTGGAGATTTCCTATGTCATTGTTAATCAGGTCCTCCATGATTATCTTTTCCATAATCTTGCATATGAAACTAGCCAGACTTATGGGTCAGTAGTTTCCTGGTTCAGTTGATGACCCCCCCCCCCCCATGAAAAGTGATGACTGTTGCTGTTCTCCACACTACTGGGATACTATTTAATAGGTCCCCTTGAATTCCATCAGGGCCCATTGATACCATGTTTCTAACTTTAGAGAGCACAATAATAACCTGTTCTTTAGTGATCTGAGCTAAATTTATTGTTCAGCAGGTTTGCTATTTCTTCTGTCTGAGTATAGGTAGTGTCATCTACAGCCAATTCAGCACATTGCTGAGTGTTTCCCTTAAGATTTTGGAAATAACTAAAAAATGCTTTGTGGTTATCTTTTGCTTGAGAGGCTGTTTTAATCTTGAATTTAACTTTTGAAGACTTGACTAGTTCCCTGATTTGCCTGTTGAGACTAACAAGGGATATTTTTTCTGTTGTGCACTCCCCCACTTACTTCTAGACAGGAATTTCTTTCTTCTGTTGTATTGTCTATGTCACGGGTCCACCAGGTTGGTTTGTTTTTCCAGCTAGACCTGGGTTTAGTTCAGTCAGGTACAGCTGTTTCTATGTAGGTGTTTAAGTGGTTGTACAGGGCATTCATGTATACTTCTATATAGGCCTTTGTGCTTTCAGAGTTAGGGGAGCCTTAAAATTATCAATGCTATCACTTAATAGAAGGTAATTTGCCTTGGAAAAATTCTTTAGTATTTTAGGGTTTGATGGAGGTTTTACCATTACATTTATTTCAAAGGAATCTGATTTATGATCTGATCTTAACCAATGAGGACATTGCACTGTGGGGGTCAGTGCTCCCCCATGTTTGTGAGTACTATGTCAAAGGATATTTGAGCCCCTAATAGAGGTGTAGACCAGCTGTTCCAGAGTATTTGCACTAACAAAGTCCAGAAATCTCTGAGCCTGCATGTTAGTGGTTGCATATGTTTCCCAGTTTATGGAGAGGTAGTTAAATTTACCCATGAGTAGTGAGTTGGGCTGAATGGTTAGTGATTCTAGTAACTTCAAGTATGTGGAGTGGTTTTCATGATTCATGATTGGGGACCTTTAACTAGCTATGATATGGTGTGGGATTTTGCCTATGGTCATCTGGACATGGAGTAGTTCAAACCAGTCATCCTGTCTGACCAGTCTTGAGGTATGCCTGTTTTATGTAAATATAAACATCTCCTCCTTTCTTTTTCTTTTTTTCCTTGTCAGAGAATGGCCTGAATATGTGATAGGCATTGTAGCCTTGCACTGCTGGAGTGCTTTTCACAGCCATGAAACACATCTCTGTAACTGCACAGACATCAACATTCTCAAGGGTGAGGAGAGCTTCCAAGGAGTGCAGTTTCTTGTTAAGACTCCTAGCACTGAGCAGCAGTACCTTCAGCTTGGCATTAGAAGAATTTGTTACATTGGTAGGTTGGTTGGCTTGGCAATGCCTCACGAAGGCACTATGGGGACAGCTAATGCCTTGGCCAGAGACAGGTACATACCATCTCTGGCAAAGCAGAGTGATTTGTTGATCATGTCATCTCAGGCTGACAAATACTGGATCCACTTTAAATGACACGACTAGCTAAGCCAATTATTGAAGTCAATTTCTGTTTGTAGTGTGATATTCTTGTGGAGGGTAGAATGCTTCTCAGTGTGAGGCTCATACCAGTCTGCAACACATATTCATAGAGGTCCATTATGTCTCTCTTCCCATAGTCCAAGGAGGTACATATACATATCAGGTCATTCACACCCACGTGGACTATGACTGTTGACATACTAGTACTTGTGGCTGAGTGAGCTGAATGTCTGTGTGATCTGTCGATTCCTGGCCCCTGACAGGCAACTAAGTGTAACCTTCATTTTATCAAACCTGATGAGGGGAACATCCATGTGCCTCATGATGGAGTCTGCTATAACCAAGATGTTTGAAAGTGTGGTGTTTTGCCTTAGGGGCTTGCTTGTGGAGACATTGAGATGTATATGTTTATGTATCTTGATTTTGTTTGCATGTGTTTTCTGAGTGCAGGGTATGGGAGGCCTCTGAGGTTTTGGTACGTTAATTTTGAGTACATCCACATATGTGGGTTTATGTGTCAAGATTTTATTTAGGGAGTTGAATGATATGTGTGTGTGTGTGTGTGTGCTTACAACCTCTTTGTCATTTGATTTGCCATTATGTGACAGTTGTGTCTCAGTTTTCATCGTATAACTGCATCTCTCATATATTGTGTTTGTTTCAGGATTAAAATGTTAGTATACATGACACAATCACTACATTGCCTCAGGATGCTCATGTCCACCAGACCATAGAGATAGCAGGAAAGTGTCTGTCCATGGTTTCAGGTTTTTTACTATCGGTTTATCCAGGGAGAAGAGAGGAGAGATTTAACTGGATTGGGATGATAGCACATGGACAAAGAATGTGTGCTATACTGCAGCTATCCAACAAGCTTATGCTGGTCTATGCTCCTAGAGAAGCAGGAGGACTGGGGAAGGTTGCGTAGATATTTATTCTAAGGGAAATTTATACCTGATAGCATTTACATTTTCAGTGCTATAACTACTTCACCTTCAGACATAAAAGGACAATTATGAATGTCATTTATACATATCAAATTTATATCATACGGTTTAATAGCAGTATTCATTCCAGCAAAATAGTCATTAAATATTTAATCCATTTTCTCTCTTACCATATGTAAGATTTATCTGTAGACTGCACAAGTACCAAATCAAACTTACTTTGTATTATGCATTTTCAGCATAAAATGCACTATAAAATCTTCCATAGTTAATACACAGCATTTGTTAATAGAAGGAATATAATGAACAGCAAATAAAGAATAATGGTAACCATTACTACAAAGGAGGTTAACTTAAATAATATTATATATAACTGAACAGTCAAGACTGACAGCACTCACTAACTCCATAATCTGCAACAAATTGAACTGTTGTCAGGAAAATATAAGTTATACCTTCTTCACTGTAAATTTCCTCAGCCAGTTTCACACACCTTCTTAACCTTGATTCCTGGGCCTTGTGCCATCCATCTTAACAAGATTTACTGTTTCAGGTGGCTAATCTGTAAATATCTCTTAGCTATCTGTATCTATCCCTATGAGGTCACTTTGATAAAAATGTTCTTTTGAGAATTTGAGAGCTCTGCATATCTGTCAGTGTTCTGCCATGAAGGTTACTCACTGAACATAGCTCAGTTGTACTTTTCCATTAAAACTACACTTACAAAAACTAATATAAACTGCAACATGTAAGGCCTACATTAAATGAAAACATTATCAAGCCTCTCCTAAGAAATAAAGCGTATTTACATAAAATCTTTTCTAACACCGGTTACTCATTCTTGTTGCTTAAGGAGAAATATATCTTTTTAATGTTTTTCTTTGCCATTACATACTTAGAGTTGTTTTATTGTCAGAATTTTAAATCAAAAGTATTTATACTCCCTCTACTTGAATGCTAGAACCATTTTCAGATACAAGGTGATACCATTTACAAACCTCTTACTGCATTTAGTTGTCTATCTTCTATACTGTACACAAAGTCATCTTTTCTTCCTTATTAGTCTTTGAAGATGCCTGGTCCAGCAAGGTGTAATTGTGTGCCCTACTTTTTTTAGTCTGGTTCTAATTTTTCTAAGGCACAGATTACACATATTCTTAGAGTTTACCAACCACGTTCTATTTTACCCAGATTTATTCCATGTCAGTCATTATTTTCTCTTGTAAGATTGCAGTTCCAGTAACATTCCAACTGGCATCTACTGTCATCTACTTCCAACAGAATTGTCTTATCTGCTTCACAGTATTTTAACATTGGAGCATCTTTAACTAGTTTATTCAGCATTAAAAGCTCTCCTCTTGTTCTTAGTTCCAATCTCTGGCTATATTTTGCTCTAACAACTTTCTTATAGGCATAGTTATTTCAGACATATTAGGTTCAAAATTTATGAGATATGGCATAGTTCCTAGAAAGCTCTGCAATGCTTTCTATTCTTCTGGCTTTGGCATATGCACAAATGCTTGGACTTTTCTGGGATCACATTTTTTCATTTTCAACCCTCTGCTACTATATAATGTATATATTAAATGATGCTGCCTCATTTTCAGCTAATACTCTCTTACTCTCTTCTTGTGTATAACTCCACACACTAACAGATATTAATTTCTGATCAGAACATATTAGAATCCTTTTATTACTAGAGCCATAGGCTTTTGAAATCCTTTGGTGCTGATGATTCACAAAATGGAAGTCTACAGAATCTGTATTTTTCTAATGGTATATTAAATGTACATAGTCTAAGGCTCATATAGCTTTATTTTCCAGAAACTCTGGTTTGCATCTAGTAGAAAAAGCACAGTATATGGCATTCTTTAAACTACTTCTTTATCTAAAATCAATGTATGATGCTGCTTTTTTATTACTTTATTCAAATCCTGTAGATCAATATAAATGCAATTACTGTCATTCTTCAGAACGGTAACCGCAGTATTCATCACACTGTTGACTCTAGCTGCTTATTATTAATAATACCTAGGGTTTTCTTTCCCTTTGGCTCCTGTTCTGCTTTCCTTGTGAGTTTTACAGTTACTTTTTTGAGAGCAAGAATTATTTCTGGCACTACATCAGGTGTTGTTTTTATATGAGCTTCTCCTTGCAAACTTCATAAGCAGTATCTTAACACAGTCAAGTATGACATCATTGCTATGTTTCTATATAGAATTTAGTTTTGCTCTGTGACAGTATGACTGATTCTGAAGACATGCAAACTTTGCTTGTTGCTATAAATAAGTTCTACCATTCCTAGTTCCTCAAAAGCCACATGACCCAAGATATTATTTCCTAAGCCCAACTATTTAAAAAAATGACTGAATTTCATAGTTCTGTATCCACACATCATTAGTTTTGAATGAATGGTGCCACTAGATGCCCATAATAAGTTGAAATATGTACCCAACCCTCTTTTAAAAATAACTACTTCCATCTGTTTAAAACATTTTCTGACAAAATATTACACTCTCCATTTGGTTATAATTTAAATTTCATATGCTCTTAATTAATTTTCAGTATTTCTTTCCAATACCTGACTTGTGCACCTGTCTCACTGTCTTCAATGTATTTTTTTATATTTATCAGTACCCACAAAGTCCATTTTCATATTTATGCTAAACAACATACATATTTTTGTACATATATGCTATTGCTTTTACACATTTTAGAAAAAAAATGTAATTTTCTAACAGATTCTTCAGAACCGTTTATAAGCAGGGCAGTTTTTTTTCCTGTTATGTTTATGAATGTACCTTCTACAATGTAGTAGGTAAAAAAGGCTGTTATGGAGTCAGACCAAAGCAAAAAATGTTGACGAAATATGTCAATGCAGACCCTCTATTCAGACCTTTTGGATCCTTTACCAGTAGCAATAGCTGTTCCCAGCAGCAAATAAATGAAAATCCAAATGCAGACCATCTATTCAGACCTTTTGGATCCTTTACCAGTAGCAATAGCTGTTCCCAGCAGCAAATAAACGATAATCCAAATGAAATTTGAAGCAAAACCATATAAACTTTTAAAATGAAATAACGTCTTTATTCATAGTACAGACTGGTGAGCGCTTCCGCTAATCAGCTTTTTCAAACCAAAAACAATATGACTAGTTCAGTAGAGTATATAAATGCAGTAATCTTAATTGATTAATTAATTACAGACTTGGTAACCAATTAAAATAAATTCTAAGCTGACTTTAAAGGTATATACCACTATAAGAAGTGGGTCAGTATAAATAACAGTGCATATAAGAGAGACATAATTAAAAACTATTAAAATCATGCCACAGAAATACCTTACTTCACAGAGATAGCATGCATCCTCCACACGTATTTAGGAATGTGCTAAAAGGCCAATGTATTAGGACATCTAGACTAAATTCAAACAAGGAATAATATGATAAGGAATTGTTAATCTTAGGAACAAGATTTCACAATAGAAATTATAAAACATCTGAAATCAATCACACAATTAGTATGGTTACTGAGTTACGCAATAATACTGCTTGTCCTATTTTTTCTGAACTTGGTCTTTCCAGATACAGAAATCAAAATAATAGTTTCATGTATAATGAACCGAGCAAACTAAGATTTCCTATTCATTATACACAGGACATACATTCTATCACCCGAATAATTACAAAATATTGGGATATATTGAAAATTGAACCTGATATTTTTAAGTTTCTGGAAGACAAACCACACTTTGCTTATAAAAATAGGAATAATTTATATAAAATGTTATGTCATCCAATTTCTACAAGAATGGAACCTGATGTACATACAGGAACCATTCCGTGTAACAGCTGTAATTATTGTAAATTCGTTGAAAATAAAAATGTTTTCATACACCCAATTACACATGAAACATTTTGTATAACAGCAAATGGATCTTGCAATACTAAAAATGTCATTTATATTGCTAGCTGTACAAAATGCCTCTCATATTATATAGGCAAAACAAACAGAATGTTAAAAGAGCGTATTAGAGAACATTTGTATCAAATACGCATTCAATCAACTGTAAATGCACTTTCTAAACATATCTTGCATACAGATAATACGCATAACTTTACATTTACCATATTACAAGTTATAAACATGAACATTAGAGGTGGTGATATTAAAAACTATACTGAGTCTGTTGAAACATCATGGATTATTAGAACAATGGCACATCTATCTCCTGGTTTAAATGATAAAGTTCCACTCAAACCAGTTTTGAAAAATAGAAGACATAGGATTAAATAAATGCACAATTTTTGTTTTGTTATGCTGCCATCCTATGCACATTATGAAAGCAACATGTTTAAGCCATTATTTAAAAGTATACATAATTTCTTGTTATATATACATTTTTATACATTTTTTATATATGCATTTAATATGACATTTTTAAATAAAGTTACAGTGATATATAGAATATAATAATTACATATGTTCGTTTAGAAGAACCTGATTTTAATAGTTTTTAATTATGTCTCTCTTATATGCACTGTTATTTATACTGACCCACTTCTTATAGTAGTATATACCTTTAAAGTCAGCTTAGAATTTATGTTAATTGGTTACCAAGTCTGTAATTAATTAATCAATTAAGATTACTGCATTTATATACTCTACTGAACTAGTCATATGGTTTTTGGTTTGAAAAAGCTGATTAGCGAAAGCGCTCACCAGTCTGTACTATGAATAAAGACGTTATTTCATTTTAAAAGTTTATATGGTTTTGCTTCAAATTTCATTTGGATTATCGTTTATTTGCTGCTGGGAACAGCTATTGCTACTGGTAAAGGATCCAAAAGGTCTGAATAGACGGTCTGCATTTGGATTATCGTTTATTTGCTGCTGGGAACAGCTATTGCTACTGGTAAAGGATCCAAAAGGTCTGAATAGAGGGTCTGCATTGACATATTTCGTCAACATTTTTTGCTTTGGTCTGACTCCATAACAGCCTTTTTTACCTACTACATTATTTTGACTTTTATGCTGTTAGGGGTCTACAATCTTCTGTGGATTCTATTATTTATTATTTTGTACCTTCTACAAGCCTCAACTAAAATGATGCAAGTGCCTCCATCTTGCATCCTTATTTTGTTACTGTGCATTGTGTCATGGTTTTATCAGTCATATTTATTACTTCTACAACACATCCAGACCTTCAATGTCATTGTTGCCTTATTATTTGACTCTTAATGTGTCTTGCACAGATCCAGTCTAAAAGTTCTTTCATTTTATCACCTTTCAAGGGCAAATGGAAGAAGTACTTCAGGAAGCTCTGAATAAGGAAAAATCCTGCAGAAACTGTACTGTCACATGCATGGCACACAAATAAAGTAGAAGGACAGAAGGAGTACACAGCACACTGAGAAAAATGTAAATTAAGTCAGGGAAAGTGATAAGGTCAGATGAAGTCAGAGTAGATGCAGTCAAGCTGTTGGGTCCATTAGAGGAAAATAACTACTGAGAGCACACATCTTGGTATGGAGAGAAAGGCAATTCCTAGATTACTGAAGAATAAGCATTCTAGTGACAGTGGACAAGAACAATGGGGATATTCACAACTTTGGGCAGTACAGAGGTACAAAAGTACTGGATGGGGAAATTAACAAATGAATATGTAGAGCAATAGAAAGTAAAATGGATGATGAGCAGTTAAACAGTCCAGCTGGGTAATCCTAGATTTGGAGAAAGTGTACAAGAATGTCCCAAGAAAGCTGATTTAGGCAGTCCTGTAATGGCTTGAAATCCCATAAATATTGCTATAATTAGTGTAGTGTAAGCTATGAACAAGACTAAATGATAAAAGTACAAACAGTGTTCAGACTCACAAAGGGTTCCCTAAAGGAGTGGACATATATCAGACTACATTTCTGAGCCCACTTCTGTTCCTACCAATGATGATCTACATTAGCAAGTAGGCCACAGGGGAACAGATCAACAAAGGTGCTATATGCAGATAATGTAGCACTACAAGCAGAGTGAACTGGAGCTTCAGCAGATAATAGGGGACTAGTATGCAACACTGAAGGCACTTGGATTGAGACTGACTATAGATACATTTCCCTCTCTTTCTCTCTCTCTCTCTCTCTCTATATATATATATATATATGGGTCTACTTCATTTGATCGAAAGACCATCTGACCTAAACCCATTTGATCGCAATTTCATTTGATCGAAAACCAGTATTCAAGGCAAAAAACTGGGATTTGTCCCCCTTCCCAATGTTGTGCGACCCTGGAGTTGGTATATATAGTTAGGGGGGGGGGCGCAGTTTCCTTTAAAAGAAGAAAATAACACAGAAAGTACAGTACCACACCCCACAACCCACACACACATACACACACACACACACATATATATATACATATATATATATATATATATATATATATATATATATATATATATATATATATATATATATATATATATATATATATATACATATATATATATATGTATATGGGTTGACTTTATTTTGGCGAATTCTGTTTCTCCGAAACGAGAGATTTGCAAATGAATTTACACGAAAGTGCGTTTTATCGAAAATGCACTTTCACGTAAATCAGTAGTTAAAAAAAATTAAGTAAAGAAAGAAAAAGATGTGGTTTGCATTTCAACTTAGTTGTACATCAACGTTCAGTGTTGATGTACAACTAAGCAGACTGTTGTTGAGATCATAGTACAGTGGGAATGAGGGAACATTCCCTTTTCCCCACTGTAGTGAGATTTCAGAGTGAGAATATTAAAGTGGGGGTGTGTGCGGGTGCAGGGGGGCTTGCCCCCCTGCATAACAGTGTTTTAGGTGTTTAGTTTTTTTTTTGTTATGGATTTACACGAAAGTGTGTTTTTGTTGAAATGCACTTTCATGCAAATGCATTCGCGGATTTACATTTCGGTGAAATGCAAATTTGTTAGAATACAGTAGATCCATATGTGTGTGTGTGTATATATATATATATATATATATATATATATATATATATATATATATATATATATATATATATATATATATATATATATATATATATATATATATATATATATATATATATATATATATATATATATATATATACACACACACACACACACACACACACACATATAAATATATATATATGTGTGTGTGTGTGTGTGTGTGTGTGTGTGTGTGTGTGTGTGTGTGTGTATATATACCTATATCTATATATATATATATATATATATATATATATATATATATATATATACATATATTTATATATATTTATATATATATATATATATATATATATATATATATAGATAGATAGATACAGATATAGATATATATAGATAGATGATTTGCTACTGAGAAACCTCAAAGGCAGCACTCAGCATTGTACCCAACTGGTGGTTAATGATGCCACATTCACTGAGCTGTCAATATCGTGAATCTGCTGGCTGAAAAGAAAGTTCAGTTCATACCTTCAAACATAAGCCCTCCAACTATAAATAGAGAGCGTGTCCTGACTGTGTGCTTGGGAAGGGGAGGAATGCAACCTCAGAGGGCCGTAATAACATCCTGGAATGCCTCCAGAATAGCCTAAAATATAATCTCTCATAGGTTCACAGAAGGTTACTAGGCCAGTGGTCCTAGACCCCTTACAAGCCTAACCATTTTTATCCCGAGTTGTCCCAATTATCGGTGGTTTTGTGAGTGAAGTTCACAGAGATAATGGTCTGTGGTAGTTAATACCAACTTCCTCTCTCCAGGAGGGATATGGGTGCCACTCCAGGAGTTAATTTGCAGTCACTCATCCATTGACCTAGGTTGCATTTGAAGAGGGTCAGGGAGGGGCTCTGTTTCATGAACTTGTTCCAGAGAAGTGGCAGTCTCTGGGAGATGTATCTATTTCTCCAGAATGACTGGTTCATGTCAGAGGCTAGGTTAAGATCCCTGGAACAAGTGACCTTCATGCAGTTTGATTTATGAATTTGTAGCATTTCCATCAGGGCTGGGTTAGAGTCTGCCCTGTTAGCCAAGCACAATTCACCCCTTAGCAAACTGTAGGAGACAGAATACAGTGACAGAGCTTTCAGTCTTTTTGAATAAGACTTGTTTTGTGTACCCTGTAATTTCTTGGTGAGAAACCTCTGTGGTCTGTCCAATTGTTGCAGGTGTCTGGTGGGGTACATGCAAAAGGGAGCATTGTACTCAATTACTAGTCTGATGAGGGCTGAGTATAATGGAATTATAACACTGTTAGATCTAGATGTGAAATCTTTACTTTTAAGATGTGTCGTGTAGAAGGATTTCCTTACTACTGTGGATATGTGGCAGTCAAACTTCAGATTGCTATCAACCTGATGAACAAGACCAGATCACATACCACTGGGTCTGCACTTTGGGCATGTTGTCTATAACAGAATTAGCAGAGATGGCAACTTTCCCAAAGGGAGTAATAATGCATTTATTTGTATTTAGCTTTAATCCATGGCTTTGCCACCAATCATTCATCTGTGTTAACCCTTCTTTCATTGGGGGACTCAGTGATTGCACCCAATTTGCAATAATCAGCAAACTTGGTCAGCCACAGGCCATCCAGATTTGCCTGGACATCTGAGAAATAAATTCTGAACAGTAAGGACCCCAGCACAGAACCCTGTGGTACTCCACTGGTGACTGGTCTTTTACTAGAGGTGAAGCCACCCACTTTGGCAGTGTGTATCCTATTGGTGAGACAGTTGGTTACCCATCTGGTAATGTTGGTGTTAATTCCAAAATGGGAAAGTTTCTCTATAATACCTGGGTGGCAGGTTGTGTCAGATGCCTTGGCTAGGTTAAGATAGGCAGTATGTGCTGTCTTTCCCTCATCTAGGGCCTTGGTGAGTTTCTTGAAGAAGTCAACCATGTAAAACAGGCATGATCTACCTTTATTAAATATGAACTGGGTTGGGTCCAGAATTTGGAGTTTACCTATGTCCTTGTTAATAAGATCCATAATGATTCTTTCCATGTCCCTGCAGATGAGGCTAGTCAAGCTTATGGGCCTATAATTTCCAGGGTCAGTCAATGGTCCCCCTTTGTGCAGAGGGACTACTGTTGCTGTCCTCCATTCTGCCAGAACATAGCCAGTTCACAGGCTGTGGTTTAACATGGATCCAAGTGGGTCTGTCATGTTTTAAGTTGCTTAAAAGGCAACCTGGGATGTTGTCTTGTCCCATTAATACCGTGTTTTTGGCCTTTGAGGGCACCAAGATGACCTGCTCTCTTGAGATAATAGGCTGAGGAATGGTGGTAGGTATACTTTGCGAGATGACTGGAGGGGACTAAATCTGTCATCTAACAGGAAGTCCATCCACAGCCAGTTAAGCACATAGCTGGGTATTCCCTTTTATATTTCAGACATAGTTAAAAAAATGCCTTGTGATTCTGCTAGGGAGGCTATTTTTGTTCAGTAATTAGCTTTGGGGGACTTGACAAGATCACTAATATGTTTGTTTAAGCTAGAGAGAGATTTCTTCCATCTAGTTCTTGGACATTAGTTTCTTTCTCTTCCTGTATAGCCTGTTTATACTAGGGATCCACCAGGGTTGTTTGTTTTCAGCAATACCTGGTTTAAATCCGGTCAGTACAGCAGATTCTATAAAACTGCTTAGTAAATATATAGGGCATTGGTGTACACCTCTACAAAGGAGTCTGTGTTATCTGTGTTCAAGAGGACTTTGAAACTTCTTATGCCATCACTTATTAGGAAGTAATTTGTCTTTGAAAAATCCTGTGGCGACCCCTAACGGGAGCAAGCGAAAGAAGAAGTTTGTCTTTGAAAAATTCTTAAGTGATTTTGAGCATGATGGGGTATCTGGTCTTATAATTACATGTAATGAGACTGATTTATGGTCCAATCTTACCAGGGAGGACATCACATGGGGGGGGGGTTGCAATGCTCTCCCATGTTAGTGAGTACTATGTCCAGGACATTTGAGCCTCTTGTGGCTGTGCTGACTAGCTTTTCCAGAGCATTTGCTCTGACAAAGTCCAAGAAACTCTGAGCCAGCATGTTTGTGGATGTCTGTTTCCCATTCTATGGTAGGATAATTAAATCACCCATGAGTAAGGTATTGGGCTGTATGGCAAGTGATTCCAGTAAGCCAGGTATTCAGTATGCTTTTCCTATTTCATGGTGGGTTACCTACAATTATCTATGGTGTGGTGGGGGGGGGGGTTGCCTATAGTTAATTGGACATGGAGTAGTTCAAGAGAGTCATACTGATTGACAAGTCTCAAAGTGTACTTATCCTTAATGACGATGGATACATCTCCTTGTTTGGTTCTTTCATGCTCAGTTTGTGGTCTGAACATAGGAAATGCATTGTAGCCCTGCACGGCCAGGTTGCTTTCTGTGCCTTTGAACCATGTCTTGGTGATTGCCAAGATGTCAGCATCTTCTAAAGTGAGGAGTGCTTCCAGGGAGTGTAGTTTCTTGTTTAGACTCCTAGCATTAAGCAGCAGTACCTTGAGTTTATCTAGAAAGGATTTTGTTATGTTGTGAGGCCATTTATTTTGACACAGCCTAAAAAGGGCACAATAGGGGTGGCCAATGCCTTTGCTAGTATCCAAAAGCCTATTGGAGATAGGTACAGACCATCGCTGGCAGAGCAGCATGGCTTGTTGACCCTGTCTTCCCAGGCTGACAGATACTGGATCCCCTTGGACTGACACTATCAAGGCCACTGGAGTCACTATTTAACTATAATCACAGAACAGCCTTTGTGCCATGAGAATAGAGGACTGCAACAGTCATCCCTCTTCATAAGGATGGACCATCAACAGATTCCAGAAACTACAGACCTATTAGCCTGACTAATCTTATATGCAAAACAATGAAATAAATTATCATGGAAATGATCAACAAAGATACAGGAAACCTTCAAAACTGAACCCATCCCAGTTTGGTTTTGTCAGATGAAGGTCATGCCTACTGAAAATAAAGGAGAAGACCAAACCTCTAAACTGAATAAAGGAACCAGATATGAAGAACTAGTAAATAAACAGGAAAAGCACAATGGTTCCACACAGCAACACACTTTAATTCAGAATTGGTAAGTGCTTTCATGGATATTCACCGCTTCATCAGACCATAAAACTGTGCATAACCTACCTTAACCTAGTTACGACATTTAGTAGAATACCCCGCTTAGGCATTGATAACAAACTTATGGAATTAAGCATAAACCCCTATATAATGTGCTGGATACCCACCTGCCTCACAGATAGGACCCAAGAAGTTAGAATTGGTGAGACCACCTCCACAAAGAGGTCAATCACCACTGGAGTCTCTCAGAGTTCCATGCTGGACCTGCTCCTCTTTGGCATCTACTTCTTAGAAGTCAAGGCAATGTCAAATTTTTCAGACTAACCAAGTTCAAAGATTATTGCAAAATAGGAGCAGCCATAGAATCCCCAAAGATGCAAACATCCTAAAACAGGGTCTAACACAGACAAATGACTGCTGCCAAAGCCACAGAAATGCATAATGGTGCCTTTTGGGAAGTCAGCCACCCTGCAAAACTACACCATTGATCAAACACCCTTAAGAGTTGACCCACTAGTCAGGGATTTGGGAACACATGTAGATAGTAATCTGGCCTTTGACCAGCATTTTATGTTGCTCATCTTAAAAGTAAGGCATGGCATCTAGGTCCATGGAAGTCATCATAACACTGTACTCATCCCTTATTTAGTACAATGACCCCTTTGGTATGTACCTGACCAGATACATGCAGCAAGTGGAACACCCACAAAGATTCCTTACAAACATAATACAGGGCATAAACACAATGTCCTATGTGTAAAGCTCAGTCTCCTACTGCCAATTGATCTATGTCTAGCAAATAAGGCATCCTTGGGCACTGTTCGGATGGACCTTTTTTCTATCTGCAAAACAAACAGCGTCAGAACTACTAGATCTAATTACCTAAATATTAGTTGCAACATAAACACAACATGTTGTAGAGGCAGATATCTATTTCAGAGTTCCCATTCTCTGGAATAGGCTCACTATCCAGAAGAAATAAAGTCCATCCCTAACTCTATTTAAATGTAACCTGGATTAATGGATGAGAAATCAAAAAATCACCCCTGGTTCAGCACCCATGTCTCTGCTGGGCAGAGGCAGTCAGCAAATCATGTCCAATCTAACATACACCCACTATATAAATGTCTAAAATGCAATAACTTGTGGGACACATTTGGTTGCATGGCTAGGCTTATAAAGGCCCTAATGGTTGTTAGTCTAGTATACATCTATGAACCAATGAACCTATAAGGCAATGGTCAAAAGATCAAATGGGGAAATCATAAGAAATTGAAAACTAAGATAGAATGGAAAAATAGTGGAACAGATTAACAGCTTCAGGAATCTGGAAGAAGGGAAATCTGTCTGAGGAGGTCAACGATATAAACAGAGGTGTTGCAGCCATTTGGCAAAATTGTTAGGACTAGTGTATGAAAGAAAATGGAAAAGAAGTTGAAAAGTAAGATGTACAATGATGGTGGTGCAATAGTGCCTCTGTGGCACAGAAACCTGGGCAGTGAATGCATAGCACTGGAAGAAGCTTGATGTGATGGAGATGAAATGCCTGAAATGGGTAGTAGGATGCACAGTGGTATAGCCAAAGAAATGAAGACATCACAGCTGAAGGCAAGGACAGCAGATTATGGTGGTTTGATCAGATGTGCAGGAAAACAGACCATAGTTAGCACATTCAAATTTTAAAGTATAAACCCCATATCTAATAGCTCCAGTACCCAAGGGTATAGCAATAGGGTCCTGACTGAGGAAAATCTGCCATTGCTAGCCCATTTCCCACCAAGTGGCAAACTGGGAATTTATGACACAGGGACACATCAGTCTGAGCTGTGCAGTTCTTAAACTGAACTCAAGTTCAGAAATACCCAAGTCCCCTTAACTCACAGGAAGATGCAGTGTATTACTTGACACTCTGGACCTATTCCCACCCCAAATTAAAGCCAAAGTGGCAATTTTAATTGCCTCACAAATGTATGGGTAGAAGGCGGGGCACCTTGGAAATGATATAGTGCTAATAGATCCAAAACACCTGCAGTGTTTGTGCTTTTGCAAATCAGAAGGGAATTCAATGTATTTATTTATTTATTTTATTTTATTTAGTGTCTTACATTGCCAAAATAGAACTGGGTTAAAGTCTTCAGTCCTGTGCTTTTGGGTGTGGGTCCAGTCAAATGCATAGATACTTTAAAGACTTGCGTGACCAAAGATATCAGTATGCCATTACCATGACTGGGGATAAAGAGATTGAGTGAAATCTCTTGTGACTTATTTGATTTATTTTATAAAAAACAATCTATGAAGATTATCCACAGAATTGAATATGATCTGTCGGTCTTGATTTGGGACAGCTAAATAGATTAGCAAATCACTGACCACTTCATTTATACCCATTTGTAACCTCTTCCATCTGAAGGTTTAAGAAACAATCTGACAGAAGAAAGAGAAGAGATGGAATACATCATCATGCATCACTTCAGTCCAGGTGTAGGAACACCCTCCTTCCCTCAACAAAACAGATCAAGTAACCAGAAAAAATGACAAAGGAGAGACTACAACCATCTGCTCCTTCCTGAAGGTATGCATTTCTATATCAAGTACAAGCTTTGGAGGCAACTGTCATTTCCAGCTGCAGGAAAACAGCATATAATTCTTTGGTGCTATGATTCTGAATTTGAACTCAGCCTTTGTCTCAAAAGCTTGTAATTGATACAGAAGTTCATTTGAACTCTGATGAAGAAAGGTGCGTGTGGATGAACTATCTTCTTCCTCTTCTTTGTCTGTTTAAGAAGCCAAGTCAGAGGCCCCATTAACACAGTGCTTTTGTCAGCTGTCACAGCGAATAGTAGAATGGAGAGTGAGCACTCCTACTTTGTTCTTTTAGTTACCTCAAAACAGAGGGATATCTAAATTTGAGATTTACCCCTGGCAAATAAGCCATGACATATCTGCATAGCAGTGAAGAGGATTAATGTTTGGAGCTATTAACAAAATTCTCCCTGCAGTAAAGGGTACAGGGTTTGATTCCTTTCACCTCCATGTACTTACTGTATGAGTTTGAACAAGGCATGTGATCATACAGTGCTACCAGATTATCCCTGAAAAGAAGAACCTGTGTCTTGTGGGCTTACATAATTGGCTAATGTATTAAAATAAAAATGCCTCCTTCAAAAGTTCATAAATGGTAGGAGGAAGTTTTAATAGCTAAAGACCTTTAACAAGAATCTTCACTTCCCTATAAAACTCTTTTCCTGAGCATTTTAATTACCATAACAATTTGAATTATATTGTTAGAGGTTCATTAATCAATGCTGACAAATAACAGCAAGAAAACTGCATCTGAAGCAGTGGAGTATCCATAAACAATTTGCAGTCCTCATTAAGCACTGAGATTTTTCTGTAGAGGATGGCAAAGTTGGATCCTTGTCTTCCTTATGGCTGATGAATATAGCCTTCTTAAAAGAGAGGTGCATAATTAGTATCTTGTACCTCAGTCTTGAGGTTTAAGAGGCGAGGAAAAAGTAACCCCTTTGTGAGGACTTATAGCTCCAGCAGAAGATTCTCTACTGTACTGGATGGCAAGATAGCCTCATCTTGCTCTTGGATGAGACTGTATGATTAAACTAGAAAGAAATTTAGCAAGATCATTCTGAAGGCTCAGTGTTTGGTTAAGACCATTATAGATGAACAAATAGTAAGTTCTAAAGCCTTGTAGATTTTTTTCCTTGGGGGGCATCATAGAATTAAAGTCCAGCCCCTCTACTTATTTTGTTTACAGTCTGTCTGTCACCATTTGATTTACAGAAAGTGAAAGCAATCTCTGTGATATATCTCTCAACCTCTTAGTACAATAATTATGGACAAAGCCAAAAATAATGAGATGGGGACATATTCTAAATATTGCTCTTACAAACACAGAAAGTTGTTACAGTAACACATCTTGCATTAGCATGCATTTTGTGAAGGATATATGAAGTTTGAATTTCAGATGTTTTTCATTATTTGGTGACTTCAGTCCTCAATAATTTGCCAGAAGACCACAATTACTTTGAGGAACAGACCAAAAATAAGATGTAAAAATCTGAACATTCTGTGAAATTCTTGATAGTTGAGAAATATGTCTGTGAACTAGGGGAGCTCTCAAGGTGCTTTTCTATGAATGCTTTTACTCAGAATTCTGTATGTTTATCTAAAATGGAGTGAATTACTAACTTGGTTTTGACCAGTTCATCCTTTACTTCACCATAGCCTCAAGCTAATAGGGGATAATTGAGTTCCAGTCAAACATACTGAGCTTGTAGGGGTTGATTTGTTTACATTTCTAAACATTTCATGTACTACTACATAGCTACTCTTATAAAATGTGAGGGATTCCCACCTCTGATACAAAGTAATAGCATTAACTCCAACAATATTTATCATTTGTTAACCGGGAAAGTCTGACTTGGAATGAAGCCAATTTTCAGTGAAGACCCAGGGAGAAATACTCTAGACACATCTTTGTAACGTAGGAGGAAACCGGAGCACCCAGACGAAACCCACATGAATGCAGAGAGGACATGCAGACTCCACACAGAAGGCACTCCAGCCGAGAATCGAACCAGAGAACCTCTTGCTGTGAGGTGACAACGCTACCACAGCACCACTGCGCCGTACATAATTGGGTAATGTATTAAAATAAAAATGCCTCCTTCAAAGGTTCATAAATGGTAGGAGGAAGTTAATAGCTAAAGACTTTTAACAAGAATCTTCACTTCCCTATAAAACTTTTTTCCTGAGCATTTTAATTACCAATAGTCAACCAGCATACCTCCTGATCTTTAAGCCATATCTAGAAGTCTGAATTTTTACAATAAGCTGTGGAGAATTGTCAATGTCTTGTCTGAGGCCTACAAGGGGATTTCAATGAAAGTACCTAAGGCATCTTGTGATGACTTTCAAGGTAAAGGATTTCCCTTGAGATGAGTCCCATGCTAATTTATAAGAAAGAATTGTATCTGGAACAGAAGCATGTAAACTACATTAGAAAGTCATGCTAAGTTACAGTATGCAAGCAGAAATATGCTTATTATAAAATGGGAACAATGACCCTCTATTAGAACTCCAAGATCCAACATTGTACATCCCAGCACTAGAAAAATTAAACTGTGATTTTAGCAATAAACAGCAAATTCAAAAAGGCACCATTGCACATTTAAAGGATTCTGTAGAGAGCTTTAACCCGCTACTATATCTCTCTCTCTCTCTCTATCTAGATCTATCTATATATATGTATATATATATATATATATATATATATATATATATATATATATATATGTATATATATATATATATATATATATATATATATATATATATACGGGCTTTGAAATTACACTTTATCAAAGAACAGAAATACGAGCCCATTGCTGTGAAAGTGGATTTACACGAAAATGCACTTTCATGAATCTCAGTTTACCAATGCACGGTACAGTGGGGTTAAGAGAATATACCCTTTTCCCCACTGTTGTGCGATCTCGGAGTTAGTAGATTTAAGTAGCTGTCTGTGGGTCCCACAGCCCCTCACATGAGGGTGCAGGGGGCCTTGCCCCCCTGCAAAAATATGTTTGTAGTGTGTTTTATGTGTTGTTTAGTGCATCAGTAAACTGTAATTCATTAAAGTGTTTTTTCGTGTAAATGCACTTTCGCAGAAATGGGTTCATATTTCTGTTCTTCGATACAGTGTAACTCTGATGAACAGAAGTAGACCCATATATATATATATATATATATATATATATATATATATATATATATATAAAATATATATGTGTGTGTGTGTCTTTGTGAGAATGTGTGTGGGTCAGTGTTAGCGACAGAGTAAGGGAATAGATTAAGTGTGTATGTGCAATTGTGAGTGTTTAGGATTTGGGTGATGGTTAGGTTAGAGAACAGATTTAACGTATGTGTATGTGCGTGTATGTGTGATGAGTGCCTGTGCTGTCTTGTGTGATGGCAGTGTTACAGGAAGGGCTTTTTTAAATTAAGATGCACATTAGGGTTAGGAGCAAGATTAGGGTTAAGGTTCATAGGGTCATAGTGTTTACTAGGTTAATGACCACAGGGACTTTTTAAGTCTAGCCATGGATCCAAAATCTCTGACAAGTTATCGTACCCTTGGTAAGTATAAGCAGGGGTTTGGGAGGTGGAACGTTTACAAGCAGTGGCCTAGAAAATGAACCATTTACAGGCTGCCTGTGTCCATTAGAGACATAGGTGCTAAACCAGGAATTAATTTCCTTTTCCCCATCCAATTGTCCAAGTTACACTTGAATAGACTTAGGCAGGAAGTCTGCTTCACATGGATGGGGAGCCTGTTCCAGAGAAGGGGTAATCTCTGGAATATATATTTGTCTCTCCAACAGGTCCTATTTACATCACAGGCAAGGTTTAAATCTTTAGAATGAGTAATTCTGGTACTGTTTGTTTTGCAGATATGCAGGAAGTTCATCGGGGAGGAGTTTGACAATGCCTTATATGTCAGGCATAGATCGCCCCTCAAAAGTCTGTAGGAGGCAGAATACAGGGATAGGGCCTAGAAGGGGTCTGCACAGGACATGCTACTTACACTCTGTATTCTTTTAGTGATTAACCTCTGTGGATGTTCCAGTTGTTGAATGTGCCTGGTTATATACATACCAAAAGAGGCACTGTACTCAGTGATAGGTCTGATGAAGGCTAAATACAATGGAACAATGACTTCCTTGGACCTAGATGCCATACATTTGCTTATAAGTTGCACAATATAGAATCATTTTTTTTCACTACTGTAGGCACGTGATGGTCAAAGGCTGGATTACTGACTATGTGTATCCCCAAGTCCCTGACTACTGGGTCAACTTTAAGGGGTGTGTTATCACTTTGAGTTACTGTAGCTGGTTGACTTCCTAAAGGATATTATTATTCATTTCTTAGTATTTAATTTTAGTCCATTGCTCTGACACCAGAGACTTGTCTGTGTCAGTAAAGTGAAACAGAAATCTATAAGATGTATATAGGTTATTACAAAGCTAACAGCCTCAGGGTGGAATTTTAAGCCTAGCTCCATCACCCAAAAGTGATGATCAAACCCTGTACCTTATGTCTCTAAGGTAGACAACTTAATCATTATACCAACCCCTCATTGAGTTATCATGTATTACGAAGGTAGAGCAGGAGGGCAAAACGTATTAGTCTATAATATCCAGAAGGTCAATAAGGAAAAGACAGAGTGAATAGTGGAGCCAAAAAGGTAAAAACTGTATAATTTAATAGCTAGACATTCCAAATACAAAAACATGTCAAAACATACACAAATGAGTTAAGCGAACAGCAGGAACTTAATCAGAACTGAATTAATTAGTAGTAACTTCCTTATATAGAAACTGTTGCTTCAAAGACCATTCCACTTAAAGATATATATATATATATATATATATATATATATACATATATTTAATCAACACGCAAGATTACCAAGAATGTTCCAATGTTTCTCTTCATCAAAGATTAAATAATTGAAAAAAACTAATTGCTGAAAATGTTAATAAATAAAACAACAGTCATTAAAAATATTTACAATCCATTTTAAATTATAAAACATCCCATATAGAACCACCCAATACAAATATACATAGGTTCATAGGTTGGTACTAGGCTATCAGCCCTAACAATTCCCTGGATATTTCTTCCCACAATATTTACTTTCTGGACCCCTATCTAGAAGGGTGACTGATGTGACCCCCGGAGTGAATTTCCTATCTCCCATCCAGTCGTCAAGGTTCCTTTTGAAGAGGGCCAAGGAGGCGCTCTGCTTGACATGTATGGGCAGTCTATTCCAGAGTATACCTGTCCCTCCAGCATGTTTTGTTCATTGTGATGACAAGGTTTAGATTGGGTGTTATGTTGTTCACTACATGATTTTATAACTTAGCTGCTCTTCATTTGAGAAAGGGGAGTATTGTTATACTGTCATTTAAAGCAAGGAGTGTGATAGAATCCAATTTGATTTTCCATAAAAGATCTATGTACTCCAAAGTATTTTCCCATGCCCCCCCCCCCACCCCCAGAATAAGGAGTAACTCTTTCAAGTATACCAAATAAAAAAACTTTTGTTCTACTCACATAACAAACTGTGCTTATAGGGCATTGTTTTTGGTCCCCATGGCAATATCATACATATGTTCATAATTCCTTTTTTCTAAGTGCCCTTTCAGTTTTACCGTGTGTAAAATGAAGGCCAGGAGGAGCAAACTGTTAAACAAGATTCTTTGCTCCACAGTTCCCCTCCTGCAACATAATATCACTACTGTTAAAATTTTGAAGGTTAACATGGTCTTTTGCCAAGATATATTTACATTGTGAGCAAGCCTCATATTTAAATGAACCCCTGTTAACTTCTCCTCTCATGATTTTATTTGTTTGTAACATGTATTTAATATTACTCTCTATTTTATAAACACACCTAGGTTTGTTCCCCATTAATTGTGAGATACCTTCATCATTTAAAAACATTTTCCAATTCTTCTCAATTCATTTTTGACCCTTGTGCTACCTAAATTGTACTGCAAAACCAATACTCTGTTAAAATTACTCTTTTTTTTTTTGTACTGAAACCGCCTTCCCCTAAATTGGTACCATTGCAGATTAAATCCAATGAACTGACTCCTAAAGGGGGACTAAATTTTGTTTTCCTGCATTCACTGATTTCCTTACTGATGTTATTCATCAATTTACAGGGATAACTCCCTCTCAAAAAAATATTTGTTCCAACTTCTTTTTTTTTCAGCTTTGCAACTTATTATGAAGGGATGTGAACTATTATAATGTAAATAAGAATTAAAGGTGGGTTTTCTATAGCTATTAGAACTAACCCCACCCCTCTTAGTGCTGGCTATATAAATGTTCAAATAAATAAATATATTTTATTATAAGTTGTTTTTTTAATTAATGCCTTCCCTTTGAAATTGATAAATAAACTTTCAAATCCCACTAATTTAGTTAAGGTATGAAACAAACCTAGAGGGAATGTATAGAAGAAAAGTGAGAGAGTTGCCATGGCATGGATATTGTAAATAGCAGTATCAATGATGTTCTTCGTGGCTGCAGTGATTTATTTACCTGCTTAGGATGTGCCAAAAGAATGCCATAAAAAAAGAAATACTGCTACTTTCACAGTGATACATACTCCAATGGAATTGTCATCAGCTTTCATGAATAAAACTGAGTTGGAGTTTAAGAAAATGTCATGAGGAAGCAATTAGGGCCAACAGAATGAATGAACAGTATAGTTATAGTTGTAAAGCAAGGCAAGATTCAGATTTGTAGTGCAAAATTTGAATAAAGTAATTAAAGAGGGTATTGCCCATTTGTCACAGCAAAAAGCTAGCCTCGCATAGGTCAAGTTCTATATAGTACTATATGTAAATTACTGATTTTGCCAAATAAAGCAAAATGAATAAAGCTCCCAACTTTGTACATGTAATATACCATTAGGAATGTACAGTCATAGGTTCATAGGTTCATAGGATGATACTAGGCTATTGGCCTGGAGGTCCTTATAAGCCTAACCAAGAATTTCACCCATGTTCCCACAAAGTCAGCACCTGTCTTCCCTGTCTTCCCTGTCCTAGGCGTATACTTTCTGTTTCCCATCCAGTCGTCCAGGTTCCTCTTAAAGAGGGCTAGTGAGGTACTCTGCTTGACATGGAGAGGAAGTTTGTTCCACAGATGGGGGAGTCATTTGGATATAAATCTATCCTGTCAAAAAATTCTATTAATGTCACAGGCCATATTGAGACCTTGTGTATGGGTTGAGTGAGTGGAGTTTGACTTGTGGATATGCAGCAGCTCCATCAAGGCTGAGTCTGAGACGGCCTTGTATGCCAGACACAGGTCACCTCTGAGCAGCCTGTATGAGACTAAGAGATGGACAGGGCTTTTAGCCTATCTGTATAGGATAGGTGCTTGAGACCCTGGATATTCCTGGTCAGAAACCTCTGTGGTCTCTCCAACTGCTGCATGTGCTTGGCAAAGTACATGCTGAAGGGGGCATTGTACTTGATAATGGGTCTGATAAGGGAGGAGAACAGGAATGTTATGACCTCCTTGTTCCTGCATGAAATACACTTACTTATGAGGTGGGCCATGTAGAAAGCCTTCCGTGCAATGGAGGCAACATGGTGGTCAAAAGTCAGGTTTCTATCTGCCTGGGTGCCCAAGTCCCTCACAACTGATTGCTTGCTTAGTACATTGTTATTAATGTGATAATTAGTGGGGATGCCACTTTTTGCAAAGGGGATAATGATGCATTTTTTGGCATTCAGTTTCAGGCCATGCTTCTGGCACCAGTCATTAGTTTGGTTAAGGCTCTCTGGGATCACTAGGGGAATTTATGACAGTGCCCAGCGTGCAGTCATCTGCAAACTTGGTCAGCCACAGACCACCGGTTTTAGCTTGCACCTTAGAAAAGTATATCCCAAACAGTAGAGGCCCCAAGACCAATCCTTGGGGTACGCAACTTGTTATTGGTTTACTACTAGAGGTGGCTTCCCCTATTTTGAGTGAGTGAGTTTTATCAGTGAGTCAGTTAGCTACCCATCTGGTAACACATGGGTTGATGCCTAGCTAGAAGAGTTTATCTATTATTCCTGAGTGGGGAATAGTGTCAAAGGCTTTGGCTAGGTCAAGGTAGGCAGTGTACACTGTCTTGCCCTCATCCATGGCTTTGGTGACTGTTTTGAAGAAGTCGGCGAAGTTTAACAGGCACGATCTCCCTTTGACAAAACCAAATTGTGTGGGATCAAGTATTTGGAGGTTGCCAATGTCCTTGTTTATAAGGTCCATGATAATGCATTCCATGGCCTTGCAGATCAGGCTAGTTAGGCTGATGGGCCTATAACTGCCTAGGTCAGTGGACGCTCCACCTTTGTGAAGAGGGATGACAGTGGCTGTCCTCCATTCTTCTGGGATGAAGATGGTGCACAGGCTTTGGTTGAATAGGGTGCCTAGTGGTGCTGAGAGCTCTTGCCTGAGTTCATGTTGGACACAGCCAGGGATGTTGTCGAGTCACATGGAGGCTGTATTTTTTGCTTTGAGAGGGCATTAATAACCTGCTCCCTGGTGATGAGGGCAGGGGGCAGGTGTTGGGGATATCCTGGTTTACTGATGGGGGAACAGGGGGGTGAAGTTTTCACTGAACTTGCCTGCAGGTTGGCTATATCTATCCACCAATTCAGAGCAGATTTGTGAGTTACCTTTGAGATTGTGGACATATGCAATGAATGCCTTGTGATTGCCTTTAGTGAATGTGGCCAATTTGGACTCAAAGTTAGCCTTAGCGGATTTCACCAGTGTCCTTATTTGCTTGTTCAGACAAAGGAGAGATTGCTTTCAAATTGGCATCTACTCCTTCTTGGTCCTGGACAGCAATTTTTTTTTCCTTTTATTATAGAGTCTGTTTATTTCTGCTGTCCACCAGACAGGTTTACTCTTCCTTGTGGAAGATGATTTGGTCCTGTCAGGTATTGCTGAGTCTATGCAGCTGTATAGGTGTTAATATAGTTTTTTGGTGTAGGCTTGGACATTAATGCTTGATTCAGCTGAAGGGATGGTGGCTGTGAAGCTGCTTATATCTGCTCTCAGGATGTTGTAGTCAGCTTTGGAAAAGTATTTTTATTTGACCCTGGCAGGGGGAGGGGGGGAGATGGTGACTTTGAAAGTCATTGCTTTATGGTTGGATCTTACTAAGGAGGATGACACTGTAGGGGTGCTACAGTGGCTATGCATGTTGGTTAGTACCAAGTCCAGGATATTTTCACCTCTTATGCAGGTGTTGACCAGTTGATGCAATGCACTGGCATTGAGGAAGTCGAGGAGTCTCTGAGCATTTGTGTTTGAGCTAGAATAGGTCTTCCATTCTATGGTTGGGTTGTTAAAGCCACCCAGGATCAGGGTAGAGGATTGAATCTTGATGGATTCAAGTAAGTCCAGATAGGTGGAGTGGGCCTCCTGAGTCATGATTGGGGGTCTGTAGCTAGCTATGATTTGAATAGGTGTTTTGTCAATAGTTAACTGCACCTGGAGTGTCTCCTGTGTGTCATACTGTTTGACCAGCCTGGAGGCATGTATGTCTTTGATAAATATTGACACTGCACCTCCTTTAGCTTTGTAGCCCTCCATTTGGGGTCTGTAAGCATGGTAGGTTAAGTAGCCTGGTAAGGCTGGGGTGCTCTCCACAGCTTTGTACCAGGTTTCAGTGACTGCACAAATGTCAGCATCTTCCAAAGTGAGGAATACTTGCAATGAGTGCAGTTTCATGTTAAGACTCCTAGCATTTAGCAGCATGACCTTTAAATTTCATTTAGAAGAATTTTTCACATTGGTAATTTTGTACTCATGACTTTGCCTAAAGAAGGCACTATGGCGAGGCAAGAGCCTTTGCCAGAAGCCTGAAGCCCAGGGGAGATAGATGAAGGCCATCTCTGGCAAAACATCGTGGTCTGTCAATCATGTCCTCCCAGGCTGTCAGGTACTGGATCCCCTTGGAATGACACCAGAAACTACGCCAAATGTTAAAATCAATCATTTTCTGTTTGTACTGAGGCATCATTATGGGGGACAGTAGGATGCTGCTTAAGGCTAGGGACATACCTGTCTAGGACACATATTCAGCAGCTCAATCATGCCTCTCTTCATATAGTCTAGAGAGGTACGTCTCAAGTCATTCACACCAACATGGACTTTGACAGAGTCATAACAGTACTTGTTGTTGAGAGACTTGAGTGCATGAGTGACATGGCAGATTCCAGCACCTGACAAGCAACTTACCGTGACTTTCCCTTTGTCTAGTCTGGTGAGGGGCACATCTGTGTGTCTCATGACAGAGCCTCCTATGACTAGTATGTTGGGTTTGTGGCTGGGCCTTAGAGGCTGTGAGACACATGCATGTGTACTATGTATGATGCTTGGTGCGGTGGGTTGTGATGTGTGTGTTTGTGTGTGTGTGTGTGTGTGTGTGTGTGTGTGTGTGTGTGTGTGTGTGTGTGTGTGTGTGTGTGTGTATTTTTGCCTTGGAGGTCTTTTTCATTTAGGTATATTTTTATGAAAACCTCCACATATGTAGGAATGTACTGTACAGGTGTGGGTGGTGTTAGAGGTGTGGTGCTTGTGAAGACAACCTTCTCAGTGCCAAATGTACTGGCTTGTGATGGAGACAGCAAGGATTCTAGGATCTTAATGTAATTGCATCTCTCACATATTGTGTTTCTAGGTGGTAGAAGAAGAGGGTTGTCCGTGTTACGTGTATGAAGCAGTTGCTATTCTGTCTCAGGATGCCCATATCAACAAGACTAGCAGAAGAAACCACAGGAAATTGTCCGTTCATGGTTGTCAGAATCTCTGGAAGAGAGGTAAAGGATGGTGTAGTGGGTACTATCAGAATAGAGTACCTGTGGGTGTCAGTAGGGCTGGATAAAATCACAGTAGTTGCAAGGGAGGGCATCAGTTACACAGAAGTGCTGGTAAGGAAAAAAAATGCAACTGAGATGGCAGTGCACAGTGAGGTAAACAAATGCAACACCCTGCAAACACCTGAAAAGATAGAAGACTCTAGAAGCTCGAATTACTACCCAATCCTGCTAGCCCCTGCTCTTTCAACCAATCACTCATACTAGAGAAGGTCAGTCAACCCTGTTACTCTCACTAACAGTGAAGACAAGACACTATCAGCAGAAGATGGCTGACAGAAACACAGGTTCATAGGTTGGCACTAGGCTATCAGCCCTAGGGTCTGTACAAGCCTAGCCATAATAATTCCCTGGCTATTTTTTCCCACAGTATTTACTTCCCCGGAACCCTGTCTAGCAGGGTGACTGACATGATCTCCTGGGGTAAATTTCCTATCTCCCATCCAGTCGTCAAGGTTCCTTTTGAAGAGGGCCAAGGAGGCACTCTCCTTGACATGTATGGGCAGTCTATTCCAGAGTATGGGGAGTCTTTGGGTCAGGAACCTATCCCTCCAGCATGTTTTGTTCCTTGTGATGACAAGGTTTAGGTCCCTAGAGCATGTGGCTCTGATGGATTGGGATTTCTTTAAGTGTAGCATGTCCAACAGCTTTGGGTTTGACGTGGCCTTGTATGTTAAGCAGAGATTGCCTCTGAGTAGACGATATGTGGCAGAGTATAGTTGCAGTTTTTTTAGTCGGTCAGCATAGGGCATCTGCTTTAGGCCTGTAATTCTTTAAGTGAGGTGTTTCTGCAGCCTTTCCAGTTATTGCAGATGTCTTGGGAGGTACATACCAAATGGGGCATTGTACTCTATGATAGGTCTAATGAGGGATGAGAACAGTGGGATAATGACCTCTTTTTTTTCTGGATGAAAAGCCCTTAGTGATGAGGTGTGCCACATAGAAGGATTTCCTGACTGTTGTGGCAATGTGGTTATCAAAGGTGAGACCACTCTCCACCTGTGTTCCTAAGTATCTTATTACACTTTCAGTGTTTAGTGTACTGCCACCTATGTGGTAATTCATGGGTACAAGCACAAAGGGGATAACTATACACTTCTTGACACTGAGCTTGAGCCCATGGCTCTGGCACCAAGCATCTGTTTCTGTAAGGCCCTTTTGTAGGATATCCACATCATTTGGGGATTCAATAATGGTTCCCAGTTTGCAGTCATCTGCAAACTTTATTAGCCAGAGTCCCTTAGTGTTGGCCTGTACTTCAGAAAAGTAGATGCCAAACAAGAGCCATCCCAGGACTGAACCCTGAGGTACTCCACTTGTCACTTGTCTGGAGCTGGATTTGGAGTCAGCTACTTTTACACTGTGGGTTCTGTCAGTAAGCCAGTTGGCAACCCATTGAATGACGTAGGATTTATGCCCAGCTTAGTAAGTTTATCTAAGATTCTAGAGTGGGGGGTGGTGGTGTTGAAGGCCTTGTCGAGGTCCAGATAGGCTGTGGAGACTAATTTGAAGAAGTCAATCAGGTTCAGTAGACACGATCGACCATTCATGAACCCAAACTGGGTGGGGTCCAGTGTTTGAAGGTTGCCAATGTCTTTGTTTATAAGTTCCATGATAATATGTTCCATGGCCTTGCAAATCAGGCTCATCAGACTGATGGGACAGTAGTTCCCAGGATCCAAGGAAGATCCCCCTTGTGGAGTGGGATAACTGTAGCTGTGCACCACTCAGTGGGCAAGAAGCCTGAGGTGATGCTATGATTAAACATGACACTTAGGTGAGGTGCCAGTTCATTTTGCATTTCATGTAGTACATAGCCCGGGATGTCGCCTGGTCCCATGGATGCTGTATTTTTAGCTTTGTAGAGTGCGCTCCTTACCTGTGCCATGATTATCGGAATTTGGAAATCTTTCAGTATTGAGATAGGCCCTTTAGGGGGTGAGAGGGTGGTGAAGCTGGCACTAAATCGATCTGCCAGGATATTGGCAATGTCGATGCAAAAGAACACAACTCGCTGCTAAAGACGCTCTCACCAAATGCAGAATATCAATGAATGAAGGAAAATGAGAGCATTCAACACGAATAATATCAGCAATGCAGATAAAATCCAAAATGGTCAACGTTAAAGTCCAAAACCAGTCAAGATAAAAGTATGAAAAGTCTTTTATTTTAAAAACAGAATGAGCGCTTTCGCATAGTCAAGCTATGCTTCATCAGATACATTAACCTAATGCAATTCAATAAATATATACCCCCAACATTTTGGCGGGCTCATTAATTATCCCACTTTATCCTATTAATGATTATGTTTCATGAGAGTAAGCCTTTATTTTTCATTCTTAAGGCTTGAATTGACCTGATTGAAGTGCCGTCACCTAACATCTATCATATGCACCATAATGTTAGCATTAGGACCAAGGAGACTACCAACTAACCTTTTGAGGTACTCCATTGGTGTTTTGAATACATGTGACACCATTAGCGTACAGAATGAGGAGTTGACTATACAGCGTAGGTTCTGTTGTTGACGTCTGAATATGTACGCAATTCTAAAGCTAACTGCAGTTCAACTTCTCTTTCTACAAGTCGTCTGCGACTTGCACATATTCATCATTGATGTTTTATTTAAGCTTTGGATAAACTGACCAGCGATGAAGTGTATCTGTGAGTAATGCTCCGATGTCATTGATATTGCATCAAGGGGCGAGTGATAACATTTGCTAAAATATATATATTTTCTTACAGCAGCTTCAGTGGATATTTATTTGCTTGAATGACGCTATCTAGTTTTGAGCGTCATTAGAACTTGTAAGCATTGTTGGTTTTTGTGATGTTCTATTTAAGCTTCATGGATAAGCTGACCAGTGATGAAATGTATTTGTAAATAATGCTTCGATATCATTGATGTTGCAACAAGGGGCGATTGATAACATTTGTAAAAATATATATTTCGTACAGCAGCTCCAGTGGATATTTATTTGCTTGAATGACGCTATCAAGTTTTGAGCGTTAGTAGAGCTTGTAAGCACTGTCGATTTTTGTTGGCATGATGCACTTTGTGATTTATGATACTAGGTGTATTATAAGTGAATAATAATGTGTTTTATTTTTCTGATTCTGTTTCCATGGAGATTAATTGACTTAAGTTATAAAGTGGGATAATTAATGAGCCTAATTTTTGGGATTTGTTTTGATTATTACTGATTATAAAGTGATAATAATGGTCATTTGTTGTTATGTAATTGCATAGTTAATGTATTATGCAGTTGTATTACAGTAGTTGCAAGGGAGGGCATCAGTTACACAGAAGTGCTGGTAAGGAAAAAAAATGCAACTGAGATGGCAGTGCACAGTGAGGTAAACAAATGCAACACCCTGCAAACACCTGAAAAGATAGAAGACTCTAGAAGCTCGAATTACTACCCAATCCTGCTAGCCCCTGCTCTTTCAACCAATCACTCATACTAGAGAAGGTCAGTCAACCCTGTTACTCTCACTAACAGTGAAGACAAGACACTATCAGCAGAAGATGGCTGACAGAAACACAGGTTCATAGGTTGGCACTAGGCTATCAGCCCTAGGGTCTGTACAAGCCTAGCCATAATAATTCCCTGGCTATTTTTTCCCACAGTATTTACTTCCCCGGAACCCTGTCTAGCAGGGTGACTGACATGATCTCCTGGGGTAAATTTCCTATCTCCCATCCAGTCGTCAAGGTTCCTTTTGAAGAGGGCCAAGGAGGCACTCTCCTTGACATGTATGGGCAGTCTATTCCAGAGTATGGGGAGTCTTTGGGTCAGGAACCTATCCCTCCAGCATGTTTTGTTCCTTGTGATGACAAGGTTTAGGTCCCTAGAGCATGTGGCTCTGATGGATTGGGATTTCTTTAAGTGTAGCATGTCCAACAGCTTTGGGTTTGACGTGGCCTTGTATGTTAAGCAGAGATTGCCTCTGAGCAGACGATATGTGGCAGAGTATAGTTGCAGTTTTTTTAGTCGGTCAGCATAGGGCATCTGCTTTAGGCCTGTAATTCTTTAAGTGAGGTGTTTCTGCAGCCTTTCCAGTTATTGCAGATGTCTTGGGAGGTACATACCAAATGGGGCATTGTACTCTATGATAGGTCTAATGAGGGATGAGAACAGTGGGATAATGACCTCTTTTTTCTGGATGAAAAGCCCTTAGTGATGAGGTGTGCCACATAGAAGGATTTCCTGACTGTTGTGGCAATGTGGTTATCAAAGGTGAGACCACTCTCCACCTGTGTTCCTAAGTATCTTATTACACTTTCAGTGTTTAGTGTACTGCCACCTATGTGGTAATTCATGGGTACAAGCACAAAGGGGATAACTATACACTTCTTGACACTGAGCTTGAGCCCATGGCTCTGGCACCAAGCATCTGTTTCTGTAAGGCCCTTTTGTAGGATATCCACATCATTTGGGGATTCAATAATGGTTCCCAGTTTGCAGTCATCTGCAAACTTTATTAGCCAGAGTCCCTTAGTGTTGGCCTGTACTTCAGAAAAGTAGATGCCAAACAAGAGCCATCCCAGGACTGAACCCTGAGGTACTCCACTTGTCACTTGTCTGGAGCTGGATTTGGAGTCAGCTACTTTTACACTGTGGGTTCTGTCAGTAAGCCAGTTGGCAACCCATTGAATGACGTAGGGATTTATGCCCAGCTTAGTAAGTTTATCTAAGATTCTAGAGTGGGGGGTGGTGGTGTTGAAGGCCTTGTCGAGGTCCAGATAGGCTGTGGAGACTAATTTGAAGAAGTCAATCAGGTTCAGTAGACACGATCGACCATTCATGAACCCAAACTGGGTGGGGTCCAGTGTTTGAAGGTTGCCAATGTCTTTGTTTATAAGTTCCATGATAATATGTTCCATGGCCTTGCAAATCAGGCTCATCAGACTGATGGGACAGTAGTTCCCAGGATCCAAGGAAGATCCCCCTTGTGGAGTGGGATAACTGTAGCTGTGCACCACTCAGTGGGCAAGAAGCCTGAGGTGATGCTATGATTAAACATGACACTTAGGTGAGGTGCCAGTTCATTTTGCATTTCATGTAGTACATAGCCCGGGATGTCGTCTGGTCCCATGGATGCTGTATTTTTAGCTTTGTAGAGTGCGTTCCTTACCTGTGCCATGATTATCGGAATTTGGAAATCTTTCAGTATTGAGATAGGCCCTTTAGGGGGTGAGAGGGTGGTGAAGCTGGCACTAAATCGATCTGCCAGGATATTGGCAATGTCGATGCAAAAGAACACAACTCGCTGCTAAAGACGCTCTCACCAAATGCAGAATATCAATGAATGAAGGAAAATGAGAGCATTCAACACGAATAATATCAGCAATGCAGATAAAATCCAAAATGGTCAACGTTAAAGTCCAAAACCAGTCAAGATAAAAGTATGAAAAGTCTTTTATTTTAAAAACAGAAATGAGCGCTTTCGCATAGTCAAGCTATGCTTCATCAGATACATTAACCTAATGCAATTCAATAAATATATACCCCCAACATTTTGGCGGGCTCATTAATTATCCCACTTTATCCTATTAATGATTATGTTTCATGAGAGTAAGCCTTTATTTTTCATTCTTAAGGCTTGAATTGACCTGATTGAAGTGCCGTCACCTAACATCTATCATATGCACCATAATGTTAGCATTAGGACCAAGGAGACTACCAACTAACCTTTTGAGGTACTCCATTGGTGTTTTGAATACATGTGACACCATTAGCGTACAGAATGAGGAGTTGACTATACAGCGTAGGTTCTGTTGTTGACGTCTGAATATGTACGCAATTCTAAAGCTAACTGCAGTTCAACTTCTCTTTCTACAAGTCGTCTGCGACTTGCACATATTCATCATTGATGTTTTATTTAAGCTTTGGATAAACTGACCAGCGATGAAGTGTATCTGTGAGTAATGCTCCGATGTCATTGATATTGCATCAAGGGGCGAGTGATAACATTTGCTAAAATATATATATTTTCTTACAGCAGCTTCAGTGGATATTTATTTGCTTGAATGACGCTATCTAGTTTTGAGCGTCATTAGAACTTGTAAGCATTGTTGGTTTTTGTGATGTTCTATTTAAGCTTCATGGATAAGCTGACCAGTGATGAAATGTATTTGTAAATAATGCTTCGATATCATTGATGTTGCAACAAGGGGCGATTGATAACATTTGTAAAAATATATATTTCGTACAGCAGCTCCAGTGGATATTTATTTGCTTGAATGACGCTATCAAGTTTTGAGCGTTAGTAGAGCTTGTAAGCACTGTCGATTTTTGTTGGCATGATGCACTTTGTGATTTATGATACTAGGTGTATTATAAGTGAATAATAATGTGTTTTATTTTTCTGATTCTGTTTCCATGGAGATTAATTGACTTAAGTTATAAAGTGGGATAATTAATGAGCCCGCCAAAATGTTGGGGGTATATATTTGTTGAATTGCATTAGGTTAATGTATCTGATGAAGCATAGCTTGACTATGCAAAAGCGCTCATTTCTGTTTTTAAAATAAAAGACTTTTCATACTTTTATCTTGACTGGTTTTGGACTTTATCGTTGACCATTTTGGATTTTATCTGCATTGCTGATATTATTCGTGTTGAATGCTCTCATTTTCCTTCATTCATTGATATTGGCAATGTCATTGGGATCAATATATTTAATGCCATTCTGTTGTAGCTCAGAGCAGATCTGCGTATTGCCATTTAGATTTTTGACATAGCTATAGAATGCCTTGTGGTTGTCTTTGGAATCTTTGGCAGTTTTGTTTTCATAACTAGCTTTGGAGGATTTTATGAGGGATCTCAGCTCCTTACGGAGGCTGGTAAAGGAGTTTTTTGCATCCTGGGATTTTCCTCCTTTCTGCAACAGTTTCTTCCTTCTGTTGTATAGTTTGTTTCTGACAGGGGACCAGCAGATTGGCTTCCTATTTTTATAGGAGAGCGTCTTGGTTCTATTTGGGATGGCACAATTCATACACAAGTGGATGTGCTCGTACAGTGCTTTAGTGTAGGATTCGGCAGTTGAACTTTCAGTTCCTATCTGCACGTCTGACTTGAGTAGCATGAAGTTGGCCTTGGAGAAGTTTTTTATGGATGTTCCCTTACTGGGGAGATGGGGGTGGGATGTGGATGTGGATGTCAAAGGTGATTAGCTTATGGTCAGACCTAACCAACGAGAACCAAGGAGGAAACTCAACAAGCAAAACAACCTCGCCTGGATAACAGTAGGCCTCTATCCAGATGATGCTACCTGACTAGAACACAGAAACCTCACAGAAAAGCACAGAAAGGCACAGATCGAGCACTCACAAATAGAAAATATAACTCTCAGTATGAAAAAGCAGTTTACAGTTAAGTAATTCAATAAAAATGCAGTTACAGTAATGAAACACTATCTAGCAATGGAAATACAGTTAAACCAGTATAAAACAGTACAAAAATGTGGCAAAACAGTAAAAAAAGCTTTATAACAGTGCAAAATATAGACTAGAAGCATTAAGAAATGCAATTCAATGAAATAAATGTAAGAAAAATCTTATTCTGCTCTTGGAGCCTCAGAGAATTTCTGCTTTGTCACAGTGATGAATCACCGGTCCTCAGCCTGGTAAAAACAAGTATAGCCCCCTGCAGACACATGGTTTCTCTCTTCTAAATCTAATTCATTTTCATTAATTCTCTTTATTCCTTTTCCTGTGCTTATATATTCTTCATTTTCCTGTACCTTAACTCATATAGCTGCATGATCTGAAAATCCAGCATACTTAACTCCTTTTTTTTTTTTTTTTTTTTTTTATAAATACTATCAGACATTAAAAAATAATCAATCTCTGTCCTAATTTCATTCCTTTTATAGGTCGGGTCTATGTCACATAATTAAAAGCTGATAACTCCAAGCTCAAAACCGCGAACTTCAAACCTCTAAAGCTGACAAAATCGAATCCACCAAAAAAACCCCTAATTACCCAAAACAAAAAATAAAATGCTCTATGGAGGGGGGCAAGTCCACATGCCCCGCTACTTAAATATACCAACGCTGAGATCGCACCACAGTGCAGTAAAGGCAAAGCTTCCCTTTCCGCACTCTATGGCGATCTCCGTTCTACGGTTCGATGTTTTTGAACTTCAAGGTTTGAAGTTCGGAGTTTTGTGCTTCAGAGTTATCAGCTTTCAAGCTTATGATATAAACCCTTATAGGTCCAGTGGCTATTCTCCCATACACTTCTCATAATTACTTTAACCATTTTAACATCACAATTGCTCTTATTTTTCCTTAAATTACAATTAAAATCACCCACCACTATAATGTACATATTTACACAAACATATTCAAAAATATTTTTAAACATCATTTCTCTCTCTTTTTTTGTTACATATGCATATAAAGCTATAATTCGATACATGCACCTCTCTGGACTACATGAAAAGAGACATGGTGGAGCTCTCAGATTATGTGGCCCAGGCAGGTATGACCCTAGCCCTGAGCAGTATCCTACCATCACCCAGACTGATACCGCAGTACAAACAAAAAAATTATTGACTTCAACAATTGGCTAAGTTTCTGGTGTCATTCAAAGGGGATCAAGTATCTGTCTGCCTGGGATGACATGATTGACAGACCTCGATGCTTTGCCAGAGATGGCCAGCATCTGTCACCCCTGGCTTTTCGGGTACTGGCCAAGGATCTTGTCACCCATATAGTGCTTTTTTAGGCAGTGTTCCAAAGACCAAATTATCACTGCAACATCTATAAATAAATGCAATCTGAAGGTCATGCTGCTCAATGCTAGAAGTCTAAATCTCAAGATGCACTTGCTTGAAGCACTCCTCAAAATTTTTTATTTTTATTTTGTTTTACATTTGTTAACCGGGCTAGTCCAACTGGATACATGTCCATTTTCAGTGGAGGCCCGGGGAGAAAAGCTCCACTACATTCTACTAAAACAAGTTAAAAAATAACACAAAATGCAGACATACAAAATTATACAATACTATAGAAACATACATTAAACCTGCTGCAAGTTATAAATCCATTAGAGTTCAATATGAGGCTTAGCAGGGAACAAAAATTCAGATAAACAGTTAGGATACTCTATTTCAGCATTGGAAGAAATTGACAAAAAATATAGATATATTTCTATTTAAAGAAAGAGTCACAGGGACACTATAGATATATTTCTATTTAAAGAAAGAGTCACAGGGACAAAATGGAGAACATCAACATTTGTGCTGCAATGGAGACCTGGTTTAAAGTGGCAGAAAGTATCTCTGCGCTACCAGGCTATAACTCTTTCCACACCCTATGTCCCCAAAACATGGACTGAAGCTCCAAAGGCGGTGGTGTCTCCATATTCATAAAAGATATGCACACCTCCAGACTAGTAGCCCAGCATAATCCATCTGAGATACTTCAGGTACAACTAACATTGGATAAGACAGCGATCCAGGTCATAGCCTGCTATAGGTCCCCAACCATGTCCCTAGACTCTCACTCCACATTCCTAAGCACCCTAGAATCTATCAAGGTCCAACCCAATACTCTCATACTAGGAGACTTCAACTACCCCTCCATCAACTGGGAAAACTAGTCAAGTGCCAATAAACTAGCCCAATGCTTCTTGGAATTCATCAGTTCTAATGCTCTGGACCAGCTTATTCTGACCTCCACTAGAGGAAGCAACATCCTTGACCTGGTTATTATTAAAATGGGTGAACATTGCTCTACACCAGTAGTCAATCCCTCCTGGTCAGATCCGACTATAAACTAATCATAATGGAAATCCACATCTCACCCACACCCCCGCAAAGGTAAGCACCTTGAACAACTTCTCCAAAGCTGACTTTAGGCTCCTAAAAGTAGAGGTGGCTAACTTCATGGCACCCATGCCAATGGGAAATAGCTGCATGACTGCTGAATCATACACCAATGCACTGCACGAACATGTACATAAATGTATGGAACTAGCCATACCCAACAGAACCAAGAGACACTCCTCCAAAAAAAGGAAGCCAATTTGGTGGGCCCCTGCCATTAATAAACTCTACAATAGAAGGAAGAAACTGTTGCAGAAAAAGATGAAGTCCCAAGACTGGAAAAACTCCCTTATTAGCCTCAACAAAAAGTTGAGATCCCTCATCAAATTCTCTAAAGCCAGCTATGAAGGCAGAATTGTGGCAGGCACTAAAAACAATCACAAAGCTTTCTATAGTTATATCGAGAACCTCATTTGCAATACCCAGATTTGCTCTGAGTTACTGCACAATGGTACCTCCTATACTGAGCCAACAGATATTGCCAACATACTGGCAGACAGATTCAGTGCCAACTTTACCCCGCTCCCCCACAAAGGACCAATCACAGTGCTGGAAGAATGCCAGACATCCAATATTACTGCAACACAGGTTAAATCTGCATTGTCCAAGGCCAAGAATACAGCTTTCATGGGACTCGATAATATCCCTGGCTGTGTTCTATATGGACTGCAAAGCGAACTGGCACTACATCTGTGTGCCCTGTTCAGTCACAGCCTCAGTTCAGGCTTTCTCCCTACCGAATGGTGCACTGCTACAGTCATCCCTCTTGGGGTAGCAACTACAGACCCTGGGAATTATTGCCCCGTTAGCCTGATGAGTCTGATATGTAAAGCTATGGATCACATCATCATGGACCTGATTAACAAAGATATAGGAAATCTCCAAACTCTAGATCCCATGCAATTTGGCTTAGTGAAAGGGAGATCATGTCTGCTCGACCTGGTGACTTTTTTGAGTCAGTCACCAGGGCTGTAGATGAAGGTAAGGCAGTGCATACAGCCTACCTCGAGCTGGCTTAGGCCTTTGATTCCATTCCTCACTTGGGAATTATTGATAATCTCACCAAACTAGGCATCAACCCCTATATCACTAGTTGGGTTGCAAATTGACTCACAGATAGAACACACAGTGTGAAAGTAGCAGACTCCAAGTCAAACTGCTGACCAGTCACGAGTGGAGTCCCACAGGGATTGGTCCTGGGTCCTCTCCTGTTTGGCATCTACTTCTCAGAAGTCCAGGTCAACAAAAAGGGACTCTGGCTGACCAAGTTCATAGATGACTGCAAGCTGAGAGCCATTATTAACTCCCCAAGTGATGCAGACATCCTACAGGAAGGCATCATTGAGACAAATGACTGGTGTCAAAACCATGGCCTTAAGCTTAATGCCAAAAAATGCATCGTCATCCCCTTTGGTAAAAAATAATTTCCCACTAATTACCACATCGATGGGAGTCCACTGAATACTGAGAAGGTGTTATAAGAGATCTGGGGATGCAGGTTGACAGCAAACTCTCCTTTGACCACCACATTGCCACTGTGGTCAGAAAGCCCTTCTATGTGGCACATTTAATTGCCACCGGTTTTGCTTCCAGGAAGAAAGAGGTCATAGTCTTTCTCTCTCTACTCTACCTTCATTAGACCAACATCAAGTATAATGCCCCATTTCGCATGTACATCACTAGACACCTGCAACAGCTGGAGAGGCCACAGAAGTACCTCATGAAGAGGATCCTAGGCATTAAACACATGTCCTACATGGATCAGATATCCATTTGGTATTTTGTCAGTACCAGCAATGTTACAAATTGCTCTTATACAACTAATGGAAGATTTGGAAGGTTTTGTAGGCATAACTGATAATCAGACATGAGAGGAAATGTAAAAGTATTCGAAAGCTGTAGCTGTAAGCAAATCACTTAAGCAGATGGTGCTCCTTGGTTGACTGAAAAAAAGCTTGTATTTATTGAGTTTACCCAGTTAACAAAACAAAATGTGCTATACTGAAAGAAGTTATAATGAGAAGGTGGCATGACCAAAATTCAATTGTAAGGAAAGAAAATCAGTCTTTTTTTTTGAGGAAGAAATATATGCCAGGCTTAATGATGAAAACAGACAGATTGACATTTCCCAATCAAATGGAAATACAAATGCTTGAGAGGCTATATGTACTCATAAGAAATGGCAAAAAAGAATAATACTCATATTAGCCACAGATGTTGAAAGGTATGCTTCATGGTCATCCGTTAATGAACTTTCTTCATTCACATAGCAGAATGGACAGACATTTGTTCCAATTCAAACAAATATTGTATCGATATATCTCATGTGTGCAGTTTATTACTGCAAGTACCCAGAAACAATTAAACTAGCAGACACAAGTACACATGTGATTAGTAGATTAAGGTCTATATTCTTGAGGCAGATGATATTTGATTTTCTTATATCTGACAATGGTCCACAGTACAAATGTTAGAAATTCAGAAAACTTGTGCATGGGTAGGAATTAATTCAATTATTAAATGTAAAATTGTAGAGAATGATACAAAATAACTTGCACAGAAATATTCCTGATATATAGGCTGGTGATACATAATATATATGAAAGTTAAGGGTAATATTCCAGTCCTATACCCACTTTCAATTTCTCCCAAAAGTACAAAATTCTAAATACATCTTACCTTAAACTAAGCCACAGACTGATTTTATGCAGCCTAATATTCAAACATATAGAAGAATACTTGTTTTAAACTAAATACCTAGTCATTTCAAAATTAACATAAAAATATAACTAAACATTATGAAAAAAAACAGTTCCTAAAACAAAAGTACACCTGAACATCACTAATAAAATGTTGAGATGTTCACCTAACCCAGGTATTATCAACAAAACCCATCACTATATGATCCAAACCTCCCATTTTGGAAAATTTCCTCAGGCCTAAAACTATGCCTCTAACATGCACGTAACCTCCATAATGAAATCTCTACATAGCTGGATCCCATTATAAAGGCTAGATATCACAACAGTCTCAAAGATATTGTTAAATTCCCTTGTAAAAGATACAGAAAAATGTACCACAGGCAATGACATTATGCAAATCATGAACATAAAGGTGCATGTGGTGCTGTAATCTACTAAAATAAAATAAAGTGTACTTTCTCTTAATTCATATACCTAATATAAACAAATTAAAGCCTGTTATGTTGATATCAATAAATAAAAAAGTAGCTGTAGCCACCATATGCATCCACCTGATGGCCATGAAACAGATGCTGAAGATTATTTATTGTGGTTTACTATGAATATGCTTGGTGAGATAGTCCTCTATGTCTACACACTCTATCACCAACTTAGTCAGACTGAAATGCTAGCAACACACTAAGAAGAGTTGACATTTCTTCCAAAAAAGCATAAAAATCTTATCAAACTCTAACAGAATGTTCCATGTCAGCATAATAATGAACTGCAAAAGTGAAATAAACACCATCTCTGTTATATGGAACCATGAAAGGATCAATAAAAACATGTAAGAATCAAATGTAATCTCAGCATAAACAACTTCATCTCCATCCTAAAAGCATCATGTGAGTCTTTCTCAAAGTAGCCTAACTAGACAATGCAGTCCTTCTTTTCACTGACACATTCTTAAACATGCAAAACTCTTTACCCTCTCTGAGATGAGAATAAACCATTATAGTACAATGACTTAACAAAGAAACAAAATCCTAATGTACCACAGAGACCAAGCTTGGAAAATACTACCAAGCCTGGAAAATACTGTCACCTAAAAGCTGCTCTCAACCTAGTGTTTTACAAAGAACTTCAAATAAAGTAAAAATATCAGTATCGTAATGGAAACTGGCATATTTTCTAAAGCTAAAACATTGCTACAGAAATCAGATCAAGGCCTTTTGAACAGCTATCATTACATTATTCAATGCCAGAAAAAATCTTAGACACGTCCCCCTCCCAACCTGTTGTCACATGACACTACAAGCAAAAACAATGATAATTTTCTAAAAGTTGGATATTCAACACCAACAGCCTCCACAAACAACCACAGTCAATATAGATTTCCCTCACACCTCTGTGACCATCAAACTCATTACCATATTACTCAGCCTTATAAAGAAACTGCTTCTTATATCCAACACAACATTCCACATCTAATAACCTCCCATCAGAATAATAGTCTTGCAGCTAGTGATAAAACACTGCAAATATCAATGCTAATCAGCTGATCCATAAAGGAATCCTCAAAACTGATTACAGGTATAGATCAGCAATTGTAGGACTGCATACATATCTGCTGACCTCACCAGCTCCAAACATAATTACATTTTTAAAACATGAGGGGAATAAAACTAAGGTGACCTCACTGCTTAGTTTAGCAGGGCCAACAGAATGAGTGTCAAATGGGAATGGAAATCAAAACAAAACTAGGCAAAAATCAGGCAGTAACTGGATGTGCCAAAAAGCAAACAAATAAAAGGATATAACGAGAAGGATCAGATGAGAAGGCAGGAAATGTGGAAAAGGCATAAATATAGTTACAAATACAGAAAACTTCTTGAACAACCTCATGTTGATCAGGATCTGATGTGGAAATGGTTAAGGAAAGGGGAATTTAAACCAAAAGATGAAAGGTTAATATTAGCAGCACAGGATAATAGACTATGCACACATTGATTTACAAAATCCATTGAACATGTGAGATTAACAGACAAATGTAGATTCTGTAAAACAGAACTGGAAGCAGTCACACATCTTGTTGCTGGGTATGATAAAACTAATGGCAGATGGCCTGTATATAGAAAGGCATAATAATGTGTGAAACTGCTGCATTCAGGATTGTGCAAATGTTGCAATATTAAAGTAGCTGTGAAGCAATGGAAATATGAGCTACAAATCATTATAGAGAATGATGACATTTATATTACATGGGCTCACCCATTACCAACACTTCAAAAAAGATGCTAGAAAACCAGGTATGGTAATCCATGAAAAGAAGACAAAAGTAGATAATTGAAATTGCTACACCCAGTGATTATAGTGTCTTATGTACAGACAGACACAAAGGCATAAATACTAGGATTTGCAGGCAGAAAGGAGGGCAATGTGGTAAAAGGATACCCAGAGAGTTCCAATAGTAGTAGCAGCAATGGGTGTCAAAAAATAATTTAGTCTTATTTAGATATGCTATTGATACATGTAACTCTGTATGAATTGTAGAAGTCAGTTCTGGGCACATTGCTCGTGTTCCAAAGAGCACTTTTCGCTAACATCAAAGATTGAAATAATTTTAATTTTAATCATATTTTGACTTAGGAATGGGGTCTATTTCCTTCATGGTATTTGAAACCCAAAAGGCTTGGAGAAAATATACTGCAATGAATCCTATGTTCATTAAACATGGAAAACCTCACACAGTATCCTCTAGAAATATGGCCCATCTTTTAAGTCATATAATTCTAGGCACATCTCACATTTCCCCTTCTGTCTCTGTCAGATCCTAGACTGCTAGATTCTTATACCACTACATCTGCACTAGAACAACATCATCATAATAATACAGCATTGTTTTAAGAAACCTAAACGCACACACACTGCATTACTTAGTGTCATAATCTTATTCAGTCTAAGCTTAATAACAGCGGTTCTGTTGAGTCACTATTTCTCAACATTTCCAAGGCATTTAATACTGCATCCCACATAGTCATTAGTCACCCCCCCCCCTTTGTCTGTGATTCTGGGACTTGAAGTGTACTCAGTATAATGATTTAAAAGCTACCTGTTCAGGTGGAATTATTTCAGTTCTTGGTCTAGTAACTTTTTCTTCTCCAAAATAAAATACTAGAGATATTTATTTATTTATTTAGTTATTTATTTATTTATAGTTTGTTAACCGGGAGAGTCCATTGGGCCATAGTGAGCCCTTTTTCAATGGAGGCCCGGGGAGAAAAGCTCTAAGTACATGCATAAAAAAAAAGTATATATATATTGGTGGTAAAAAAAAACATTAATACAAGAAATTGCTGTGATTACAGTCACTAGGATTCTACACATTTTTAAATAGAATATCCCCCAGAGCGCCATCTTAGTTGCCTTTCTCCTTAATATCTATACTGATGACATGCATAAAATCATCAAACATAAGCACTCTGTTTGATACACAGACAATTTGACTCTTGCAACTTCTACTAATGTTATACCTGAACTCAACAAATCTTTACAAGTCTTCCTACACCAAGTTAGTACAATGGCTATCCTGTGCTGTCCCTCTTCTTAAAAAAACTAAAACTAAAGCTATGATGTTCACCATCTCAGCAACATACCATTCCTCAAATGATGACTTTTTCATTCACCAAGTAAATGGTACCCTAAATGGATGTGGTGGACCACAGAAAACTCCTACGTGGCATCATAAGAAAAATTAAAATTTGATATCCACATTCAACAATTTTCTAAAATAAAGTTAATGTAAAGCTAGGACTTCTTTGCAGAACCAATGTCTTTAACAATCTAGAATTTCAACAACCAATCTTCTGTCCTTTCATGCTTACTGTAGCATCATATCTACTAACTACACTACATGCAACTCAACAGTTTTACATCAAAATTGTAAAATATGTCAATTTTTTTCATATTAAGCCCATCACTGTATCGCATGAAAGGAACTCGGTTGGTTCAAACTTCCACACACCCTAAATCAAACCCAACTAACATGACCCCCGACATTCTAAATGCACCAAACATACCTAGAAACTTAACCTATCCTGCAAAGATTTCTGTCCCTAAGAAAACTCAGGACCATGTCACAGGAACATGTCAGCAAAACAATATCATTCATACATCACAATGGTGTCCTTTTTGCTATACATGGCAAACTCTGAAGTATCCTGTATTTCGCCATGCAGCTAGTATATTATCACTGTTTACTGCAGCCCTGCAGCTGAAATTGTCACTGCCCAACAAATTAACCCCATTGGTCAGTAATTTTAAATACATACACGAACTCAACGAGGAACTAAACCCGCATATAAGGCAGCTGTTTAATCTTAGCCTTACCACAGGATACGTGCCCAAGGAGTGGCGTACGGCAACTGTGGTCCTACTCCACAAAGGCGGTGCCTCTACAGATCCTGGTAATTACTGCCCCATAAGCTTAACAAGCCTGGTCTGCAAAGCTATGGAGAGGATCATAATGGAACTCATAAACAAAGACATAGGGGACTTGCAGACATTGGACCCGACCCAGTTTGGCTTTGTCAAGGGCAGATCATGCCTTTTGAACTTGGTCGACTTCTTCGAAACAGTCACCAAGGCCATTGATGAGGGAAAGGCAGTCCATACAGCCTACCTTGACCTTGCAAAAGCTTTCGACACAATACCCCACTCGGGTATTATAGAGAAACTTACCAGCTTAAATGTAAACCCATATGTCACAAGATGGGTTGCAAACTGGCTAAAGGACAGAACCCACAGGGTTAGAGTTGCTGGCGCCATGTCAGACTCCAAGCTGGTCACAAGTGGTGTCCCACAGGGCTCAGTCCTGGGCCCCCTGTTGTTCGGCATCTACTTCTCAGAAGTACAGGCAAACATAGGAGGACTATGGCTGACAAAGTTTGCAGATGACTGCAAACTGGGCGCCATAGTGGAAAGTACATCGGACACAGATATCCTTCAGAGGGGTCTCACGGAAACTGATAGCTGGTGCCAGAGCCATGGTCTGAAGTTAAATTCCAAAAAATGTATAGTCATACCCTTCAGGAAAAACAAGGTAACCCCAGGCTACCATATAGGTGGCAATCCATTAAGCACAGAAGAGGTTATCAGGGACCTGGGGACCCAGGTTGACAGTGGCCTTTCTTTTGACACTCACATTGCTAAAGTGGTTAGAAAGACCTTCTACATTGCCCACCTGATCATGAAGGGATTCACATCCAGATCAAGTGAGGTCATTGTTCCCCTGTACTCTTCACTTATCAGACCAATGATCGAGTACAATGCCCCATTCGGGATGTATCTCACCCGACACCTGCAGCAATTGGAGAGACCCCAAAAGTTCCTCACCAAAAGGATAAAGGGACTCCAAAATCTGTCATATGCTGCCAGACTGAAGAAACTCCAGCTCTATTCAGTCGCATACCGCCTGCTCAGAGGTGACCTGTGCCTGACATACAAGGCGATGTCCAACCCGGAATTAATGGACATGCTCCACCTCAAAAAATCCAAATCTACCAGATCCACTAGAGCAAGTGACTTAAACCTTAGCATGGATATAAATAGGACATGCTGGAGGGATAGATTTGTCACCCAGAGACTCCCTATGCTGTGGAATAAAATCCCAGTCCATGTGAGGCAGAGCACCTCGCTGGCTCTGTTCAAGAGAAATCTTGACCGGTGGATGGGAGATCGTAGGTTTACCCCGGGAATCATCTCTGTGTCACTGCTGGACAGAGGCACAACAAACTAATGGGCACAGTATTTTTTAACATAAGGGGTGGTGTAAGCCACAAAACTTTGGGCTAGGCTTATAAATGCCTTAGTGCAGATAGCCTAGTATAAACCTATGAACCTATAAAGTATTCCTCTTTATAGGTTGTAACTTCTTATACATTCCTCTTTTTTTTTTGGTCAGCCATATTTTCTTCCCTCTTAATTCCACTTCTTTTCACCCTCTTCTTCATCTGATTCTTAAATCACAAGAGACAAATGAAAAGTAATGTTTCCTGTAACACCCAATCAAGTGTGCTTGCACTTGGTCACACATTACTAGATATTACATATGATTGTATTTAATAAAAGCAAACTGATAACCCTGAGTGGTGGTATTATGGAATTATTCACAATACTGTGATATTAATGCCTACAAGCACTTAACTTCACATTGTTCAGTAAATCAGAAAAATTTAAGTATATGCAGGATGCAACTGAATTACTGTTGTGTGATGTATATATTATATTTGATCTCTTTGAGTGTTCCATTCAATGTCCAGTAACATATTTGTTACTTTTCTTGTTATATATGTATAGCGAATTTATTGTTTAAATGGGTATATTTTTATCGTGAAGGATGACTCATCTCAAAAGCCATGTACTCAAGGTTTTGCTAAGTGTCTCTCTGATCATCTCTTAGATTTAAAATTGTGTCAGTTCCAAATTTGCCAGCCACATGTGTATATTAAAGAGAACAGTTCTCTATAGAAAAATGGCAATTGGTGTGGGGAACATTCCTCAATCATGGGATGTGGGGGGTGGCTTGCTCTCCTGCAAAAATGTTTATTTCTTTTGATGTGTAGCCCACAGTGTTTGCATTGACAAGTAGATGTGAATCTTGACTTATTGGTTTGTTGATAGCTTAAACTTGATAAAGTTATTGTTGACAAGTAGGCTATTTGCAGAACAGAAGCAAATTGAAAGTAGTTAAACAATAACAGAAAAAACAATGCACTAGGAAAAAAATATGATGTTTAATTAGTGGTTTTATTCATGATAATACAGACTACATCAGGTAAATTTGTAAGTTAACTATGGTACAAGTACTGTCAGTCATACCTGTTATATCACTGTCAACCCTTTATAAAGGATGGTCAAATGCTGGGCTATTGAAACATAAACCTTTCTCACTGTAGTAACTCAGCCATGTGTTTTGAAGTAACTGTTTGTGCTTCCTGCAGTTTTTATAAACTTTTTCTATTTGCTTACATAACTCAACCAGTTGTTATTTTGTTCCATGATTCACTCTTATTCAGATTAACAAATATCAATCCAGCAGAAGGAAAATGAAAAAAAAAAAACAGTAAAAAAGTAAAGGAAAACTCAATCACTCTGCTAGGGGAAAAAGATTCTTAATTAGTGCTTTCATCCGCAATAAATGAGTCTTCATCAGATAATCAGATAAAATTCACAAGTATGAAAACCAGTACTTCAAAAATTGTAATTTAATCATGTGATTATGTGGAATCAGAAGTTAAGAAATGTTATATAACTAGACTAATTAATTAATTATTGTAGATTTATTTCAATTGGTGGACGCAGTCAGATATTTGAGTTACACAAGCTAAGTACTGTTTTTCATCATTGTGAATTTTATCTGACGAAGTCTGAATTATTGTGGATGAAAGTGTTTATTATGCATCACTATTTATTTATTTATTTATTTATAATTTATGTATTTATGCAGAAAAGATCAGACCTATTACAACATATTATTGAATTTTTCTCCATGGGCTTCTGCATCAAAAAGTTTCTGCTCAGTCAGGCCTTCATGGTCAACAAATAAAAAAATATACATGTGTACTCTTTGCATTTACAATCAGAAGATTCTGCTCTCATAACCAGGCTATAATATATTTTCGATGAAGAGCTTTTGCTAAGCTTATTCACTTAAAAAAATTAAGCTGAATACTGTTTTGAAAAATAAATTTTTCGACCACAGTTCTACAGTGAAAAAATGCAGCTGTAAACCTAGTTGAAATGGTAGCAGTCTTTGCTCCTGCAGCTTCCAAGGGATCAAAGGTCCTGCACATTTTACCAGCTGAGTGAAGCATGTTTTACGTTGACTCCTATGTGATCTCTTCAGTTCAGAATCATACTTCGTCACTCTGCCACCAAAGAGTCTAAAGCTTCAGAGCAGTGTGGCAACAAAGTGCATTTCTATGTAAAATCAGGTGAGGATTCTCAGCTGTTTATCTCACATGTCTAAATTATAGTCATTTCAAGTGGGGCATGCTCTGAAAAAGCATGTAGACTTTACTGAATCCTGGCTAAATGAAGACCCGTTTAAGATTTGTCCAAAACAGTAACAAAAACTCCTCCCAAGCATGGCTTTCAATCACTATATATAGAAGTAACTTTATTAAAACAGAAGGTAAAAGCTTTCACAGAGTAATTTCTGCTTTATCAGACCATGACAGAACACAAAGTCTAGGTACTATTTAAAATAAAAACTCAACCAATCACAGAAAGTTCATCAATCATGTGATGACATTAATAGAAAAACCCTCCCAATCAATAAAAGCACCCTATCATTTGTTAAAAACACACCAATAAAAACAATATTGCCATCATCAAATATAAAGATGCATTAAGCTTATTCCAAACACAGTAATAAATCATAAAAACCATCGAGCAGTCTCTACATGTTGCTTCAAACCTGACCATAAACATAGAAAAATGCATTAAATGTAGCAGCAGAAAGAATATCAGGAACATGCTTAAATGTACAGGTGTAACAAAAATAAAAGAAAATAATAAATGTCACCCATAAGCTCTGCACACTCACTAAAAGCAACATCAGAAACATTTGCCCCGGGATTCATGAAGCTCGGCACAAGGGCGGCGTTAGCCTTGCACCGACCGTGCAGCATAGAGATGGCGCAGCAGCACCACATGCATATTAATGAAGGTGCGCTGCCGTAATGGCCACGTGCATAGGAAACATGCAAAATCAAGTGCTGCATGGAGGCATGAACATGTTGGCTGCGTACGTGCAACCTAAAATGCTGACTAGTACAGACTGCCTCTAACAGTAATCACTCCTGTCAGTGTCCATGGATACTGAAATACATGCAAAGCATACAAGACAGTTTTGCAAACACCAAAATAAAAAGTAAACACAAAGGCACGTAGCTGAATATTGAGTCCCCGTCCCTCGAACAAATGACATTTAAAACCCTGTGCCCGTATTCCATTGTAGTGTCGATAGTTATACCAGTTGGAAGCGAAATGCATCGTGTTAGCGCGCCGCCAATTGCTAAGCCTAGCCCAATGATTAGGGTTACCACCTGTCTGACATTGTGAGGGACAGTCCCCCTCTGGGTAGTTGTGTCCATACCAAAACCATTATAAATGTCAAATGTCCTGCGATTCTAGGACATAATTATGTCCCATATTTTATGTAATAGTCCCATACAATACTCATTTCCATATGTAAAATACCTAAATGTTACAAGAATCAGAATAAGCAAGTAAATGAAACAGAATACGCAACTAAACTGCTACAACAATAAGCTTATATTTAGGAATAAAACTAAAGTACTATCCTTTGTACTGACCGTGGGTATGTGTTGGCCTGTAAAATCTGATGTGTGTGCCAAAAATTTCCCATCCTGGTCATATGAAAAGGTGGCAACCCTACCAATGGTCAGAGCATTCGCCTAATATCTGCCCAGTCACGGTCCAAGTCATCCTTGTCAGGACGGCCCAAAGATGAACAGGTATTACCCGGATCTACCTACCATGTCATGAAAGATAGGTATTTGTGTGTACCTATGTGAGTGAAGTATAGCATGTGGATGATCAGAAATGCTAGGGTAGTCCTCACAACCATATTGGTAGCAGAGATATGTAGTGTACGCAATGTGTTTTGTTGATTGTGCCATGGGCCATCAACCAGAGAAGGGATGGATGGTGTATGTGGAATATAGGGGTGGGGGGTAATGAGTAATGTAATAATTCGCCATGGGGAGACTGGGTTGGATGCACAATAGGTGAACTGGAGGTGTACGAGGGAGCAGTGGGTGAATCAGAAAGATAACCAAAGAACAAATATTCACATCCGCAATACAACCTGACAGGCCATAGTGTAGAACACAATCCCACAAACATATGAACACTAAAATGTGCGATACACATGTACAGAAAAGTTACCGGCACATACCCATATAATGATCTGGCCTGAACTGAGCCATCCAACCCCAACACACCTGGATACATAATTGAATACCCATCATCCCCTCCACAGCACACCACCCCCCCTTCCTGAACATCCACCAGAACCACCCATACTCGGGCTGCTAGCTAGGCACAGCCATATTTGCACATAGTGACACCTACTCATATCTAGTAGGCAGTCTCACCCTAGGCAGTCTCAGGATTGCAAACAATGTATCCCTTGCATGTATAACCCTACCTTATTTTCATAAAGCCAAAGGAATCGAGGTCATTGGTCCCCACAATTTTTGGATATACCTCCTGGGATAAGTATCTATTCTAAACATTAGACTTGGTGTCACAACACAATGTCCAGTCCTGTAGACATCTGGACACAAGTTGTATGAGCAGTAGTTGTACACAAGACTGCTCAGCCTCCAGCCGGTCCTGCAGAACCTACGACCCGGGATTAAACACCTGACCATAATGCACGTCTCCCCACGTGCATTATCGGGAATATATACCTTACACATTCGCATAGTGGCAGATGGATATAGGGTGATTAAGGTGCTTTAAAGCAGATGTAAGTAGGGTTACCAACTGTCCCACTTTGCGAGGGACAGTCCCTTTTTGGGCAGTTGTGTCCTGACCAAAAATAATACAATGGCAAATGTCCTGTGATTGTAGGAAATACTTATGTCTAATATTTCATGTAATAGTTGCATAGAACATTTATTTCTGTATGTAAAATACTTAAATGTTACAAGAAACAGAATAAGCAACTAAACTGCTACAAGAATAAGCTTTCATTTAGGCAAACACGTAAAGTTCTAACCATTGTACTGACCGTGGGTATGTGTCGGCCTGTAAAATCTGATGTGTGTCCCGAAAATGCCCCACCTTGGCCATTTGAAAAGGTGGCAATCCTAGACGTAAGCGGGTATGCAAGTGTGTATGCGTGATGGTAAGTGGCGGTGATTCAACGATATGGGAAATGTAAATAAGCATGTAGGTGTATACGCATGTGTATGTACAGACCGATATATATATATATATATATATATATATATATATATATATATATATATATATATATATATATATATATATATATATATGTAGATATGAAGAATGAACATGGTCACGATATAGCAGTCATAACGAATGTGAAGGGAAACAGCAGCAGAAACCCCCATAATATTTAGTGCTGTTATATATCAGGATGGCCAGAGGTGAGCACACCTCTGCATCCCCAACCACAGGTAGGACGCTAAAAGTGGAACTAACGATGTCCCCGTGTCAAGTCTGACTTCCAGCTAGGTACAGAACAGTCCCCAGTCGGACAAGCCTAAACCCAGATGACAACATGAAGACCTTGACAATCAAACACACGTATGAGTCAGGACTATAGGCTTTGGAGGTCTGAATATCCTTGGAGTGAGTCAACATGCAGCACGGGTCCAGAGCAGTAGGGAGTAGGGAATGACGCATGTGTAGTAGTGTGGTTTTCCCAACAGGAAAATGGATGCCTGCTGTGTAAGTGAAGTGATGAGGCATGTGTTCGGGTAACTATGAACCATGGGTATACATATAAATGAAGCAGAACACCAATAGTGTAGTGGTTAGAGCATCCATCTAACGAAAAGGCATTCACGGTTCAAGTTCAACTATAGCACATATCATTTTCCTTGTTTAATGAATGTTGCTCTGCTGTAAAGCCGACATTTAAACATGTAAAAGTGAACGTGTGTATCGCATGGGACTATTAACCAGATCCTTTCAATCAAAGTGGTACTGTCATAATGAATAAGGGTCAAGTAAGCACAAATAAGTGGCAGTAAACATATGTAACGCACTGCACGGGTGTAAGCAGCTCACAGCATAGGAAAAATGTATGTTTGTATGTACAGATGTAATATATATACACACACATATATATATATATATATATATATATATATATATATATATATATATATATATATATAAAGAATGAACATCGTAACAATAAAGCATACACAAGGGATGTGAAGGGAATCAAGAGCAATTTTGGTATTATATAGTGCTTTCAGCATATGTCATAAAAATCTGTCCAGGAGTGAGCAGAGTACCACTACTCACAACACAGGCAGGGTTTTACCAGTGGGAGTAACATCGTTGAATTGCTAAATCTACTTTACACACAGACGGAATGTAGTCCCATGCTGGGATCTCCAAAAATTGGAAAGCACAAATGGCTGTATTCCATAACCCCAGGAAACGTGCATATGTGCAAATATACATGGCGGGAGACCCTGTGAATACATGAGGTGGGACAAAATATGTGTAGGGCCCCAAACGCTCTGGAGAGGTCAATGTGTAAAGGTACATCATGGCTGTGATAACAAGTGGACAATGGATGTTACGCATGTAAATTCAACACAGGTGGGGTGGAGAAACTATGGAGCCAGGCATGCCAGGGTTGGATGGGCTGGTTCTAATGGACCACCCCATGGAGGTCAGTTAGTTCGTAATAGCTATATATGCATACACACATGCAGACAACAATATGTTGAAGTACAATTTCTGTAACACATGCATTCCATTTGTTGACATAAATAATAGGAATGTGCACATACAAACATCGACAGTAGATGGAATAATAGACTGTGCAGAAGAGGGACGGGTTGAATCACACTGTATCACATTCCAATTACCATCAGTAATCCATACATGAACATATTGCGACATCTGTCCGCTGTATAATGTGCTAAATACAGATTACAAGATAACTGGAGTGAAGTGTTGGGGTTATAATGAATAAGCCACTAGTATGCTGGTGAAGCATATATAAACAAGTGCGTATGAGCGGGGAATGTATTCACACACAGATGTATATATATATATATATATATATATATATATATATATATATATATATATATAGACAGCAAGATATGAATATACATGTATGAATACATATGAAGATATATCTGTATATATTAATGTAAATAGATATATATATGTTACAGTAAATATACACATGTATATACATAGGTTATGTTACAGCAGTTACGGGTAACATATGTTCATACCGGGAATATGTTGGTGGGAGGTTCGATCAACAAACTTCTACCTCCCACCCCCAGCTAGGCCGGTGAGACATACAGACATGCAATAAAGGTAAATACAACACTGCTGCCCAGACCACCGGCAGGAAACTACCAGTGGTGGAGATCTACAAGGTCTACACTTTAAATATGGACAGCGACATCCCTTGTGGGACACCAAAAACTTTGTTCTTCCAGGCAATGCCAGTAAAGATTGCTGCGACCAGGATGTAGCTGTACACGGAACAGTAGGTTGTGCAAGCCTTATAACACATGGGATGACACAACGTATGACATGTGTCCCAACACAGGGAGAGTGGGCAGTGTGTAGGGTGTGTTCATATCCCACCTGTGCCCACCTGCGCCCACCGTAAGGATGAGTGATGTAGAGTAGTTGCAGGTAGGGAAACTATGGGTATGCGATTATGGGCCTAGGCGTGCAGGTGTTGGCTGGCAGACATGTATTAGGACCGCCCCGTTGATGTAAGTAATATTCCGATGTGGGTAGAGCAGACGCCCATACCTCCAAAACCTTAAGAGCACATCTACTAGGCAGTCCGTAAACCATTGGGGGAACACATAGGGACCATATCATTGAACTGTCCCCGATTACCAGGGATGTCTGTGATTATGAATCAGAATCTAACAGAGTCCCAACTAAATCCTTCTAGAACTAGTGATATTAAGAGGAAAAATGGCAGAATACACATAATGAATAATGACAACATGTAAGAGTCCTAAACAGCAAGTACCTCAGACAATGTGTATGAATATATATGTGCCCTAGGTCCGTCAATGTGTCAGGTTAATAGCACCAACCTTCTAAATGTGCCCTTCAGGTTGTTATGCAGTGTCCCTGATTTAGTGTTCAATCTTCCCCATTCATATGAGAGGTCTGCTAGTGAGAGAGAGCACATGTTCCGCCGACTACCTTAGAAAGATGATAGAATAATAGGGTTGGGGTTACCACCTGTCCACCTTTGCGACAGACACTCCCCTTTGGGCAGTTGTGTCCTGCAAAATAAATGTAAGTATGGCAAATATCCTGTGATTTAGGGCAATGATTTCCTATATTGACTATAGTAGTTGCATAAAACAATTATTTTGTACCTGAAACACCTAAATGTCATAAGAAACAGTATAAGCAACTATAATGCTACAAGAATAACCTTTTATTTAGGCAAAACAGTGAAGTACTCTCCTTTCTACTGGCTGTGAGTATGTTTTGCCCTGCAAAGTCTGACGGCTCTACATACAGGTCCTATAGGGTTGCCACCTTTCCAAATGGCCAAAGTGGGACATGTTCTGTAGAAATGTCAGACTTTCCAGGACAAAACAAACCTACAGCTGTGCATAGTACAGAATTATACTTATTTGCACAAATAAAAGCTTAATCTAGTAACATTTGAATTGCTTATGCTACTTCATGTAACATATAAACGTTTCATATGTAAATTAACTGTTTTATGCAACTATTAATGAAATGTAGAATATAATAATGTCCTGTAATCAGGACAGTTGCTATGTCTTGATTATTTTCGCAGGACCCAACTGCCTAAAGAGGGACTATCCCTCGCAAAGTGGGACAGGTGGTAACCCTAAAATCCCACCTTGGCCAATTGAAAAGGTGGCAAACCTATAATAGGTATGCGGTAGCATGACTCAGCCGATGGCTGTGGCTCCCACAACCCAATTACTTGTCTGTATTGAAAAGTCTCGGTTCCCATGTATCAGCCAGATGGGAGCAGATTGTATGAGGAACACACAAATAATATGATTAAGTCACTGTACAGGCCACTGATTCCGTACAGTTGAACGCCATGCCATCGCCTAATGGGCAGCCATTCTCGATACTGTAGTCATGTAGTCCGATGTAATAGGCATCACAAGGTGGGAGCAGATTGTATGAGGAACACACAATTAATATGATTAATTCACTGGACAGACCGCTGATTCCGTACAGTCGAACGCCATGCTGTCGCCTAATGGGCAGCCATTCCCGATACTGTAGTCAGGAGCAGCCTTAGGTCAACTGGTGCTCTAGGCAAAAGGGCACCACGGCACCCACCACCACACCACCCAGTGCCTCCATCCTAGTCTACCTACACAAAATAAATACTGGAAAAGTGCCCCAACTAAAGCGGCGCCCTAGGCGGCCACCTAGTTGGCCTATGCCTAAGGCCGGCTATGACTGTAGTCATGTAGTCCGATGTGATAGACATCACAAGGTGGGAGCAGATTTATGAGGAACACACAAATAATATGATTGATTCACCGGACAGGCCCCTGATTCCGTACAGTCGATAGCCATGCCATCGCCTAATAGGCAGCCATTCCCGATACTGTAGTCATGTAGTCCGATGTAATAGGCATCACAAGGTAATATTGTGGTCCTCGCTCCCACCCAGGGGTGTGAGTGACAGATGCAAGCACCAATGTCGGCATCACAAGGTGGGAGCAGATTGTATGAGGAACACACAATTAATATGATTAATTCACTGGACAGCCTTGGGAGCGAGCAGGTGTAATCGTGTTTGGCTACCAGTATGCTGCACTGGTAAAGCAATGTAGAGGCTAACTGAGTATAAGAGGGTGTAACTAGAAGTCAGCAGTGCTTAACACCATGCAAACCCATGCACACCCACTCCCAACTGCTTTAATGTGCCTTACTACCTCCGTATCCTATGGGCTTGTTCTACCCTGCAATCAATTAAACGTCCTTTGCACGAGTCAGAACCAGGACCCTGCACATTCAGCTAATGTGCATTACCAATACGCCATGGCAGATATATAGATAACGGACAGTACCACAAACATATCATACAGCGCAGTCATTCAACAGTATAGGAATGTATCCTATCATGTAGATGCATATGTGAGCGTTTATGTCCAGCATATAGGTATATACATATATAGAGATGTATCAGAAACATACCATGTGGCAACAAAACATTACAAATGAATGAAACGGGAAACACCAGTGGTGCCTGTATTATGTAGTGATGTTGCTCTATATGATCTCAAGATTGCCTCAGACAGACATGTGCCAGTCATACACGCAAATAGTTGTTCATTGGCCGTATACATCACTCTGTGCATGTAATGTACATTAACACAGCAGTACCTGTCCAATCATTATGTGTGAACAGTACTCTTGCAAGGTGCTGTGTGCAACATCATCATCATGATAAAGGTAAATGTGGTAACCACAGAGGGACCGGTAGTGTTGTGTGTACAATGGGGTTGTCTGCATCATGTGTAACTGGACCATGTAGGAGTGATGTGCATACCTGGATCGTGCACCTGAGGGACAGGGGTGAGGATAACTGGAGTATGTTGTGATGCATATTACAAGGGTTTCATGTGGGCACGTGTGTGTAATGGACAGCTATGTATAGGGCAGATGTTGTCCTAGGAGCCGATTGGCCTTATGTTTCCGTAGGTGTTTCCGTAGGTGAGGGTCAGATGTTGGGGAAGGAGTGTAGGTATGGCCGTGGAGGATAGGTAGGATCACAGAAAAGACAGCATACAGGTATGGTATATGACACATGTAGGGGGGATACACCCCAGACAGGGATGGGTGTTCGGCATTCACAAGCCCTTGGGAACAGTGGGACGGAGGTCCCCAGCCATGGGCAACTGCCACTGCACCTACACAGCTGCAAAGGAGGCAGTGCTGGGGGCTGTCCATGAGGGGCAGCATCACCCTGTAAATGTGACACTCTGCCCTTGAGATGGCATATCTGGCTTCGGAAACCCTTAGGGAGCCACCAATGCAACATGTCCGGGACCGCATGACAGCAGACATGTACCTGTCTGGTCCTGCTCCCAGGGGGGACATGCTCCATCCTCAGTGGTGGTACTACCAGAAGGTGGTGCAGAGCCAACAGAGGTTTATTTCTAGGGCTGGGCCCCAGATGTGCTAGTGCCCAGTGCCATGGTTAGCTAAAGTGGGACAGGAGGTTCTGCCGGGCCTCTCAACCCATTCAGCCTATGGTGTTGCATTTTAAACCGACATATGGCTTAGTGATAGACAACAGCATATAGGATTACCTATGACAGTATGCATAGATATCACCAGCAAACTAACACAACAGATGGTATACATTTGCAGAGGGAGCACAACACATGCATATATACTGCATGCCATCTGTACAATGTGTAGTAGATGTGTGACCGCAGTTATGAACGGTTGCCCATTATTGACTTGTCACTGGGAACCCCACACAGTGTCTGTCATGCCACTGTCTCATGTGACACATGTCCAGTCAGGGATGCGATGGCAGTAACACATCCCTATCATCATGTACTGTCTGCAATCCTCACACCATGTTTCAGCTGTGCACAGATGTGTGTTCAGTGTGTAACACAGGAAACAAATGGTTGCACACACTGACAGTTCACAGATGGCCCTACAGATGGGGGTCCCTCATGAACAGAGTACTGTTATGTCTGTATTATAACATGCAGAATAGCCATTACCACACACATGTTAAACAGGCAGTAGTCTCAATGCAGCATAGCTACACTTCCATGCTGTAGTTATGTGTGGCACATCACCCTCCTGTCTTTAGGCTATTTCCCACTGTGAAAAATGATTGAGGTACATCCAGATATAATCTGTGATGCCGTGTCAGAACACCACATCCAGGGACCATTCACAGCAACTGTCATGGCTAGATAACAACATGTTTCCCTAGATAGTGTACTGTGTTTATCATGCGGATGGCTATGGGAACACCATCACAGCTGTACCACATGCACTCAGCTAGAGGAGGACTGCAATAGGTGCAGAGGCCATCACCTGACCATGTCCATCACTTACAATACACATGCTGCTGCTGTGCAGGTGTACTCCTTCACATCCACCAGAGAGTGTGTGGGTGGGACAGGCAAAGTACATGAGGGAAGGGCTTGGAGACTTAACCATAAGCATCATCTGCCACAAGCCGAACAGTACAGGGGTCAAACCCCTGACTACTCATAACTATTACATGTGCATGACATTACTACGTGTGCCACAAAGGCGACATGTTGCTGTAAGAACATATATATGTGTGTGTAGGTGAGTGACATCTGCAACAGAGATATAGTAGACATACATTAGGTGTGGCACACATGGCTGTCCATGTGAACAGATGCCATTGTCACCACAACCACACTCTCTAATGGACATGCATTGACACCTTTGCCAGAGCCACAAATACACAACGTAACTACTTAGTTTGCCACACTGCAGTAATGCACAGGACCACATGCACCACAGGGGATATCTGGACGTTCTATGGGCTAGGGCATGTGAAAGTGCTTGACATCTGTTGGTATGCCAACAAGGTTATACTAGGAGTGACTGTAGCTGGGAGCATCACAACCCACATGCAGACACAGGGTGCCAGTACTAGCATGCAGGTATGCATTGCTTCATGGGTGTGTAGTGGTTGACTGTGCAATATGGCTGTACAAAGCTGGGTGAGGGGTAATCCTTGACATTGCGTTACCCGACAATGGTGTGCAGTGCAGGGGTGTAGTGTCTGCAATGTCCCACACAGATGGGTACTGCATTATCTGGCCTGACATCCTGGTTACCAATGTGTATGGCCATAGCTTTGCAATGCATGCCATGTCTGTGTTTGATAGTCCTTCACATAGACATTGCCTGGGATGTGCATGTCCCACAATACTGTACAGTGGCATGTACAGGTGTACCTGGTTTGGCAGACACATGTTGTGTACAAAGCCTGTTATCCCCCGATATGCCAATACTGGCCTGGTGTGGCAAAACCTGCTTATAGTGATCAGGTCGACCCTGCACCTGCATGGATAGTATGATACAGGTATTCCATGGTGTCAGTGGCATGGGTCCATACAGGGCACATGTGTACAGCATTGTCTGGCCTCAATGTCCGCATATATGTGCCTATTGTACCACTGTACAGGGTGTCGTGTCCTCTGCAGGCCAAAGCATTCACACCATGCCTACTATCTGTCATCAATGTGCATGGTACTAGCAACATAGCGGGATATCCTAGGCAAGTTTGTTTGTGCATGGCACATGGGTGCGGGACATATACCGGTTACTAGTAGGGCTGCATACTTTGCTCACCAAGCCTTTTGTCAGATGTATGGGTATGGCTTGCCAACACAGTCCTGTGGCTGACTGACAGCTGTACTCCTCGTGAGGTAGCCAATGTGTCATAAGACAGATACCATATAGGAAAACTACAAAATCTGCTCCCAAACATGTCCAATGGTAAGACAATCACGGCCATCTCTACACAGGCTCTAGCAGACAAAAACACACTTGCCATGTCCTGTATACAAACCCCTACTGTATCACACTGCAGCAACACGTGTTTAGGGCACGCACTACGGTGAATACTACAAAGCATTGTACTTGTCTCACGCAGACACACACACACACACACACACACACACACACACACACACACACACACACACACTTGGCATGTCTGGGATTAGAACACCGACCTAACTACATTATTACACAGCAGCATTATGCAGTTACAGAATGCACTACCGAGATTACTGGGGCACAGCACTCCCAGAGGTGTATTTGTAGATGGGTGATATCATCAGCCTTGCCAAAGATGGGTATAAGAATTGTATTGAGTGTGAGCAGTCTAAAAGCATTATTCAGTCCTCAGGCAGATGGGGACAAACACACCAATGCACAGCAAGTCTGGGATTAGAACACTGACCTAACTACTTTACTACACTACAGCATTACACAGTTACAGAATGCACTACCGAGACTACTGGGACACAGCACTCCCAGAGGTGTATTTGTAGGTGATTGACATCATCAGCCTTGCCAAAGGTGGGTATAAGAAATGTATGGAGTGTGAGCAGTCTAAATGCATTACTCAGTTCTCAGGCAGACAAGGACACACACATGGCAAGTGTGGGATTAAAACACCGACCTAACTATTTTATTACACTACAGCATTATGCAGTTGCAGAACATGCTACAAAGATTACTGGGACACAGCACTCGAAGAGGTGTATTTGTAGGTGGGTGTCATCATCAGCCTTGCCAAAGGTGGGTATAAGAAATGTATGGAGTGTGAGCAGTCTAAAAGCAATTTACAGTCCTCAGGCAGATGGGGACAGACATACACACACACACACACACACACACACACACACACACACACACACACACACACACACACACCAGTGCTGGGAACGGGACACCTGCCTATTTACAGATCACTATTACAATACTACATACTTATGAGTCGCGCCACACAGACTACACATTTCGAGGCAGTCATTATGACCTTCTAGGAATGCGGACATCAACAAGGATGTTGGCAGTTAAGATGTACATACCTGCAAACCTGTGTATTTAAAGTAGGAATCCATCCTGACCTGAAGTATGCCCATCTGTGGAATGGACGACTACTACCACTATACAGGGTTACAATGGCCATGCCCATACACAGAGGCACATAACCGGCACAAGGTGTCACTGGGCATGCTCAAACACTTAGTAGCATAGGGCTGATTGGGATGCACTCTGATTCTAAACACAGAAGGCCACAGCGGCCATGCTAGTACAGGTAGACATAAATAACACATTGTAACGGGCATACATTTGACACTGGTCTTTTACACAACATCTGCTGCTGTTCATCACCTTAGATGTACCATCCTATACCAAGCACAATATCACCACTCGCAGTGATGTCTTGCTAGGAGTGGAAACAGTTTGACCAATACAATGAGTCTTGCTAGAGGTGGCAACTGCTTGAACAACACAATGAGCCAATGTCCTGCTGTAAGTACAAGGTCGTCCAGTGTTTGTCATTCTGGGATGACATGGCTGACAGTAGACAGGCCTTTGACACATATCACATGCATCCATGATTCAAGGGAGTAGGGATAATACCCAAGCCGCATCCACCCATACAGTGCCATTTCAAGGCAAATGTCCAAAACACAGGATAACACCCTGACACCTACAGGACAACTGCATTGTTTTCTTATGCTAACCAGTGCTAGATGTGTAGCGTCCATAATCACAGCTGGTCACTGTAGATCCAACAATGAGGAGTACTGACATCTGTGCAGTGAGGAACATCTGGCTGATGGCTCTGTAGTGCACAATAGCACTACTACCATATACCTCAGAAACAGACATGTGGGCCATAACACAGGTACGGACCGCTCCAGGTTGTGGTGTCCCCACATACATAAAGGCCACTCACATGTACTGACCGGTACCCCCATGAAAGGCGTCACAGATGAGTCATGTGCAGGATACAGTGTCACATGCTGCATTCTAAGATGTAAACCTCAGACACCACCATGCCCTCGGACCACCAACACGCATCCATACATGTTGTAGGACATATAAGACTACACCACTATGTGATCCTTGACCAGTGGACTGTACCAAGCCTTACATCAACTGTAGAGAATACCCATGTACTGACACAGTTGCATCATGTGTTATGCAATGCAATGATACCACTGTCTGTAACCAGGTCAGCTGTACCCATACCAGGGGCTCTCAGTACTTTCCAGCATTAGCAGATGACTGCTGCTGTACACCAGTACACACCCTCATGTATGGATATGACATACATGCACCTGCCCTGGGTATGTACATGCCACACACACAACATACATGTAAATAGCATAGCTGTTGTTGTCCTTTGTGCAAACAGGTGGCTACAGCTATTACACACATGCACATGGAATGTAGGTCCACGGCTGCTGAATGCTACATAAGGTGTGATATCAATGTTGACAGAGGTAACATTCCCTTGCCTGCCCATACTGTATATTTGATCTGTGACACTCCTCCCAGTCTAGTGTCATTAGCTCACTCAATCTAATAGAGAACATTTGTGAAGGCCAACCCACTCAGATTCTTAACGTTGAATTAACTTCTGTTCCAGCTTTCTCCATTTCCACCTTTACTGAAAACAAAAAAAAAAATCTAAGCTTGCTTCCCCCCATTTCCTGTGGCAGGTCTTGTCCAGATACGGATTTGCTGTGTCCAGGACTGTTTGTGAGCTCCTAAGCCCCCCCCCACACTTAACTGGGGTTAAACTATTCCTGGCGCCATAAAGCCTGTTCTTCAAAAATTCCCTTGCAACTAGCCAGCTTTTTAGTTTTAGCACTCAAATCTGTTTCTTTGAGCTCAGCACTTGTTCAGAACTTATTGTAAGCACTAAATAAGTTACAAATTACTACAGCAATCAACTTTATTCACTTGTCTAGAGGAAAACAGTTTTTAGTACTTAATAAATAAGCACCTATTCAGGCATGTCTAAAGGTCAGCTCCTGTCTACCTGATAAATCTGGGCATCTTAGGACAATGCAGCAATTGCCTCATGTACACAGACAACCCTTTCATCCTACCACCCAACACAATGACCTGTGAGAGATGCACTTATATAGCCAAACTGGAAGCAAAGCTCTCTTCACCAAAGACTAGCCTAGACAGTCAAGTGGAGAAGGTAAACACTTGCACCGCACCACACTCATCACATAGTCCCTCAAAGCCTACACCACCAAAACACACACACAAAAGCACAAAACACATACCTACATCCACGGAGGCTCTCAGTACAAATATGCCCAAACAACAGAGACCTCCAAAGCAGAAATGCAAGCAACCTCCACCCCCCAACACAACCCAAATGACATAGCCCACATATTCAGTGTGCCACTCAACTACGGCCCATAAGGCATACCGTACCCAACACTCTAGTCATAGGTGACTCTATAGTCAGGCACACTGAAGTTCCACTCACCAGGCTAAACAAGGAAAAAGTTGCTGTCAGCTGCCTGTCAGGTGCCAGGATCCGCCAAATAACGCACACATTCAGGTCACTCCACAACAAGTACAAATATGACTCTGTCATTGTCCATGTTGGTGAGAATGACCTGAGATGTACCTCTCTGGACTACATGAAAAGAGACATGGAGGAGATCTCTGATCTTGTAGCTCAGGCAGGTATGACCCTAGCCCTGAGTAGCATCCTGCCATCACCCAGAATGATACCACAGTACAAGGACAAAATGATTGACTTTAACAATTGGCTAAGCTTCTGGTGTCGTTCTAAGGGAATCCAGTATCTGTCTGCCTGGGATGACATGATCGACAGACCATGCTGCTTTACCAGAGATGGCCTGCACCTGCCGCCCTTGGGATTTTGGATACTGGCAAAGGCTCTTGCCACCCCTATAGTGCCTTTTTTAGGCAAGGTTCAAATGACAAATTCACCATTGTAACAGGTACAAGCAAGCAAAATCTGAGGGTAATGCTACTCAATGTTAGAAGTCTAAACATCAAAATGCACTCACTCAAGGCACTCCTTAAAATGGAGAAAATTGACATCTGTGAAGTGACAGAGACCTGGTTCAAAAATCCGGAGAGCACCCCTGCATTACCAGGCTATAATTCATACCACACCTTTCGGCCACCAAACCTGGACCAAAACACTAAAGGTGGCGGTGTATCCATATTCATTAAGGATATCCACACCTCCAAGCTAGTTGCTCAGCATAATGCATCCGAGATTTCCTAACTCTGGACCCTTTCACAGTTTGGGTTTGTAAAAGGCAGATCATGTCTCCTAAATCAGATAGACTTCTTTGAAGTAGTCACCAAAGCCATAGATGAGGGTAAGGTGGTTAACACAGCCTATCTAGATCTTGCTGAGGCATTTGACACCATCCCCCACTCTGGAATTATAGATAAACTCACTAAACTAGGTATAAATCCCTATGTCACAAGATGGGTTGCCAAATGGCTTACTGACAGAACCCACACTGTGAAAGTAGCAGACTCCAAATCAGACTTCAGACCGGTGACAAGTGGAGTACCACAGGGCTCAGTCCTGGGTCCTCTCCTGTTTGGTATCTACTTCTCCGAAGTACAGGCTAACACAGAAGGTCTTTGGCTAATTAAATTTGCAGATGACTGCAAACTAGGAGCCATAATCGAAACTCCTAATGATGTGAACATACTACAAAAGGGCCCCACTGAGACAGATGCCTGGTGTCAAAGCCATGGTCTCAAGCTCAATGCCAAAAAGTGCATTGTCATCCCCTTTGGTAAAAACTCTGTACCCATGAACTACCACATAGGCAGTAGTCTACTTAACACTGAAAGTGTGATAAGAGACCTTGGGACACAGGTGGAAAGTAGTCTCTCCTTTGATAATCACATTACCACAGTGGTCAGGAAACCCTTCTATATGGCACATGTCATCACAAAAGGTTTCTCATCCAGAAAAAAAGAGGTAATTGTTCCCCTCTACTCATCACTCATTAGACCCATTATAGAGTACAACGCCCCTTTTGTTATGTACCTCACAAGACATCTACAACAACTGGAAAGGAAACAAAAATACCTCACAAACAGGATTACTGGCCTCAAAAAGATGCCTTACACAGACCGTCTCAAAAAACTCCAGCTTTACTCCGTCGCATATCTCCTATTCAGAGGCGATCTCTGCCTAACATACAAAGCTATGTCAAACCCAGAGCTGTTGGACATGCTCCACTTAAAGAAATCCCAATCCCTCTGAGCTACAGGCTCTAGGGACCTAAACCTTGTCACCAAAATAAACAGAACATAGGTTCATAGGTTCATACTAAGCTATCTGCCCTAGGGCATTTATAAGCCTAGCCAGAGTGTGTTTGGCTTTCGCCACCCATTTTAAATGAATTTTGCTATGCCCTTTTTTGAGGTTAGTATATTGTGCCTCTGTCTAACAGTGACACAGAAGTGATACCCGGGGTAAACCTACTATCTCCCATCCACTCATCAAGATTCCTCTTGAAGAGAGTCAATGAGGGACTCTGCCTAACCTGGACTGGGATTTTATTCCAGAGTGAAGGGAGCCTCTGGGTTATGAATCTGTCCCTCCAGCATGTCCTATTTATTTCAGTGCTGAGGTTCAAGTCTCTCGAGCGCATAGCTCAATGGGATTTGGATTTTCTGAGGTGTAGCATGTCCATTAATTCCGGGTTGGACATGGCTTTATACGTCAGGCACAGATCGCCTTTGAGCAGGCGGTATGCCACTGAGTAGAGCTGGAGTTTCTTTAACTGGGCAGCATATGGCATCTGTTTGAGCCCTTTGATCCTCTTGGTGAGGTACTTTTGGGGTCTTTCCAGTTGCTGCAGGTGTCTGGGTAGGTACATCCCAAAAGGGGCATTTTACTCAATTATGGGCCTGATGAGGGATGAGTAAAGAGGCACGATGACCTCCTCTAATCTAGATGTGAATCCCTTCATGATTAGGTGGGCTATATAAAATGTTTTTCTAACCACTTTGGCCACGTGGTTATCAAATGAGAGATTGCTATCAACTTGGGTCCCCAGGTCCCTAATTACTTCTTCCGTACTTAATGGATTACCACCTATGTGGTAATTTGTGGGCACTTTGTTTTTGCTAAAGGGGATGACTATACACTTTTTGGCGTTTAGCTTGAGGCCATGGCTTGGCACCAGTTGTCTGTTTCTATGAGGCCCTTTTGTAGGATGTTTGTGTCAGCTGGAGAGCCTATTATGGTGCCCAGTTTGCAGTCATCTGTGAACTTGGTCAGCCACAGTCCTTCCGTGTTAGCCTGTACCTCCGAGAAATATATACCGAACAAGAGAGGTCCCAGGACTGAGCCTTGTGGGATGCCACTTGTAACTGGTTTGGAGTCTGACATGGCTCCAGAAATTCTAACCATGTGAGTTCTGTCCTTGAGCCAGTTTGCAACCCATCTAGTGACATAGGGGTTTATATTTAAGCTGGTGAGCTTATTTATAATGCCCGAGTGGGGTATTGTATTGAAGGCTTTTGCAAGGTCCAGGTAGGCTGTGTGGACCACCTTCCCCTCGTCAATGGCCTTGGTGACTGTTTCAAAGAAATCGACCAGGTTTAAGAGGCAGGATTTGCCCTTAACAAAGCCGAACTGGGTAGGATCCAGTGTCTGTAGGTTCCCAATATCTTTATTTATGAGGTCCATGATGATCCTTTCCATAGCTTTGCAGATGAAGCTAGTCAAGCTTATGGGCGATAGTTTCCAGGATCCGTTGAGGCACCACCTTTGTGGAGAGGGACCACTGTTGCTGTACGCCACTATTTGGGTACATATCCTGTAGTAAGGCTGAGATTGAACAGTAGTTTTATGTTTGGGTTTAGTTCTTCTTGGAGTTCATGTAGGACGCAGCTCGGGACACCGTCTGGTCCCATTGATGCTGTGTTTTTTGCTTTGGAGAGGGCAGCTCTTACCTGAGCATCTGAAATGTCAGGGGGCAGCACTCTGCTGGGATAGATATTTGCCCTTTTGGTGGGGAAGGGGGGGAGAAGTTTGTGCTGAACCAGTCAGCTAGGATGTTGGCAATGTCTGTTGGTTTGGTGTATTTTTTGTCATTTTGGACTAATTCTGAGCATATCTGGGAATTCCCACCCAGGTTCCTAACATAACTAAAGAAAGACTTGTGATTATCCTTAGTGTCCTGTGCAATTTTTCTCTCGAAGCTGGCCTTAGATGATTTTATGAGTGCCCGTAGTTTTTTGCTAATACTGATCAGAGATGCCTTCCCTTTTTGGGATTTTTCTCTATCATGTAGTAGCTTCCTCCTTCTGTTGTATAGTTTTTTATGGCTGGGGTCCACCAGACAGGACGCCTAACTTTGGAGGATTGGGTCTTGGCTTTATTTGGGATTGCATGATCCATGCATTACTGAAGGTGTTCATAGAATGCATTTATAAAGGATTCTGCGGTCTGGGCCGTATTTTCCACAGGCCCGGGGACTTTGAAGGATTCCACTTCAGTTTTGAGGAGTGTGAAATTTGCTTTAGAGAAGTTTTTCACTGTGGTTTTCTGGGCTGGGGCTGGGGTCGGGATGTGAATATCTAGTGAGATTAGTTTATGGTCTGATCTTACCAGTGAGGGATACACTTCTGGTCTGGAGCATAGAGTCCCCATGTTGCTGATGATCAGGTCTAGTATGTTTTTCCCTCTTGTGGGAATGGCAACAAGTTGTTCCATAGAATTTAAGATTATAAATTCTAGGAACCTTTGGGCTAGGGTGTTGGAGCTAGAGTAATGCTCCCAGTCTATGTTAGGGTAGTTGAAGTCGCCCAATATAATGGTGTTTGGAGAGACCTTCATATTTTCCAGTGTTCTCAGGAAGGCAGAGTGGGGTTCCTGGGTTTGGGAGGGTGGTCTGTAGCAGGCTATAAACTGGAAGGCAGTTTTACCCACTGTTAGTTGCACATGGATAGTCTCTGATGCTTCGTGCTGTGCCACCAACCTGGAGGTGTGGGTATCTTTGATGAATATTGATACTCCCCCTCCTTTTGTGGTTCATTCCACATTTTGGGGCCGAAAAACATGCTATGAGGTATAACCTGGTAGTGCTGGGATGCTCTCGGGAGCCTTGAACCAGGTTTCTGTTACTGCACAGATATCGATGTTCTCCATGCTAAGGAGAGTTTCGAGTGCATGCATCTTGAAGTTTAGACTTCTGGTGATGAGTAGCATTACTCTTAGTTTCTTATCCCTTGTGATACCTATGGAGGTGGGTTTGTCTTTTGAGCCTTGCCTAAAAAAGGCACTATGGGGGTGGCAAGAGCCTTTGCCCATATCCGAAAGCCCAGGGGTGACAGGTGCAAGCTGTCCCTAGCGAAGCATCGTGGCTTGTTGAGCATGTCATCCCAGGCAGACAGGCATTGGATCCCATTTGAATGACACCAATACTTAAGCCAATTTTTGAAATTGATCATCTTGTCTTCATATTGTGGCATCATTCTTGGTGAGGGTAAGATGCTACTCAAGGTCTGGGTCATACCAGCCTGGGCTACATGCTCAGAGAGCTCCTCTATGTCTCTTTTCATGTAGTCCAGGGGAGGTATGTCTCAGGTCATTCACACCAGCATGGACAATGACTGAGTCATATTTGTACTTGCCTTGGAGTGATCTGAGTGCTTGTGTTATGTGGTGGATCCTAGTGCCCAACAGGCAGCTCACCGTGACCTTCTCCTTGTTCAGCCTGGTGAGCGGGACGTCAGTGTGCCTGACGATAGAGTCACCTATTACAAGTGTATCAGGTGTGTTGTTTAGCCTTAAGGGCTGTGACTGTTTGGCACACTGGCTTTGTGAGCTATGTGTTGCACGTGTTTTGTTTTGGGGTAGCAGTTGCTTGGGTGTCTGCTTTGGAGGTCTCTGCTGCTTAGGCAGATTTTTATTTAGAGCCTCAGAGTATGTTTTTGTGTGTTTATGTGTTTGGTTTGCTGTTGTGGTAGGTCTATGTGAGACTGGAATTGTAGTGAGTGTGGTTTCCTTCTCCTCCTGACTGGTTATGCCAGTACTGAGTTGAGAGAGCTTAACCTCCAGTTTGGCTATATGGTTGCATCTCTCACATGTGTTGGAATTTGTTGGGAGGAGGAGAGGGTTGTCTGTGTACATGAGGCAGTTGTAACATTGCCTCAAGATTCCCAGATTCACCAGCTGGACCGGAGAGGAGATTGACAACTGACCTTTGGACATGATAGAATAGTATTGGGAATTCCTTTATAATTGAAAAAAAGGGCCAATGGGGAACAGAGTACTCAAGGGGAGTTTGTGAGGGTGTAGTGCTTTTATTTTTTTAGTGCTGACTTATATGATTGCTTTAGTGAGCAAGTGCCAGACTTTAGAGTGGGAATAGGGTGTTTATTATGAGAACTAGATCAGTTCTAAGGGAAAAAGTCAAGAGCAGACTTTGTGGAGCAGAGAATGGTTTAAACCCAATTAAGCGGTGCTGCCCAATGCTGCGCTATGCGCAAAATCTCGCAAAGCCACGCTAAAGCGGGTTTTATACAGAGGGACTTGAAAGAGCTAGAAATTGGCCCAAAACGGCAAATAGACTACCAGATTCTTGTGCTGGGAACACTCCTCCAGGGATAGATAGGCTGCTCCAAGCTCCCCACTGCCACTGGTGAACAAAGAAGCCTCCTTTTATCCAAGAAAGGAAATGGGCAACACAGGAACTTTCCAAAATTCCAGAATACAGCAAAGCCTGTATTTGGACTACTCTAGGTCAGGAAAAATGGGAAACAAGGATAATTTTTTTTGCAACAAACAGCAGGAAACCGCAATAAATATGTAACACAGGCTAGCGCACTTGAGTGTGTAGCCTCAACAGGTAAAAGCAACAAACAGGACAAACTTTAAAAGTGCAGGTGCAAAAACAACTTTAAACAGTTTGAAACAGTTCAAGAAGCAGAAATACTTGCAGTTTAGCTAGATCAGACAGTCAACCAGGCAGCAGCAGGAAAACAAACACTTTTATCAGGTTAGCAGTCACTCTTTTAGCCTCTCTGCTGCTAGCACCACTCTGCAGGACCACAAGGAGCTTGGCTAAGTAGTAACAAGCACAAAAAATGCGCCAAAGTGGGTTTTATACAGGGGGACTTGAAAGAGCTAAAAATTGGCCCAAAACAGCCAATAGACTACCAGATTCTTGTGCTGGGAACACTCCTCCAGGGATAGATAGGCTGCTCCAAGCTCCTCACTGCCACTGGTGAACAAAGAAGCCTCCCTTCATCCAAGAAAGGAAATGGGCAACACAGGAACTTTCCAAAAGTCCAGAATACAGCAAATCCTGTATTTGGACTACTCTAGGTCAGGAAAGATAGGAAGCAAGGATAATTTTTTTTTTTTGCAACAAACAGACTATCAGATTCTTGTGCTGGGAACACTCCTCCAGGGATAGATAGGCTGCTCCAAGCTCCCCACTGCCACTGGTTAACAAAGAAGCCTCCCTTTATCCAAGAAAGGAAATGGGCAACACAGGAACTTTCCAAAAGTCCAGAATACAGCAAAGCCTGTATTTGGACTACTCTAGGTCCGGAAAGATGGGAAACAAGGATAATTTTTTTTTTCTTTTTTGCAACAAACAGCAGAAAAATGCAATAAATATGTAACACAGGCTAGCACACTTGAGTGTGTAGCCTCAACAGGTAAATGCAACAAACAGGACAAACTTTAAATTACAAGCACAAAAGCGAGCTAAAGCTGGCTTTAAAGCAGGGGGTTAGAAAGAGATAGGAAATGGCCCAAAACGGCCAATAAGCTACAGGTCACTGGGCTTGAACCACTTCTCAAGGGACAGATAGGCTTCTCACAGCTCCCCACTCTCACTGGTGAACAAAGAAGCTTCCTCCTATCCAAATAAGGATATGGGCAACACAGGAACTATGACACAGCCCAGAGATCAGCAATACCTGAAGACTGGACTATTCTAGTTCAGTAAAGGCGGGAAACAAGGATTTTTTTTTTTTAACAAAGTAGCAGAAATTAGGTACAGAAACACAGTAAATGCTTTAATTCTGCTAGCACAGTTGAGTGTGTAGCCTACCAGTTAAACTAAGCAAAAACAAACTTTAAAAGTGCAAAAAACTCAGAAATACGGGCAGGAATGCAATAAAACAACTTTGCAGAGCTTATTTATTTAAAGAAACAGAAAAGTCTATATATACAGAAAAACAGCTAAAACACACAAACACTTCAGATGCAGTGCAACATAGAGCACTTGAGTTGTAGCAATATTAAGGCAATGAGCTAATGACACTAGACTGGGAGGAGTGTCACAGAGTAGATTTACAGTAGGGGTGGGCAACTGCAAAGCCACCAAGTATAAGAACAAGACACCAACTGGGAGGGAGGGTGGGGACAATAGCCTACAGACAGTAGCACTAGAGAAAGCACAAACATATAAAGATTTGTAAAGATACAGAATGCCTTTAACTGCAGACAAATCAGTTACTTGTGCAGATTAGTTAATAGCAATAAAATACACTCGAAGACTAAAAAGCAGACAATAAAAGTGCTATATATTAAGTGTTAAAAACAATAATCTGTATAAATAATTGAAAAAAAAAACAGGATACTTATATATCTCAGCTAACAGCTGCGGTCAACAGCTTATCCATTCTGCTCAGTGTGTATAGACAGAAACCCTATCAAAGTTAGGGGTTAAATACCAGAAGAACAACTTTTTTTTTTACAAGAACACAAAAGAACCAGCCCTCACTCAGCAGACTATTAACACAATCTAGCAAAGTTAAAGAGGCTTCAGCTAGAAACAATAGCCTACAGACAGTAGCACTAGAGAAAGCAGAAACAGATAAAGATTTGTAAAGATACAGAATGCTTTTGACTGCAGACAAATCAGTTACTTGTGCAGATTAGTTAATAGCAATAAAATACACTCGAAGACTAAAAAGCAGACAATAAAAGTGCTATATTTTAATTGTTAAAAACAATAATCTGTATAAATAATAAAAAAAAACAGGATACTTATATATCTCAGCTAACAACTGTGGTCAACAACTTATCCACTCTGCTCACATGCTAGAGGGATAGATTCCTGTCTCAGATACTTCCCATACTCTGGAACAGACTACCTATCTATGTCAAACAGAGCTCCTCATTAGCACTCTTCAAGAAGAATCTTGATGATTGGATGGCTAATAGGAAATTCACCCCGGGGATCACTTCTGTGGTTCTGCTTGACAGGGGCACACAAAAATAATTTTCTTGGGTGGCAAAAGCCAGGGTACCTTTTTGGCTAGGCATGTATAGGCCCTAGGGCCAATAGCCTAGTACCTACCTATGAACCTATGAACCTCTGTACTGGTCACCCATTACACCTATCATATCATACAACAGTCCATGTGTCATGTGTGTCATTACACATGTCCACCAATTACAATGCCTACAAACATGCCCAAATGACAGGATTGTAGGACCTACACACATGTACATGTAGTATTCTGCATTCAGATAACATGTGTGTGCAGTTGCTGATGTATGCATGTGACATGTATCCTAGTACATCATGCAGTTGCAATGCAGCCTCAACATTGCCAACTGTATATGGTGATATGCTGAATGTACAGAAAGATGTACCTCAGGTATGGACAGATGTGTGGAAATAACTAAGTGGTGGGGCATCTTTGCAGATGGATAATTGCTGAGGACAATTCACAGGTGTGTCACAAGCAGTCCTACAATAACCTGTGTAACCAGTAAGCAATGGTTTTGTTAATTGAAGGACATAACATACAACATAGACAGCGGTCATGGTGACAGCGAAGGTAAATCACTTGACACCTGTTAACAGTTAAGATGTCCCATGTGCATATATCAGCACTGTTGCAACAGGAAGTGTCAGTACAGTTTGTAATGTGTGCAATACTGCTGTAAGTCTGTCATACATATCATGAGCTAGGCAGGTCTGTGATTCACAGTACTGGCATGTGTGGTTGTGTGTGTGTCCATATATGTCAAGTATGGTGGGGAATACATCTCAATTGTTACTCACTCTCCTGTACACTAGTGTACACATCTGTACAGACTGCAATGTAGAAAGCAGGACATAGGCAGAGGAGTGTATCTCATACATGTGAGGTATCTGTATGTGCGTGACATAGGTGTATTCAATACTGAATGCCACAATGTGTGTGTGTGTGTGTGTGTGTGTGTGTGTGTGTGTGTGTGTGTGTGTGTGTGTGTGTGTGTGTATGTAGGGCTGTCTGGTCCCTGGAGTGAGGATGTATGTTACCATACTGAACTGATAAAACCCCTACCCTCATCCAGGCAATGCATTCTACTATCCGTGTTGATGTCCCTGATCTTAGGCCATACTGACTACCTGTACATGTGTATTCTCTGTGGGGCATCATGTAGGTGCACAGTACTGTAACGATGATTTGCACATAGACAGGGGTCCTCAACTCACCAGAAGCAACTGTGTGCAAGTGTGTGTTACTGTGTCAGTGAATCCGTGAGTGTTTGGGTGTGTTACTGTGTCACTGAATACATGTGTGTCAATACCTGAGTGTGTGGGTGCCGTTGCGTGTTGGCATCCTGTCATGGGAACGTGTATTACTGATTCACAATGAGGCATCACACTTCCCACTGGCCTCAGCTAGACCACGCTCTTACCTCACCACTCCATGTAACTGTACCTGTGATGTCATCCTTTATGGATGTCACGTCTGTAGCCACAGTAGCTTAATACACAGCTATCATGCTCTTGGATCAGTAGACATGTTTGGAACATGGGACATTCCCACTGTTATGCCGCAGCTACACAGTGCATGCTGGTATATTCATACATACCTGTAAGTAGTCCACAATGACATATGGGACACTAACTGCAAACACTGACATCCACCAGCACGTGCAATTAGACTTGAAGGAGGACAGCAGAACATCATGACCAACATGCAGTTACTGTTGTTACACAAGACACATACTGTTAACAGTACGAAATGCATTGTACACCTGTAGTACATGGTATGTCTGCTGCCTGTCAACAGTACTGAACAATTGTAAACTACACTTATCTTCCTAGTCTGTTCACCCTGTGCATCGACCATATGAGCATGTCCCTGCACCGTTGGTGTGGATGTCAGGGATGCGGCACAGGCATCATCATATCCACAGGGTGATAATGTTTGCCAGAGGCCTAGGCTGCACCATTGGATGACATCATGTGTGTGGGTTAGGGCCTTTGATCTAATAGGGCGTGTGTGGATGTTATGCATGTGTGTGTTACGGTGCCCTACATATATTTCCAGTGTGTGCGCATATGTATGCGCACAGTTCTGCCATGTGTCTGGCCTACACAGGGGTATTATTGACAGCTGCAGACTGTACAGGTGAGGTTTTACAGTTCACTGTGTCCAGCCATGGACATGTGACCTGTGCCTGCCAGGGGGTTGCATGGGCACTACCAGGCAGAGGTGCAAATTGGGTACTGTCTGATGTCACTTGTACACTGGAACCATGTCCTTGTTGGGACCGTCCCGGGCCATGTACACATGACCTGCTGTGTCGTGGTGTGGACAGCACAGCACCAGATGCACTGCTGCTGCTACCGCCACTATGGGAGTGGACATGTGAGGTAGCTCATACATGTAGATCTGAAACAGGTGATGTAGCAGGCCTACGTCCACATGCCCGATGCTTCACTCCTACCGGATGTTCCAACACAGACAGCTCACGTTCGCGGATTGTCATGCCACGGTCAAGGACTCCAACCATGTCACCCAACTGTCTATCCAAAGCTTCAGTAATCTGCTGTTGAACATTTACCATTGCCTGGATGTTGTTGTTTAAAGAACGGACAACAGCCCTCTGAAGCCTCTGATCTTCTCTGTTGTGCTTTTCAGCCCGTGCCTGTGCCTCCATTACAGCATGAAACATGCGTCTGGTGACACCTGCTGCTGCGCTCTGTCTTGCAGGAGCATGTTGGCCAGAGGTCCTCCTATGAGCAGCACTGGCCACGTGCCTGTGTGGGGCACCACCAGTCATTTGGCTGACACCATGGTGTGCAGGCACACCTTCCATAGCCCCCACACTTTCCTGTTCCAAGCTACCACGTGCCAACTGTCCTTCCTCTATGGCCACTGGTGATAGGGTATGTGCAGGCATGGGATCTGTGTGCGGGGATGAGGGGGATATAGCTATATAGCTGGAATGGCAACCAATGGCACAGTTTCAGCCCCTGACAACTCTGTCTGTGCCTCAATCATACATTCATCATCACTTCTAGAGTCTGTGGGGACACTAACATCAGATATACCGCAGGAGGGCAACACATCTACATCACCTGTGAGGGCAGACAAGAACTGTACATTACAATCTATACAATAGACACAAACACACACACACACACACACACACACACACACACACACACACACGCAAGTGATATGACAGAAGGCATGCAACATGCATGTGATATGGCAGACGGCATGCAGCCCAGACAATAATAGTGTTAGTTATCATACATCCCTGCATGTGATATGACAGAAGGCATGCAACATGCGTGTGATACGGCAGACGGCATGCAGCGCAGACAATAATAGTGGTAGTTATCATACATCCCTTGGTTGCACACAACAGCATGCATGTGTCATAGCAGACGGCATGCAAATTACACAATCATAGTAGTAGTTAGCATACATCCCTGTGTTACAGCATGAAGACCAGCACAGGTTAACAGTACACCTGCCTGATGTGTGGCATATGACCTTGACAATCACATGTAGTATGACATGTGATCTGCTGATGTGTGCAATGACACGCATACATGTTTAACACAATGGTGTCCTGTCAAATATACAGTGAGGTAATGGTGTCCCAATGCAGTGTTGTCTGTCCACCCTACAGATATACTGCACATTTAGCTGATGTGCATGGACATTGCAGGGAATCATGAGGCATCTCTATTGCTATACAGTGTGAGTTGCAGACACAGTTCATAGCCCTGACTGTGTTCATATACAATACATATGTACTCTGGAATGTGACCTACATCACTGATGTGTATGCACACTAAACCATGATGTGGAAGTTGTGACACAGGTCACTGAAGGGTATACGGATAACACCCCTGCACATCTGCAACCATATTGCTGCTGCTTGGCAACTATGGCCAGACATGGCGAACACGTCGGTACACCATGTCCCACATGACATCTGTGTACCACACACACACACACACACATACACACACACACACACACACACACACACACACACACACACACACACACACACACGCACACAAACACACACACAAACACACACACACGAGGAGCAAGTATGACACCAACAAGGGGAATGTACTGTATCTGTGGGCTGATGTGGATACTGTACAGGTGACTTCTGTCATGTTGTGACACCCTCAAGATGTTCAACACATCTTATGTGGTGGATTGATGTTACACCTACACAATATGTGCACAGGCCTGTAGGATGTCTAGTGTTCCACATCTACAATATAACCATTACACAAAGGCCATAGTTGGACCATGTGTAGCCATTGTATGACAGGGTGTACACACAGGCACATCATGTCTACTGTGTGTGTTGCTTCATGTCTCTGGTCATCCTCCATGGCCATGTGTGTACATGTGTTTGCCAAATTATTGTGATGGGCATCTATTTCATTGTCTGTGTTGTCCCATATGACATACACCCATAGATGTCATATGCTCCGCTGACGACAGGGTTATGCAGACAAAGGTTGGTATGTGGGATATGTTTTCAGGTTAGTTAGGCAGTGTTGCAGCCAGGCCACTAGATGTCATGGACATGTCAAGATAGCACTTCACATTGTGTGACATTCATAGCAGGGCTATGATCCACACCAGTGAATCCTGTGGGCTGGCCATTCTCCAGCCCACAGTGTAGTACTGTTTGTATTCCCCACATGTGTAGTTCTGATCTGTAGTACATTTCCCTACAGTGAACAGCACCTCCACCACTGTATGCACAGCTTTCCACACATCTGGCAATGACAGCTTGTGAGGATTCATGTCGGTGAGCTGATTCACATAGTTTGCAAGTGTTGCACATGGGTAGGCATTGTGATGCATTGCAGGTCTGACCTGTATATTGTGACAGGACCCTACAGTATGTGTACAAGTTGTAAATAGTCACATGGCAGATAGATCTATGCATTACGATGCCTGATAAATAATACCAGTCTCACCTGCAACCAGCTGCTGTCACAGCAGAATGCCAGAGGTACCTAAATAGGAGTAACACAGCAGTATGAGCATTATCCATGTCTGTAAGATGGCTACAGGGTGCATTGTGCATGTTAACACATACGCCAGTACATTAGACTATACTATGGTGTATGCACATGTGTGCATACACAGAGTAGAATACTATAGTATGTGGCATGTGTGTATATATGCCTTGCATATGATATTGCATTACATATTGTATAGTGACACATGCAACTATATGGAATATAGTTGTTATAGGTGCAGTAGTGACTTACCAGGCAACTCCAGGCTCAGTAGTTGAGAGACACCCACCTCCACAATATCACCTAAGGCTTGTGGATGTAGTTCTGCAGGTGTTCCCAGGTTGGCCAATAGCTCCTCGGTACATGTGAGTGGGGGCTAGGTTGGTGGTCCACCACCTGTTGCACCTTGTTCCAGTGTGATTGCATTTGCATGCTGTTTCGCCCATCTAATGAGGTCTGTACAGTGTCTGCGCACCTGCTGGTATGTGCAGTTGTGGCCACCCACATCATTAACCCTCCTGCGAAGTTCCATCCACAGGTCATCCTGCTGCTGTGCATCCTGTGGCACATGACTGAACAGGATATCATAATTGTCAAGTAGTTATGGGATGACGGCCTCATCCTCCAAGTGGGTAAAAGGGGGTAGCCTTGCATGCGGCATACCTGGAAGACATAATGATGGAGAAAGGTCACAGTAACTCACAGAGACATACAGAGCTACAGCTGAACATACATGTGTATTGCATTTATTACATTTAAATAGTTGTATTTGCAAATCTACATGACACTGACATGTTTGTGTCACACACATATGACACTCAATGGTGAGTGGATATTATCACCATATATGTGTGTGTGTCACCTGATTACATTGCTCATACTCCATGTGGATGCTGTCTTGATGTGGGCATGTTTGTTTGCCTGTACTGGTGTTCCTACCTATCAGCACATGGCTAGATGTGTCCACATTACTGCAGTTGACCTTGATGCTGTGTATATGTCACATATAAAGACTTACACTGTCTTAAGAGACATGACCTGTGACCTTGCAGACTTGCTCACATAAGGTTTTACATGTATGTGTTCTGTCATATACATCTACACGGCACTGTACAGCAATTCAATATCCTGCCATGTATCACCTGTGTTGCACATGTGATACACATGGGACACTGGCTAACCAGATGGTATTTGCAGGGATGGATATCAATTATAGCATGTACAGTCAGAGTCAACTAGTAGGCTATATGCCATGGGCCATGTATGAATCTAGGATGAAAGGTTACCTGGCAGTAGCCGACAGGTGGGTCTCTGGGGTCAGGTGGAGCAGTGCCACATTACTGATCCACAGGGTTAATGATACATTTACCATGCGGTCATCACACCATGTCTGAGAGGGGAGCGATGTGCAGCTTTGATGGACAGGAATGCATAGTATGGCAGGACTATGTAAAGTGTATGGGACAAGGATCTGTCCAGCATGTGGAAGGTGGATGTCCATACCTAAGACGTTTAGTTGTGAATGTTTTGCCATTTCACACTGAGCTGATCAAAGGAAAGACACTGAGGAAACTCGGAGCTAAAATATATAACGTTAAGTATCCTGTTTTTGGTTTATTTTGTTCTTTATTTCTTTGTTATTTATAGCACTTTGTGTACTGTCTATTTTTCTAGCTAGTTTCACTGTGTGTGAGGTATTAACTGGAAATTGTCCACTTTTATTAAGCATTTGTTGGGTTGTTTGTTTCTGACAACTTGTTGCAGTTAAACTCTTTTTTTCTAGAGGCTCCTTTAGCTGTTTAAAATTTTCATTTAAAGGCTCACTGCTGCTTTTCAGCTGTAAGAAATATTTCTGCAGTTTGTTTCCCACCTTGCCTCCCTGTTGGTATAGTGTTTTTACAGTTGGTGGCTTTGCAGTTGCCCGCCCCTAGTGTAAATTTGATTTGGGACCCTCCTCCCAGTCTAGTGTCATTACCTCATTCTACCCAGTACAGGGAGAACATTTGAGAAGGCCAATCAGCTTAGTTTCTGCTACTCCTTTCTCTCTTTCCTTGCTCTCTTTCCACTTAAAAAAAAAAATGTATCGGCTTTTACTGTATTTGTGTTTCTTCCTTGCGTTTCTTTGCTTTTGTGTCATCTTAAAAGTACTCAGTTGTATTTTTTACTGCTTGGTGTAACTCATTCTAAGCCTTTTAGTTTAAGCACTTGGGCTTCATACCAGTTGTTTTGCATTAAGAACGTTTGTGGTCTGCACTGTAGTGACAAAACAGGTAGCTTACATCCTTCTAAGTTGGGAACTGCTGATTAAGGGCTCAGTGTCTGTTATTCTAAAAGTGTATTAATTCTGGTTTAAGCACTTGGGCTTCAGGCCAATTATTTTACATTAAGAGGGTTCGTGGTCTGCACTCTTGTGGGAGGAGAGGCTGGACTCTGCCCTTCTGAGCTGGGAATTTCTGGTTACAGGCTTATAGTGCCTGCATATTTGAACTGCTTCTTACTGAAATTGGTACACCTTGTTTGCTGTAGCATAGACTAGATCCAGGCCTGCTGAATCTAGCTTTGTTTGTATAACTTGAGCACTAATCCAGGCATTCTTTAAAGTATTCAATTGTATTTATTACTGCTTGGTAGTAACTTGATTAAAGTGTAGCTATCATTCTAAGTCTTTTGGGTTAAGCACTCGGGCTTCAGACCAGTTGTTTTACATAGGAAGGTTTGTGGCCTGCACTGTGGTGGCAGGACAGGTAGCTTACATCCTTCTAAGTTGGGAACTGCTGACTGAGGGCTCGGTGTCTGTTATTCTAAAAGTGTATTAGTTCTGGTTTAAGCACTTGGGCTTCAGGCCAGATATTTTACATTAAGAAGGTTCGTGGTCTGCACTCTTGTGGGAGGAGAGGCTAGACTCTGCCATTCTGAGCTGGGAATTTCTGGTTAAAGGCTTATAGTGCCTGCATATTTGAACTGTTTCTTACTGAAATTGGCACACCTTGTTTGCTGTAGCATAGACTAGATCCAGGCCTGCTGAATCTAGCTTTGTTTGTATGCTTGTTGTTTGTTTGCTTGTTATTTCCCTGAAATGCTAATTCCACCTAAAACGCAGCTTTTCAGCACTTCTGTGGATCCCTAGTGATATCTGCATTGCTTACTGTACTTATTTCCTTGTTTCACTTGAAAGAAAGTTACTGTTTGTCATTTTTGCATTTAAGTTACCTGTAACACATTGCATTTAAGTTACCTGGCACTTGCTCACTAAGTCAGCATTAAAAAATTAAAAGCACTACACCCTCACAAACTCCCCTTGAGTACCTTGTTCCCCATTGGCACTTTTTTCAATTATAAAGGAATTCCAAATACTATTCTAGCATGACCAAAGGTCAGTTGTCAATCTCCTCTCCAGTGCAGCTGGTGAATCTGGCAATCTTGAGGCAATGTTACAACTGCCTCATGTACACAGACAACCCTCTCCTCCTCCCAACAAATTCCAACACATGTGAGAGATGCAACCATATAGCCAAACTGGAGGCTAAGCTCTCTCAACTCAGTACTGGCATAATCAGTGAGGAGGAGAAGGAAACCACACTCACTACAATTCCAATCTCACATAGACCTACGACGACAGCAAACCAAACACATAAACACACAAAAACATACTCGGAGGCTCTAAATAAAAATCTGCCTAAGCAGCAGAGACCTCCAAAGCAGACACCCAAGCAACCGCTACCCCAAAACAAAACACATGCAACACATAGCTCACAAAGCCAGTGTGCCAAACAGTCACAGTCCTTAAGGCTAAACAACACACCTGATACACTTGTAATAGGTAACTCTATCGTCAGGCACACTGACGTCCCGCTCACCAGGCTGAACAAGGAGCAGGTCACGGTGAGATGCCTGTTGGGTGCTAGGATCCACCACATAACACAAGCACTCAGGTCATTCCAAGGCAAGTAAAATATGACTCAGTCATTGTCCATGCTGGTGTGAATGACCTGAGATGTACCTCCCTGGACTACATGAAAAGAGACATAGAGAAGCTCTCTGAGCATGTAGCCCAGGCCGGTATGACCCTGACCTTGAGTAGCATCTTACCCTCACCAAGAATGATGCCACAATATGAAGACAAGATGATCAATTTCAACAATTGGCTTAAGTATTGGTGTCATTCAAAGGGGATTCAATGCCTGTCAGCCTAGGATGACATGCTCAACAAGCCATAATGCTTCGCTAGGGATGGCTTGCACCTGTCACCCCTGGGCTTTTGGATATTGGCAAAGGCTCTTGCTCCCCCCATAGTGCCTTTTTTAGGCAAGGCTCAAAAGACAAACCCACCTCCATAGGTATCACAAGGGATAAGAAACTAAGAGTAATGCTGCTCAACGTCAGAAGTCTAAACCTCAAGATGCATGCACTCAAAACTCTTCTTAGCATGGAGAACATCGATATCTGTGCAGTAACAGAAACCTGGTTCAAGGCTCCTGAGAGCACCCCAGCACTACCAGGTTATACCTCATACCATGTTTTTCGGCCCCAAAATGTGGACCGAACCACAAAAGGAGGGGGAGTATCAATATTCGTCAAAGATACCCACACCTCATTGTTGGTGGCACAGCACGAAGCATCAGAGACTATCCATGTGCAACTAACAGTGGGTAAAACTGCCTTCCAGTTTATAGCCTGCTACAAACCACCCTCACAAATCCAGGAACCCCACTCGGCCTTCCTGAGAACACTGGAAAATATGAAGGTCTCTCCAGACACCATTATATTGGGTGACTTCAATTACCCAAACATATACTGGGAGTATTACTCTAGCTCCAACACCCTAGCCCAAAGGTTCCTAGAATTTATAAACTCAAATGCTATGGAACAACTTGTTACCACTCCCACAAGAGGGGAAAACATACTGGACCTGATCATCACCAACATGGGGACTCTATGCTCCAGACCAGAAGTGTATCCCTCACTGGTAAGATCAGACCATAAACTAATCTCACTGGATATTCACATCCCGACCCCACCCCCTGCCCAGAAAACCACAGTGAAAAACTTCTCTAAAGCAAATTTCACACTCCTGAAAACCGAGGTGGAATCCTTCAAAGCCCCCGGGCCTGTGGAAAATACGGCCCAGACCACAGAATCCTTTATAAACACATTCTATGAACACCTTCAGGAATGCATGGATCATGCGATCCCAAATAAAACCAAGACCCCATCCTCCAAAGGCAGATGTCCTGTCTGGTGGACCCCAGCCATAAACAAACTATACAATAGAAGGAGGAAGCTACTACATGATAGAGCAAAATCCCAAAAAGGGATGGCATCTCTGATCAGTATTAGCAGAAAACTACGGGCACTCATAAAATCGTCTAAGGTCAGCTTCGAGAGAAAAACTGCACAGGACACTAAGGATAATCACAAGGCTTTCTTTAGTTATGTTAGGAACCTGGGTGGGAATTCCCAGATATGCTCAGAATTAGTCCAAAATGACAAAAAATACACCGAACCCACAGACATTGCCAACATCCAAGCTGACAGGTTCAGCGCAAACCCCCCCCCCCACCAAAAGGGCAAATATCTATCCCAGCAGAGTGCTGCCCCCCTGACATCTCAGATGCTCAGGTAAGAGCCGCCCTCTCCAAAGCAAAAAACACAGCATCAATGGGACCAGACGGTGTTCTGGGCTGCGTCCTACATGAACTCCAAGAAGAGCTAAACCCAAACATAAAACTACTGTTCAGTCTCAGCCTTACTACAGGATATATACCCAAAGAGTGGCATACAGCAACAGTGGACCCTCTCCACAAAGGTGGTGCCTCAACGGATCCTGGAAACTATCGCCCCATAAGCCTGACTAGCTTGGTCTGCAAAGCTATGGAAAGGATCATCATGGACCTCATAAATAAAGATATTGGGGACCTACAGACACTGGATCCTTATAGGTTCATAGGTTCATAGGTTTATACTACGCTATCTGCCCTAAGGCATTTATAAGCCTAGCCCAAATTTTTGTGGCTTACGCCACCCCTTATATGAAAAAATACTGTGCCCATTAGTTTGTTGTGCCTCTGTCCAGCAGTGACACAGAGATGATTCCTGGGATAAACCTACAATCCTACTCAGTTTGGCTTTGTTAAGGGCAGATCCTGCCTCTTAAACCTGGTCGATTTCTTTGAAACAGTCAACAAGGCCATTGACGAGGGGAAGGTGGTTCACACAGCCTACCTGGACCTCGCAAAAGCCTTCGATACAATACCCCACTCGGGCATTATAGATAAGCTCTCCAGCTTAAATATAAACCCCTATGTCACTAGATGAGTTGCAAACTGGCTCAAGGGCAGAACCCACATGGTTAGAATTGCTGGACCCATGTCAGACTCCAAACCAGTTACAAGTGGCATCCCACAAGGCTCAGTCCTGGGACCTCTCTTGTTCGGTATATATTTCTCGGAGGTATAGGCCAACACAGAAGGACTGTGGCTGACCAAGTTCGCAGATGACTGCAAACTGGGCACCATAATCAACTCTCCAGCCGACACAAGCATCCTCCAAAAGGGCCTTATAGAAACAGACAACTGGTGCCAAAGCCATGGCCTCAAGCTAAATGCCAAAAAGTGCATAGTCATCACCTTTGGCAAAAACAAAGTGCCCAGACATTACCACAAAGGTGGTAATCCGTTAAGTACAGAAGAAGTAATTAGGGACCTGGGGACCCAAGTTGATAGCAATCTCTCATTTGACAACCACGTGGCCAAAGTGGTTAGCAAAACATTTTATATAGCCCACCTAATCATGAAGGGATTCACATCTGGAAAAGGGGAGGTCATCATGCCTCTTTACTCATCCCTCATCAGGCCCATAATTGAGTACAATGCCCCTTTTGGGATGTACCTTACCAGACACCTGCAGCAACTGGAAAGAGCCCAAAAGTACCTCACCAAGAGGATCAAAGGGCTCAAACAGATGCCATATGCTGCCTGGTTAAAGAAACTCCATCTCTACTCAGTGGCATACCGCCTGCTCAGAGGCGATCTGTGCCTGATGTATAAAGCCATGTCCAACCCAGAATTAATGGACATGCTGCACCTCAGAAAATCCAAATCCCATCGAGCTACGCGCTCGGGAGACTTGAACCTCAGCACTGAAATAAATAGGACATGCTGGAGGGACAGATTCATAACCCAGAGGCTCCCTTCACTCTGGATTAAAATCCCAGTCCAGGTTAGGCAGAGTCCCTCATTGACTCTCTTCAAGAGGAATCTTGATGAGTGGATGGGAGATCGTAGGTTTACCCCGGGTATCACTTCTGTGTCACTGTTAGACAGAGGCACAGTATACTAACCTCAAAAAAGGGCATAGCAAAATTCATTTAAAATGGGTGACAAAAGCCAAACACACTCTGGCTAGGCTTACAAATGCCCTAGGGCAGATAGCCTAGTATGAACCTATGAACCTATGAAATATGTGTTTGAGATCAGGATGTGTACGTGTAACATGTCCAAAATCACTGGGCTGGACATGGATTTATTCAGGGTATGCATCATGCTACATAGTGGAGATGGGGAATGGGAAGGCTGGTGTAGGCCATCTGCACATGGCCAATACCCCTTAAAGGAAATATGTGATCTGATATGGGTCACTTGAGTGTTGTGTATGGCTGGACAATGATCTCTATATTCATGGATGGCACCCTGTCATTATTAGAGTTTCCACATATGACTACCTGACAGGTGTGGTGACGTAGCTATCACAGGAAATAAAACTGCCCAGCTGCATCCCTTACACACAAGTGTCCATTATGTTGACCGCGGCCTAGGTGGTAGTTCATGGGTACAGGGATATTAACATAGGGGTGACAATGCAATATGTAGCTGTCAGATTGTGGCCATATGTCACACACACACCTCACCCACAAAGCCCCCTCTGTATGTTGTCCACAACACTCTTGAGTCAGCTATTGCTCCTAGGTCAACGCATTTGCATACTTCAATAGGCAGGTGCCTTCTGTTTGTCTTTGAGGTGTTGACTACAATGAGGGGGAATACAATTAATTAACCCTGTAATACTGTAGCTGCCACTGGTATGATAAGCATGTATTATTCAGACACCTTCTGTAGTCTTGGTTCTGCCAGCAGTCCCATTGCAAAACACTCCTGTGACATAGGAATGTACGTCTAGTATACCGAGTGTAGGTGGAACACAGTATGGGTGATGATGTCCTATGACCTGGCAAGGTTATGATATGCAGTGTGAAAGTGTGAAATCAACCTTACTGTCATCTACATCTGTACTGCTGACATCAATTATTTGATCAAGGTTCATGGCATTTCAGACCAGACGCAGCAGGGTAGTAGTGCAGTACTTCCCATTATCAGTGGTGTCATGATACCTGTTGGTGTGCACCATTCAGTATGTACACAGCCTGACATGGAGCTATGTTTTACATGATGTGAGAGCATCTTGTTTTGCCATATGTGTATGATACAACCTGTGATGTGGACAGGTCCCATGCAGCCTGAATGCAGCTTGTACCTGCATAGTTGTGGGTATAGGGGCCCTGTGGTGTACATGGATATATGATTGTGTACCTGTTGGGGGGGTCAGTGTGTTTATGTTATCCAATACCCTATCTGGATTGCTTATTCATGCTCAGCACTTGTTCAGAACTTGTAAGCACTATGTAAGCTACTAATTACTATAGCACTCAGTCTTCCTCATTACCTAGAGGTACACAGGTTTTGTACATACTTTTCTCAGTTGCTTAGAGTAAAATAGCTCTTGTACTCACTTTCCTCACTTATCTAGGGGAAATTAGTGATATATTCAGGCATGTCCAAGGGTCAGCTGCCAGTGTTCTCTCCTGTCTATCTGATGAATCTGGACATCTTGAGGCAATGTAGACATTGCCTCATGTACACAGACTAACCTCTCCACCTACCACCCAATACTACAACCTGTGAGGGATGCACTTATCTAGCCAAACTGGAGGTAAAGCTCTCTCCAACCAAGCCTGATGCTGACAGTCATGTGGAGAAGGTAAACATTCGCACCACACCACACTCATCACATAGTCTCACTGAATCTACCCCATCATTAACTGAGAAAACTACTTGTGTACCAACTCATTAGCTCAATGCTTTCTGGAATTCATAAAAATTCATAAACATCAATGCCCTGGATCAACATATCCCCACACCCACCAGGGGCAACAATATTCTACACCTAGGCATTACCAACATGAGTGACTGGTATTCCACACCTGAAGTCAACTCCTCATTGGGCTGATCTGACCATTAGCTGAACACCGTTGATATCCACATCCCGCCCCCAACCCCCATTAAGGGAACCACAGTATAATATGACTACAAAGCCAACTTCATGCTTCTTAAGACAGACGTGGTGAACGGCATGACACCCTTGCAGATGGACAATACTGTTACAACTGCTGAATCCTACACAAATGCACTTTATAAGCACTTACATGAGTGCATGGATTGTGCTATCCCAAACAGAACCAAGATGCTATACTCCTAATTAAGGAAACCAATCTGGTGGTCCCCTGCCATAAACAAACTGTACTACAGGAGGAAGACACTGCTGCAAAAGAGAGTACAATCCCATGCATGAAGGAGCTCCCTGGTCAGCCTCAGTAAGAAGGTGAGATCCCTTATAAGATCCTCCAAAGCTAGCTATGAAAACAAAACCGCCACTAATTCCAGCAACAACCACAAAGCATTCTATAGCTATGTCAAATATCTCAATGTCAGCACTCAGATCTGCTCTGAGTTACAGCACAAAGGCATGAACATTACAGAACCAACTTATATTGCCAACATCCTGGCAGATAGGTTCAGTGCTACCTTCCCCCCTCACTCTCAAAGCTGCACACTCTAAAGCCAATATCACAGCATCCACGGGACTGGACAACATCCCAGGCTGCGTTTTACATGAACTTCAGAACATACTGACTCCCCACCTACGCACCATGTTCAATAATAGCCTTGCATCGGGCTTAGTGCCCCCTGAATGGTGCACAGCAACAGTTTTCCCACTCCACAAAGGTGGCGCCTTAATGGACCATGGGACCTATTGCCCTATAGGCCTGACTAGCCTGGTCTGAAAGGCTATGGAGCACATCATGGATCTCAGTCACAGAGACATTGGGTACCTCCAAACCTTTGACCCCTCCCAGTTTGGCTTTGTTAAGGGCAGACCACGCCTCCTAAACCTGATGGACTTCTTAGAGATTAGGCATTAGATGAGGGTAAGGAGGTCCACATAGCCTACCTAGATCTCTCAAAGGCTTTCAACACCATTCTTCATTCTGGTACTATCAACATACCCACCCACGTGAACATTAACCCCTACGTCATGTGATGGTTTGCAAAGTGGCTCACAGACAGAACCCACAAAGTAGGAGTTGCATACCCTAGGTCCGACTGTATACCAGTTACAAGTGGCACCCCCCAGGGCTCAGTCCTAGGACCCCTCATGTTCAGTATATAATTCTCTGATGTACAGGCAAGCACAGGAGGGCTTTGGCTGAAAGAGTTTGCAGACGACTGAAAACTAAGGGACATAATTGTTTCCCCAGCTGTTACAGACACCCTTTGGAAGGGTTGCACTGAGACGGATTCCAGGTGTCAATATCATGGCCTCAAGCTGAATGCCAAAAAGTGCATAGTCATCTCCTTTGGATATAACTAATTACCCATGGACTAACACATAGGTGCTAGTCCCCTACATACAGAAAAGGTAATAAGGGATCTGGGAACCCCAGTAGATAGCAATCTCTCCTTTGATACCCATAATGACAAGGTGGTTAGAATATCTTTCGACATGGCCCCCCTAATCTCTAATGGGTTCGCATCCAGATCAAAGGAGGTCATTGTGCCTCTCTACTCATGACTTATTAGACCCGTTAAAGGATATAACACCCCATTTGGGATATACCTTACAAGACAACTGCAACAGCTTGGAAGACCACAACAGTACCACAACAAGAGGATTACTGACCTCAAACAGATGACCTATGCAGCCCAACCTAAGAAACTCCAGCTGTACTCAGTTGTATACCGTATACTCACAGGTGATCTCTGCTTGACATACAAGGCCCATGTCCAACCCAGTATTGCTGGATATGCTCCACCTAAACAGAGGCCCCTGAGAGCCACATGCTCTAGGGATATACACCTAACCACAACGATGATTAGGACATGCTGGACAGATAGATTCCTGACCTGGACACTCCCCATGCTTTGGAACATGATTCCAATGTACATCAGGCAGGGCCCCTCACTAGCACTCTTCAGGGGAAACCTTGACATGTGGATGGGAGACAGACATGCACCCCGGGGATCACTGCAGTGGCTCTGCTGGACAGAGGCACAGGGAACTAATGGCTCTGCCATTCAGAGGCACAGGGAACTAACCTATGGGGGTGGCGAAAGCCAACACATTCTAGCTAGGCTTATAAATACCCTTGGTAAGACAGCCTAGTACCTACCTTTGCACTTATTACATGTCTTATGTGCATGGATAGTTAACTAGCTCTTCCATTTTACTTTGCTATCAGGCTGATAAACTGTCGGGTGACTACAAGTCATATGTATCCTGTTATTGTGCATTGTAAATGTCAATAGACATAACTAATGTTTGCCTAACATAACAGTAATGCTATGTAACTTGTAATACATATCTGCCTACAATACTGTACATTACACAGTTATTTGTACAATATCCCACAATGCAAATCATAACTGCACAGTGGACCAACCTTCGACATGTTATTCTCAGTAATACACCCATACATATGGCTACTGTTACAATATATCAACATATACTATCCCCTTTTATAGCACATACTTGTTGGACCAGCCCTGTCACTGACAGCAGATGGTGAAGAATATTTGTGTTCAAAGCCCTTATATAGCATTCCTTGTGGTGTATGCGGTGTTTGCCTTGTGACCTACAGCAGTACACACAAATACTACAAGTGTTACTTTGCTCAACAAGACATCACTACAAGTTAACTGTTTCCGCTATATGTGCACTTTAAATATTACAGAACAGGTACTAAATACACAGACATGCTGACTGTTCTACATACCTTATTAGTAACCCGAAGTGTCGTTGACTGTTGATTCAATCCTTTTCAGTTTGCGTTTCAATCTTCTTTGTAACGTTCTGCTGGTATATACGGATGGTTTGAATGTGTGATAAGCCATCCTTTTCTAGTTAAATATCGGTAACATGTGGTATCCTGACCACCAACTGGTGTTCCAAAGTAGTTAATTAGATGCACATCAGCTGTGCAGCTACTCCATTAGCCGATACCATGGCAACAGTGGTATATAACTGAGTACTCCTTTTGGGCGTTGTCCGTTTGCCTTACTTTCGAGGAAGACGGCCTGAATGTGTTGTTTGTGATGTATTTCAACAGCTATATGGAGACAGACAGAGATATATTAGCTTCATGACTCCCATGGATTGTGTGTAATGGCTAGATGATTTTGTTCTACATGTGAGTACAGCTGTTATATTTCAGAACATTGCCACTTATGCAGGGTTTGTTTGTACCTGATACTTCTGCAGATGTTTAAGTCTGGCAAGGATGTTTGGGCAGCTCAAGGCTGTATGGCCATGCATGAACTGTTACTGGTTTACAGTGTGCTCACCAGACATCCTTGATTTGGCGTACATGTGTATCATACTGTGCTGTTACTCAATAATTGGTAACACATGCCAGTGTACACACAACCCTCTGAAACTGGATTAGTGCAAACAAACCCTGTAACATCAGCAGCTGTTCCATTGTATAACAGCAACTATTTCACATAGGGCCATGTTATTATGTCTCTGACAAGGTATGTTAAGGCTTCTGCAGATGTTGTACAGCGAGTGAATCATTTGTGATGTTATTACAGTTTGTATTGTAATTTGTTTGGGTGTGGGGGTGATGTTGGTGAGTGTGCATAGCAGATGCAGGTGTGTAGGAACTGCTTTTATACATAATCAGTATGTGCGTGAGGGTTTCTTCTCTAGTTAAACACCTATCCTTTAGTGGACTAATACTATGGTAATTGCAGGCTAATTCATTAAGGCACTGTTAAGTGGTTCCTGTATAGCATGCAGGTGATGTTAGTCCTTGAATCCTTTCGGCAATACATCAGAATTTAATAAAGTGTTGCTACATGAAAGTTGTGTATTTCTGTCATAGGTATATGCAACCAGTAACCACAAACCAAAGCAAGGAAGGTGAAACGAAGTGCACCAGCTGTTAGATTCCACAATTAGTGTTTAATGATTCACTAAGACGTACACAAACTCTACATACATTAACGCTCTTAGTTTACTCTGCGTTTTCGTCCACTACTACAATTGGACTTCATCAGATACAACATGTTAATTTAATTAAAGACATTTAAATATATTTTTAAAAAATAATTCCACCTATATCAGTAAAGTGCATTTTGTATCAACGAATCAGGCTTACCACAGCTCATTAATATTAAATACACACATCAAAATTAAATTATGTTAAAAAACTAACAAGTTCATTTACCATATACATATTGTTAAAATCCTTCCACATACAAACATTAATAAAATTCATTGTCACTATCTCCCCTAATATGTTTAAAAATATATAAATACATGAATGAACGGAGAGTTAATCATTTATTATTATTTTTGTTTTATACACCATTCGTGTTTGTAAATGTGCATTAGGGATGTAAAAATATCGCCACCTACTGTTCAATTTAAAATTTAAACTTTTGCAGCTTTTAATTTTAATAAGGGGGTTAATGAAATGTGCTCATTCAAACCTGGGGTTTTTGTGGCTTCCAACTTAATTTGCCACCATAACTCCTTATATTCGAACCATTCTTCCCATAATCCACCCCTTGTTTCTCTTTTCACTTGTTCTATTATAAGGAATGCAAACTTTGAGCCTATACATTCCCTAGTGTGTTTATATAGAGCATTTGTTTCCTTTTGTCTTGAAATTTCATATGTATGTTCATAGATTCTCCTCCTCAGGACTCTCTCTCTGTCTTTCCTATGTAAAAAGAACTGCACTTTCCACATAAAGTGATATATACCACACCTTGTGTATCACAATTATAATGTCCTTTACTTTTTATAGCCATTCCCCTACTACTAAGCTATACCTCACTCTTGTTTACTACAAATTCACATTGCTTACAATGGCCACATTTGTAAGTTCCATTATTCCTACGCCCACTAATAGTACCATAAAGACTATCATTACTCCCTGTATTGTTAGATTCCAAAATTTTCTTCATGTTCAATGAATTTCTATATACTACTTTTGGAGTAATTTTGCTAATATTACCAATATCTGAATAAATTGAAAAATTGTTCCACTCTCTCATAAATAAATCCCTTATCCTAGAGTTGGAAACATTAAATTCCAATATTAAGGTCTGTTCATATACACCGTCACTTCCATTTGTATTATTATTTATAGTCATTCCTGTCATGTCTATACCAATTCCTTTTATAGGTTTAAATTTTGTTGTTCTACCCAATTCCACCTCTTTTCTAATATTCTCCACAAAATTTCTAGGATATCCCCTTTCGTAAAACATTTTTATGAGGAAAATTAATTTGAAAACTTTGATGCCTCAGAGTATTAATAATGAGAATACTCCTCGGAACTCAGCTTTGGTTTGTTCTTCCACTTATAACCCCCATTTCCATCCGCAAATCAGAAATTTTCCTTAATGTTATTAAGTTTAAATAATATTGCACCCAGATGTGCATATGTATGAAAAATCATGTGATCGAGACATCAGGGATTTCTTAACATGGAAACAGTATATAGGTATAAAAACTTGACAATGGATGAAATTGACTTACTATGTGAGTAAAATATTGCTCTTCTTTTGTTGCTCTGTACTGGCAATAGCTAAGATTATATTTCAATACTGTGAGTTACTAATATCAGGAACATAGAAGCCAAATGAACTTACTACCTTAGTTATTGATTGTCCTTTTTGATCATTAGTGTTGTTGCATTTCTGACTGTTTCGGATTACCGGACAACATTTAAATCGGCTACTGCACTTGAAAACACTGGGTCACCTGTGTCATATACTCGTACAACTTGTGCTTACTGCTGAACTGACACTCCATGCAAACTATGTGTTTTACAAGTGCTGTACTTTGAACTATTCATTTAGACTATCTGTTGCTATTGCCCTACAGTTACTGCATCCAGATCCTTGGGGCTGGACCAAGTCCAAATTATCCTACTGGATAAATCCATCTGATTTCAATTTGCAGTTGCTATTGATTTCATCACAGCTCATACATATTGCCATCACGTCATGGATCATACATATTGCCATCACGTCATGGCTCATACATACTGCCATCACGTCATGGCTCATACATATTGCCATCATGTCATAGCTTATACATATTGCCATCACGTCATGGCTCATACATATTGCCATCACGTTATGGCTCATACATATTGCCATCACGTCATAGCTCATACATACTGCTATCACATCATGGCTCATACATATTGCCATCATGTCATAGCTCATACATATTGCCATCACTTTTTTGCATTTGTTAATACTGCAGTAGTCATATCTCACATTTTATCCTTTAGTTACATCCCATATTATTAGCTTTTTCTAATCCAGGTCTTTATCCCCTTTTGTCTTTACAAAGAGTAGGTTATGAAACTATCATGCTTTCTCATTTTCAATTTCATCTGCACTGATCATTATGAAATCTCACTCAGCTCTTGCCCTCCTGTAAACAGTCCGATAACACTAGGTGTTTTGAGGCAGTGTAGCAACTGCCTCATGGTTGCTGAAAACTATCTATTGCTTCCTCATAATGATTTAATATGTAAGAGGTGTTAAGTGGCTAACTTCTCACCTTAGAACACACACGTACACACACACACACACACACACACACACACACACACACACACACACACACACACAGACACACACACACACACACAGACACACACACACACACACACACACACACACACACACACACATACACTTACACTACAAAGCACATCCACTATACTAAATTACACCGAGGCTGTCAAGAGAACCAAGGCCAAGGATTAAAACACTTTACTTCACGAAGGAGCATAAGAGTCACATGCGTACAAACATCAATCCTTAAGCATGACTAAGACTAAATGCACCCATGGCAACGTTTTAGAAATAAATTACTTTTTTGTCAGGCATACAGACACATCCTTCACCAGACTAGATGAGAACAGGGTGACAGTTGTCTTTCTGGAGCCATGATCTGGGATATAACAAGGGCTCTTAGATCTCTCCATCCTGACAAATATCATTACGACCTGAGAGTGAGCCATGTGAGGCAGAGGTGCCGGAAGCTGTTGAAGACTGGGGGGGTGGAGGGTGAGAGGGGCACTTAGTGTTCTAAAAAGGGCAATTTTTTATAACTATTTACGACCACAACATAGGTTCACTTGGAGGACTTTTTACGCTTAGCCAATTCCCTTTTGGTGCTTGATTCTTGAATTAACATTTTCTGATTGGTCTTACCTATCCCACGGCTGATAATTGTATATTAGCTCTAGTGAAAATAACTGTGATCATTCCATAGATAATTTTAGGGGACCTATATAAGGGATACAGCATTTAGGAACTGCCTCTATCCATTTGTAGCATGAGGGGCAATCGTGGAGTACATTTTCTATTGCCCATCCTTAAATCCAAGTTGCATTTGCTCTTTTTACCTGCACCCAAGATACAGGGTTTGAGCCTGTGTACCTCTAGCCACCAGATGTATCCTGTCGGGGGCATTTACACACACTCTCTGAAGACAGTACCTTAGCTCTGCGTACAGTAATCCCGAAGAAGCAGTTAATCTGTGGCTGAATGTCTGCCTGAACAGCTGTTATCCTAAAAGAAAACCTCCGAGGCTGCAGTTAAAAGAAATCTGTATCCCCAGCTCTGCAATGAAGAAATCTGCCCGAACGGCAAAACTAAATAATTCCATTCCAACAGGTCTGCAAAACTAAAGAAATCTGTTCAAAAAGGTCTGCCTGAACAGCAGGTATCCCCAGTTCTGCAATAAAAAAAATCCGAATCTGAGACTGCAGTTAAAAGAAAAATCTGCAGCAGAGCTGCAGTTAAATGAGAAAATCCATTCAAACAGGCAAAACTGTTCAAACAGGCAAAACTGTTCAAACAGGCGTGCGGTCATTGCATGATGATTAGTTGGGATGGTTGCAAGTGCTGCAAAAGTGTGTGGGGGGGTGCATCTCCCCCCTCGCTCTGTTTCCGGTGCCCATGATGTGAGGGTGAATGTCCTTAGGCACTCTACCCAGAAGGATATGACTGAACTTGTTCCACATGTATCTGGGGCAAGGAAAACACTGGTCTTTAGTGGTAGCTTGCCTTCATTCAGAATGATGCCATGCATCAAAAACAAGATAACTGGCTTTAATAATCGACTATGTAGCTGGTGCCATTCTACAGGATCCAGTATGTGCCACCTTGGAAATGAGATGGCTGACAAGCCTTCCTGCTCTTTTATCAAAAATTTATCTTCCTGGTTAAAGCCTTGGCTGCCTTCATACTGCCGTTTTCAGACACAGTCCATCTGCTGGCCATTCCAATCTAGCATATTCTAACATGGCTCTACTAAATGACAGGAGTCTTGACAGCAAAAATAAATGCATAAAACTGAGGACCTCCTGCAACTTGAATACATTTATATATGTATACGGAGACATGTTTTCAAAAGCAGTGAAAGCACTCCATCTTTCCTCTTTTTAGTCCCAGTCCTGTCTTCAGACTTACTGGCAGTTGTGGAAAAGTACTAGTATTTGTCAAGGATATCATCAACTCATGCTTGAGTTCTCAGGAAACCATATTTTAACCCAGATGTACAAATTACCATAAACAGCATTAATTGATAATTCACAGTTAGCTGTAGAACATCATCTGTAGCCTCTTTGGATCATGATAAATATCTTAACACCTTAGGTGAAATTCCCATTTAATGCAACTGGGAGACTTCAGCTATTCTTCAATAAAGTGGCTTACCAACACTGCCACTGGTCTGTGTGCCCTTTGCTTATTTTGTAAATATTAACTTTATTGTACAAGTAAAGCATCCTACTATGCATCCAAATACCCTTAATCCTGTCCTTACAAATATGGGCACTTTTTGCACATCTCCATATGTATCATCTTCCTTGCTAAATCAGATAATGAATCAGTGAACTTTTTCTTTAAAACTGATGGTACTTCACCTGCAAATACCACTGTGTTTAAGGAATTGTCAAAAGCAAACCTGCTGTTATTTTGATAACATAAATAAATGATGTTGCAATCCCTCTCTGATGGATCACATTGCTAAAGGTGATGTCTATGCCTCTGACTCCCATGCAAAGGGATGCATCAATAAGGCATTTCTTATTCTCACCAAAAGTAATACAGAATGTAAATAAAATTAAACTGGCACCAATTCTTATGGGGACTGGCAATTTCACTTTGATTTTTCTCTGCTTTATAATAAATCTATAACAAAAATGGTAAAAGCTTTTGTTTCTTTTCAGCTTCAAGACTTTGAGACCACTGAACCTGGTGACTAGAAACTCATTAGTCTCAGTGACCTGATATGTAATATGATATGCAATGCATTCCCGCAGATGTGATTGACCTGGATATTGAAGATCTCAGCCTTGGACCCCCATTATCTGGGCTTTGTCAAATGCAAGTGCCAGTACCAGAACCAGCTAAACTCATACTCCAGGGCAAGTTTAATACTACTGAGGGCTCTGTATACATGTTGATGGAAGGCCGATAAAATAGCAGGGTCACACTTATTCAGGACACATGACCATCTCCATTTACATAAATCCAGCCACCTCTCTAGTTCCTGTTTTCCAGATATTCTATTATACCTTACTTACCAAGGAGTAGTACAAAGTAGTACATGAAACTAGTCAAAACCTATCTATCTTAGTCCAGACATGTACTATTAAAGGTTTATATGGAAAGTGCATACTCTGAAGTGACGTAGTGTTAGTCCAATACGAATTATATTATACACGAGCCTTGGAAGATTCAAGAGAGTAAACATAAGGAAAAAAGAAGAAATCCCCTCCTATATGTAATTTGATGATGAGAAAGAATTTTACATGTCAAATAGTAATTCCTCACCCAAGTTTAACTTGGGCTACAGGGATAGCTTTTTATATTTCTCAGCTGTCTGTATCCACTGAGGATATTACATTTTCTGAGACTGAAAACTACATAGGAGAATATTCTGGGTTGTCTTTAGGGAATTTTCATTGCCTAATACAAGGTACTTAGAAATTATGACAGTAAAGTAGATGAAATGGATTGTTCCTCCATTATTGAACTCTCTTAAGGATTTCACGGAGGCTAAGGACAGCATGCTGCTTATAAAACAGTACATATAATATACATCATACCAGCAGACAGGCCAGATTTGTGTAACAATTAAAAAACATACCCATGTGAGGTTTCCCATTCCTTGTTCTCCTCACAACAGAAGAAGACTTTTTCCCTTGACCGCACTACCCTTTGATAGAAATCCAGGCTGCAGCTATGTCAAGAATATTTAAATATCTAATAACTTGGCATAGACAGTTTTCTGTGATATGTGTGTTATGCAGGAATGGTTATACATGCAGTTCATTTCCATGTTTATGTCATCCCTTGTGTAAAGAGTGAAACCCTTTTTTAGAACTAAATTTTCCAGTGCTCTATATTTGTTCTTTTTGCACTCTGGCTTAGTAGATAGTAGTATACGTCTTATGCTGTGAAGAAGAAATTACGACCTAGTGTTCACGTCTCTATCACAAACTGTACAGTAGCTAAGACCCTACTGTTACTGATTACATCATGGGAACAGCTCCATACTTTTGCACACTATTGTTCTATATAGCTTTTAACTCACTTGGCCTAGCAATCTGCTGAATGTCTGCCTATTCACTGTCCTTGTTTTAACCTGTTAGTTGTGTTTACAGTTGTGTTGTTTGAGTATTGATGGGAGTTTTTCTCCCAAGGTCATCTCTGAAAATGAGCAGTGGTCAGCAGGGTATCCAATTAGTAAAATTTAAATACATATACAAATAAATAAACAGTCTCTCATCACTCTTCTTCATTACCTTCATGTTCAGGTAGCCTTCACTGTCACTGAAGAACTATAATACTGCTATCAACTCTATTACATCATTCACTCTGCAACTGCTTTTCTACATGAGCTCTAGATGGACTTATTTTATATAGGTATATTCCTTTTTCAAAGCTTTCTACTCATCTAATTTTATGGTGGTGGTGGTGTGGTCATGAGCATGATTTCAGTATAGACAGAACTTGCTTTAAACAGTTCAGCTGCATTGTATTAATTTGACCTATCTACAAATCTGTTCTTACTTCCATTTATCACCTGATTTTGTTTTAGGTGTGTGTTATCACATGATTCTTTGCTTATTGTAATTAGATCACACATATACACTCATTATTTAATTTGGTTTGAACTTGTGTTTTTTCTTCTCTTCTGTGTTTGCAGTCAGACAAAGATATTTAACTTAGTTACCATAATATACTGATTTATGTTTCTCAACCCACTTTGCCTCAGGTCATGGATGAAAATAGACCCCAAACCAACCTTCCAAAATAAAAAAAATAGTATATGTTTACACTGCAGTGCAAATCTCAATATACTTCAAATGAACTCCCCTGTTCTTCACAAAAATAATCTTTAACATCCCACTAATAAATCAGGCAGTAGGATCTCAGATTAACACCATATCCATAAAATTGTACCTTAAGACTGTATCAGATTGTGCTCTGCATGGCTACATCTGGAAAGTATAAGACTCTTAGCTGTAAATCCTGCAGATGTGAAAAATAAAGTGCAAACTGGAAAAAATATCAGAATTCTTTTGCCGAGGAGATAAGCCCCCCTACCAGCCACCACCACTCATGCCCCGAGAGTTGGATCATGGTCAAATGGAGCCCTAGGCAGGGTAATGAATTGCCCCCCCCCACCACCACCACCACAGCCATTACAATGTCCCATTACTTGGCTATTTTTCCACAATTACCACAAACATTGTCCAAACCTGTCAGCATTCATGTTGTTTTCTTCTTCACGTCTACAATGATTACAGATATTTGGGTTTAATTTAAAACATTTATTTCAAATTTTATTGCGCAAATACTGATAACCAGTTGCTAAGCAAAGCAATACAGTCTCAAAATAAAAACAGAATGAGCAGGGGCAACAGTAAACTTCTCTGCCCTTGAATCTCACATTCATACAAAATACAAATGTCCAGTGGCAGATTAAGTTTACCTTTGAGTTGTTTTCAAACCATTGGCCCCTTGCATACATTTTTAGGACCATGTCTGCATGTATATGTTCTTTGATTCACCTCCCTGATTGTATTAAACTATATTTCTTGTATAATACAGCACAGCTTGTTAGAATATATTTTAAATGTGTAGTTTTCAACATTTTTCCAGTAAGCAATGAAACAAAACATATGAACCAGTAATGATAAAACTACCCATTTCGAACCTTTCAACCATAAAAGGCCACTCAAACTTCTGTCATTACAATCCACCAAATCAACATACACAAGTAAAAGTAATCTGAATAATTTTATATTAAAGAGTATTGTAGGTAATGAAGAGGTTGTTAGTGGCAAACTACTTTGCATTTTAGTGTTTCATTTACAAATAAGTTGCCTATGTTACATTAAAAAAAAATGGTGTGCTAGTAATATTGCAATAGGGAATGGTTGGCAAACCAACAATGGTTTCATAGTTACTAGGCATCTCATCTAAAGGAGGACACACTCTGGAGTACATCACCCCTTATACTGCACAAGAGTGTCAAAAATCAGTCTACTTGCTGTGGGAAGAGAACACACAACCTTCTGCACCAAAAGCAGAACTTGGTGCTACTTAGTGCACCATGGACACTGAACAACACAGCTTTGAAACTCTATACACAACATTGACATATTGTAATCCTCAGTGATTAACAAAAAGAGATCAATCAATAATTAAATAAGATAAAATTAAAGGAGACCTGCAGCTGGCATGGAGATTTATGGCACTTGCCTTCTCTTGGTTATTAAGGTTCAGGGTTTGACTCTGAGCAGAGTCACTTGACTAGACAGTGCCCCTAACTGGAGCATTACACACACACACACACACACACACACACACACACACACACACACACACACACACACATATACCTTCATCTGGTCTAAAGGAAAGAGCAGCTGTGCACTCACCAGAATTGATCCATGCTGCATATGCAGCGACTCTGTGGCTCTGTATCCCCTAGAATGTATCCATGCTGCGTATCTGGTGATCCTGTTGCTCTGTATGTCTCCAGCATCCCACATGAGTTTAGATGATGGACCATGTCAGCTTAAACCTCCTGCTATGCTGGGTTAGATGAGTTAGGATGTTGGTCCTAATGTGGAGGTTTCTGGGGATTAAGGAAGTAATGAGGTAAGGAAGTTCTGTGAGGTCCTAATGCTTGCTGTTTTTATGGAAGGATCCAGCAAAGCTGAGGCCTCCTAGCATACACAGGTCCCCTCAGCTAACGTGGGACTTAGGCAGCTGTCTAGTTCACCTAGTGCTGGACCCAGCTCTGCATGCCCCCACTACTTTAACACTGATATTGCTTTACTTCATAGTAAGAGTGATCTTGCGAGGTACTGGAATCTCAGTTTTAACATACTTTGTATTATTTGCACTTTTACTCTCATTCTTCTAGGAATTACCAGTACAACACTCACAATTTCAACAGGACTTCATGATGTACTGCACCGTCTTACTGGAATATGAATCCAAATACAAGGCATGGGAATAGAATCCCCAGCCTTCGGAGGTCAGTATGCAACCTGATGACGTAGTGCTCAAACCCTCTGTCTATGGGTAATAAAAATATATGTTAGCACATTTGTATGTATATTTATAAATGGTTACTAGTTTGCAGTTGTGGACATTTTACTGGTGAAAGACATCTGCCATTAAGAGTATGCAAACATATAGCTGTACTGTGCAAACCTTTTCAAAATAGGCAGGAATGGCTGCAGCTCTGAATAGCCCATATCTCTGTGTACCGGGTAACTTATAACAACAGCTAATCTAGCAAATCAGTCAAGGTTTTCACCAACAGCTGTGATCAAGTTAGACTGGCTAATCATTGTATGCTGTATAACCAGCTGATCATGTACTAACTGTCTAGGCATATATGATCAAATTTACAGTTCCCTGTAGATTGTACTGCTGAGATGTTGGCTCTGTGGGAATGCTGTTATATGGCACTGATATATATTTCATTGAGGAATTTCCCTTTTTCCCCACTGTTGTGTGACCAAGGAGTTATAAGTTAGGGGTTGGGTGGTGTTGGGGAGCTCAACCTCTCTGAAAAAGACTTATTCAGTTTTTACTTGTCTTGTCTAGGTAACCGGAGAGCTCATTCAGATGTGATTAATCACTTTTATTTCATTAATCATTCATAGGGAAAGCAGATGGACTATATAAGCAACCATGAAGATTCACGAAAGTAAGGTAGCTGATAAAAAGGCTACTGAGGAATTACTGGCTACTGTTAAAAAGAATCCAGCCCCCCTCTGTAATAACCTAGTCTGACAACAGTAGTCCAAGAGGTGACCATCATATTTTACTGCCTTTTTGCACAAGGATACTAAGAAGGATGAGGGAGGGTACCATAGCTATCCTTAGGCATAGGACAGCTAGGATGCTGCCTAGGGTGCCACTCTAGCAGGGGTGCTTTTCCAGTAATCTGGATAGAGTAGGTAGAGCAGAATGGGGGCACAGGATGGTGTTGGGGGGGCGTTTTGGTGACCTTTTGCCTAGGGCACTAGTTGACCAAAGGCCAGTCCTGGAGGGTACATAAAACAGCCTACAATTCCCAGCAAGCAGTGCATGTCATTTTATTAATGGCTCAGGGATCATGGCTTACCAATCACTCTGCTTCCAAAAAGGCTACTACCAAATACTCAGAATTAAAACATGACACTGCAGGCTAAGTAATTAGAAAGAAAACATGCAAGTCAGTGCAATTCATCACTGTTTGCATTTTTAGTAAGTATATATCCAATAATCTATTTGCAGTTTGCAAGAAAACACATATTTATAATGAAAAATAGTTTTTCACAACCAGTTTATTTCTGCTACAAGGGCCCTGTCATGAAGCAGAAATAAAGTGTAATATGAAAGTGCCTCTACATCAATATACTGCAGCTGCACACAGCATGGACACAGCCCAAAACCAAAGGCTTGCAAACTGAAATGCATGTAGAGGCATGTGTTTTATCAGTACCTGCTCTAATGCACCATTTATACTAGTCAGCATAACTGTCGTCCTGCTTCAATGTCAGACAAGCTTGGCCTAAAACGTGGGTAGGGAAGTGAATGCATGATATATTAACTGCTTGTTCAACTAAGGTTAAAATTCATTATATCTGTTTGTGTTGGAAAAAAGCAGCACTTCCAGGTTTTTATATTATTTATGACTGGAAGCCAAAAGGGCATGGACACCAAGATGAGCACAGACCTGCCTAGCACGCATGACATGGCATAAGATTTCAATCTTTGTCTGTTTTTTTTTTTAATTACATTGAAAAAGCTTCATTTATTCCTTCAAGTGTCCTCACACTCAAGAGATCTGATCTTTTTGCCAAAATAAACAACTGAATGAAACTTTGAGAATATGGATGTCGTTGCACTTCACTGTACATAAGTTTCATTTCTTCCAAGTTGTCTCATTCAGTGGTATATACGGAAAATAACTGATTTGTAAGTACTACCAGAAAAACATCACAGATTTATTTAATAATTGTTTACAGCAGAGAAGACCTTTCACAAATGTACTTACTTGTCAACATAGAGTGGACCAGCTGTGCAGTAAGACAAAACTGTCGTTTTTTTGTATTTGAAGACACAGACATGTAGTGTAAAGGACAGCAAATGGCAGGAGAAATGATTTTATGCATATCATTTTTAGCCTCCATCACCAATCACGTCCATCAAGCCTCGACCCATTATTTTCTCTTTCCACCCCTCTGATAGAAAGTGCTGGGGAAGGACAATTAAAAGCTGAAGGACTTTATCTGGGAGGAGAAGATGACAAGAGTCAAATGGGATAAGCTGATTCTTCCAGCAGAACAGTGAGAAATGGGATTACCCAATTTGAAGGGGTACTTCCGAGCTACACAGTTAAGGGTCCTATAAATAGCACAAGCAGAAAACTATAATTCAAAGCGGAAAAGGATGATGTTGGAACAGGAGGGAAGCTCAAGAAACAAGGAGAGACTGGGATTTTGGATGCAGGCCTTTAAGGAGAATAAAAATAACCATACAGAATATTATATTCATAAAGTAGCAGAAAATATTCTAAGAACTAAGCCAACATGGGAATGCAAAAAGGAGATTCTGCCGATAGGGATGACTGCAATTAGGAATATAGTCAATAGGCAAGAGAGGGCTGGACTTTATTGGAGAAAACTGGCAAAGGAACCAAAGTATTGGGAGCAAATAACTAGAGAGGGAAAGATAACAGAATGGGAAGATGACACGAAAGTCAGAGATTGCCTTCCCTATCGAGGACTGATTATCAGAGTACAGGCAAAGAGAAAGAATTAGTGTGGTCCTAAATGAAAGATCAGCACTGGTAGGGTTTTTAGTAGAATCTAGAACAGAAGCTGCCATTAAAATAGGAATAATTAGTACAGCATATACAATATTGCATGCTAACAATAAGAATCAGTCAGAGGAGGTTAGAAAGAACTGGGAAGAGATCTGATAAGCAAGTCACAAAGAAACAATGGGAGGATATATGCATGTCTCCTAAATATGCAAAAAAAAAATCTAGATTTAGTATTTTTGCTTGAAGATGTTTACTTAGATATTTTTATACCCCATGTAGATTACAGAAAATTTCTCCTCTGGTACATAGAAAATGTTGGATGTGTAATAGAGAAGAAAGAGGCAATTGGAAACATATTTTCGGGGAGTGCAGTGAGTTGGTGGACTTTAAGGATTCCCTGCAGGATGCACTGTCAGAGATGCTGAATAGGCAGATTGGTGTGATGAGGGAGATGGGTTTTCTGAGCTATGATACAGAATCGGAATTGCCTATGTAATATTGTTTAGATTATGTGATATATAGCAATATATGTGAAGTATAATGTTTGTTAATTTTAACTTAATACAGTTTGATTATTTTTATATAAATGTAAATGTGCCTATGTCACAAGTGATAATTCAGTAAAGGTGTTTAAAAAAAATGAAACACAAACATAATTTTGTGTGTGGTGGCTAGGTAGTTCTGCAAGCTGTTACAGCCCTTACCATGTTTCTGACAAAAGTGGAACAGAGTCTGTTCCATGGAACCAAAAGACAGGTGCATAGTGTAGATCAGTGTGTATAGTGAAGCTAGTCAGTCACTGTAGCTAGACAGCACATGCATATAAGTTACTGCGAACATGCAAGATCAGTACCATTTTGTGTAGTCAGTCAGTGTGAATGTAAGCTTGAATATAGATGTACATGTGTGTGTGTTAGAAGTAGCAAATCAGTCAGTAAGTATATGAAGTACGAAGTATATGTACAAGTTACAGCTCCTGATGTATGTATAATAAATTACTTGAACACATACCCAGCCTCAGTGTCTCATTTGAATACATGAAACAAGTGACATGGTGTCAGAATGGGATCCGAAGTTGAAGCAGCCCACAAACCATGAGGCACGCAGTTAGAAGTGGAGTAATATCCAGGACTGAATTCGCAAACAGGTCAGTGGTTATTCAAAGTTACCTAAATTCATTTCAAATGATTTTCAGTCACCAAACAAGTGGCATAATATTCAAAGTGTTCAAAATAATTTCTGAGATGTTAGAAATGTCCAAGATAGTGGCATAATATTTAAATAGCGGCTAATATTTAAAGTGTTTGAAATAATCCCCAAAGTGTTTAAAATGTTTGAAAAAGCTAAAATGTCCGAATTTTTTTGCAATATCCAACTTTTTTGCAGTAACTAGGGGGGTAATTCAATAAACCCTACACAGCCCAATTCTCCTTGTAGGAATAGTATAGCAGCCTGAACAGAGAATATGGCCGCCAGGCGATGCAGGAAACAGGGCGGGGGGCATACATGAGTGTGTGGATACTGTGCGAACATGGAGGTGTCGCAGAATGCAAATCACCTTATCTGCTGTTGAAAAACATGCAAATGAGGTGATTTTCTGATTCAGGAAGCAAAAAAGCATCTGTGCAAGTGCCGTGTCAGTAGGAAAAATGTACCTGGTTACAAACAGTGTAATGGACTATAAAATTTAAACAGAGGCTGTAACAGCCCGAATAAAAGGTTGTATATGTTACAGCAGCCATGCAAATGACCAAAACTATGGCCATTGAATTGAAAAAGTAATGCAATATTTCAAAAAATTTAACTTTTTTTAATACATATGCTATGTGTGACACACAAACATGAAATGTTACAAAAAAATAAAATAAAAAGTATAATATATGAAATCTAAAGGTATGCAAAGTTATTGCATTATAGTGGTCAGCATACAGAGTCATACAATGGCAGGTTATTGTGGTAGCTAAGGAGATAAGTCCTGGTGTAGTGCTGTTTCCAGGGTATACGCAATTAGATGTATGTGAATGAGCCAGGGTTATTGAATAGAAAAAGGGCCACCGTGTCCATAGGTACTAACAGTGGTAGGGCTACAACTATGTTGATGCAGGCAGAACAGATAGCTAACATTAAAAGAGGGTGTGTCACAGTATGTTTAAGGGGATTGGAGCTTAACGGTGCCTGTTTGTGCTCAGCTAATCAGAGCTAAGCAGGGGTATGTGTCTGAGACTACTAAGCTATACTTAGCCCTGCGACGAGTGTTTTAACTAGTTAAAGAAATGCTATACATGCCCGTGTACATGGGAGGGTCTAAACTGCTGAGCAATGTTTATAATAGCGCCATGGGTTTGCAAGGAGTGCCGCGGTGGTTAGCAGCAGAAGAAATAAATAAACAAATAAATAAATAAATAGCCTGAGCAAGCCAATCAAGTATAACAGATTGATAAGCCCTGTTCCACTGACACTGGCCCATTCAAACCCCTCAATGATATACCTGGCAGGCAGAATGTATCATACTCAGCCAATCACAGGCTACATCTGCAGCACACAGTATAAAGTATGCATATACCCTTCAAGCTGATTTTTCTCATATACACTGCATCATTGGAGTACACACTTGGGAATTTTAACTGACAAAATAATAGGGGCTGCTGCTGCTCTGCTACATCTGTATGCATTACAGCCTGAGGTCGGTGATGATGATGGTGATGCTGACAATAGGCACAGACTGAGGAGGAGAAGAATGTTCAGGCCCAGGATAACCTTTCAGGGGCTACATGAGCTGAAGATAGTAGAGCACTACAGGGTGGACAGGGACATACTACAGGAACTCACCAAGCTCTGCCGCCCTCACCTCAGACCCAGAACCAACAGAGGGGAACCCATCCCAGTGGAAACAAAGGTATGTGTAGCCTTAAGAATACTAGCTATAGGTACTTTCCAAAGACCTACTGGGGACATCATAGGGGTCTCACAGACATCTGCATCCAGGGTACTACACCAGTTCCTGAATGTCATGCTAACACATGCCTGTGAGCACATTTATTTCCCCAGCACCCCTGAAGAGAGGACTAGCAATTTGCGTCTCTTCCACCATGTAGCACACTACCCAGAGGTACTGGGTGCCATAGACTGCATTCATGTGCACATCAAAGCACCACCCAGTGAGAAGGGTAGAGTGTACATTAACCGCAAGGGGTATCACTCCATCAACTGCCAGGTCGTATGCAATGGCCAGGGCATTATCATCAATGTCTGTGCAGGCAGCCCTGGAAGTTATCATGACTCCCACATCTGGCATGCATCACAGCTGTACCAGGCATTTGCCGGGGTGACATCCCATATGGCTATCTAGTGGGGGATGCTGGCAATGCACTGGATCAGAAATGTACACACACCAAATGAAGAATGCCATAATGAGGCACACACACAAATTTGGAGCATCATAGAGCTTGTGTTTGGGCTGCTCAAGTCATAGTTCCGATTGCCTTGACGTATCTGGTGGAGCCCTGCAGTACTCTCCAGCACATGTGCACACATGTTCATAGTATGTGCCATGCTATACAATAAGATCCTGAGGAAACAGCTGTAGCAGGAACATCAGAGGGAAGAGACACACAGCCCCCCACTATTGCCAAGGTTCCCACAGGCACAGAGGGACTCAGAGGAGGAACCCCTTGAGCCTGTCCCTGTAGGCAGACATAGGCATGCCCAGTATGCCCTGGTCTAGGCAAATAGGCAATGCATAGCACATACACTGACAACCTAGGGGCTCAGGGACTGACACCTCACTCTGACTCACATACACAGTAAAAAGGATGCCAGCCATGTCATACTACCTGTACCTTACCATGTATAGGCTATGTAGTGTGTGCATCCGACAGAGTCAGCCCTAAAGCACTGTCCTCTAAATTGCTGCAGGCACAAGGTAAGTCACTCTTCTTAACAACAAATGAATGGAGTAGTAGACTGTAGTAGCATATGTATGGTATTGTTGCATGTATGCAAGTGAATGGAGTGGGCTACTGGGACAGCAGCAGACAATGGACAGCTATGTGAGACAACAGGAACTCTGCCAAATACTGGCTGCCCCAGAATATGTAGTAGGCCCCAAGTCAGCAAAACCCACTGCACTATGTGGGGGACTTACAAACAGTGGAGTCATAGGACAGATACATGGATGTCAATGTTGGAGTCCCATACATACCTCTCAACCTCTTAGAGCAAGAAATCTGTACAAAGCCATAAATAAATGTGAGGCAAAGACCCAAAAACAGGGACAATTGTTAAATATTGCTCTTACAAACATAGAAAGTTGAATAACAGGTTATTGCAGTAGCATGAATTCACTGAAGGGTAAAAAGTCTGAAACTCAAATGTCTGTCATTAGTTTCTAACTTTAGTCTTTAATGATTTGCCAGTAATTTTCCAGACAACCACAGTTTTATGAAAAATGGACCCAAATATGTGAGGCAAACATCTTGACATTCTGCGAAAATCTGTACAGTTGACAGGTATGGTTCCCTACCACGGACACACCAGTGTTCCCATAGAACTGCAATAACAGTTATGTTTGTAAGGTAATAGCAGCAGACCACACATTCCCAAAGCTGTCCCAATCAATGTCTAACATGTTCCACTACTGCAATATGCAGGGGTCAATATGCTATGTATGTGTGTGGTTAATAGTGTCAGGAAGCAGACAGCACTGACTGGCGGCTGTTGTGGCTCACTGGGCTAAGTACATTATGATGGATGACAGGGTCCATGGTTTGAGACTGGCTGTACCAACTATTTTGCATGTCAGCTATACCTATGGTAGGAGTTCTACAGGCTGTCCAGAAGTCAATATTTGTTACTGCAGGAAAGCTGGATGATGGAGGGACAGGGGGCCACAGATATGGACAGTATACAGCTCTGAGTAACCTAGCTTGTGCCTGGTAGAACAACATGTTGTGGCAAGTCAGTCTAGCACCAGGATACAAAGGTTGCTACATACCTGTATCAGTACTGACAACAGTCAGTGGGCACCATCCATACCCCATGAATGTCAGGGTTTCTCAGAATGCTAACACGTATGCCTCATATATCTGTTCTGTTTGTCATAGCATTGCATTTGTCTGGAAAACTATTGGCAAACCAATAAAGGTTGATGTGAAAACATCAATAACAGACAGTTGAGATGCAGACTTCATACCCATAAGAAAATGCAAGCTAATACAAAACCAGTCTACCAACTGTCTATGTTTGGAAGAGCAATATTAAGACCCTATCCCCATGTCTGGGTCTGCATATGACTGTTATATATGGCCCTGTCCAACTGTCTGGCTGTAAGAGTTTGAGAGATATGGCCAATATGTAGCCTTATAAGAGCAGTGCAACACAAACCATCTGTGGACCAGAGCAGATGTATGGGGCACAATGCTGGCCAACCTGCTAAACAGGTACAGCCAGAGGTTTGTAGTCTGCAACCCTGTGTGTGATGCTATGAGTTCTACCCCACTCACACCATAACTACAACTACATAAGAGCAGCAACTGTGGACAAAGCCTGCAACTGGAGCAGTGCAGGACTAAGGGCCACATATAAGGGGAAGGAGGAACCACTGGCCAGACAAATGTAGACTGTGCAGACTAGAACACTTTGTGCAGTAACATGGGTTCCCTCCAGTATATGGAGTCAGTAGACAAATGTCTGTCAGTGGTTGCTCACATTAATATATACTGATCTGCCAGTGACATACCAGAACATCACAGTGCTGTGCAAAATGCACCTCGCATATTATGCAAACCTCCGCTCAGTCCAATACACTCTGTACCCACCCTAGATATGACTCGGTTAATAAGCATAGCACACAGCTTGGAGATCCCTCAACCAGTATATCAGTGAGGTGCTGGACTGTTTACACAGGTTCATCATCAGCCAATCACCTCAAGCAGACAAAATCCTGGACCAGAGTACAGGTAGGTCTGGCCTGAAGTCCCACTGTTATTATTGATGGTCATACTGGGCAGGGTCCTACACTTATCTACTTTCAGCCCATGTCTGAACCCACATCTGACTATAGTACTGGGAGGTACATATATTCTTTGTGCATACAGACAGCTATGTTCGCTTTAACTGTCTATCCTCACCGCCATCAGACATGATTACCCCTATCTATCCATATGTGGTACATATAAGATTTATCTGGATCATTTGAGTGTGGTATACATACAAATATATAGATAACATATACAAATATATCATTTATAGAGGGGCAGAGACAGGGGAAGAGAGAGAGAGAGAGAAAGAGACAGAGAGAGACAGAGAGAGAGACCCTGAAAGGAATAAAGTGTACTGCCGCAGCCACCCGTACATCAATTTTAATCAGTTGTTGCATGTGCAAATAATATGGTGAGGCCCTTTGTGTAATAGTAGGTTGGCAGGGGTTGTAATCTTACATCAGTCGCTGTGTGTGTGTGTGTGTGTGTGTGTGTGTGTGTGTGTGTGTGTGTGTATGTCTGTGTGTGTGTGTGTCTGTGTGTGTGTGTGTCTGTGTGTGTTTCTGCATGTATTATACATACAGCAGAATACACACACCCAACAGGCCTATGTCTGTGTAATGGCCACCCATATTTTGGCCCTGTGACTACTGTCCTCCACAACAGTGATCTCCCTCTCAGCGGTTACTGATGTCATCCACCCCAAAGGCAATGGCAGACACGACCTACATATGTAAGTCCATGTCACATGTGGTAAGTACATTGTACTATAGTGCAGACAGTTAGATAGGTAGTGGTTCTAATCCCAGTAATGGCAACTCAGTGAGTGAGTGTGTGTATATGTATATTCCTTTGTGGCTGTGTGTATTTCCTGCCTATGTGTGCTTAATGCCAATACATTTTGAGGCTTGTTAACCCCCATTGCATAACTTTACAGGGCCTGCTGATGTTATCCACCTTAGATGGACCAATGGACACTCTCCAGGCATATAAACTTTGTGGTGCATGCGATAAATACATAGCACTGTAGTACCTACAACTAGATAGATAGGGGTTCTAATCTCAATACTGCCAACTGTGTGTGTGTGTGTGTGTGTGTGTGTGTGTGTGTGTGTGTGTGTGTGTGTGTGTGTGTGTGTATGCATGTATGAAGCATATCTCCTGTGGCTGTCCTCTCTGTCTGTGTGTTGGTTATACCATTTTGAGGTCTGTTCCACCCTGTTGACTCTGCCATTGCATTACTTTACACACCCTGCTGATGTCATCCACCTTAGATCCACCATTAGACACTCTCCAAGAATATAAACTCTCTGGTGCACGCGATAACTATGTAGCACTATAATACATACAATTAGATATATAGGGGTTCTAATCTCAATATTGGCAACTGTGTGAGTGTATGTGTCTGTGTATGCCTATCCCCTGTAGCAGCATGGCTGTCGTGTGTGTGTGTGTGTGTGTGTGTGTGTGTGTGTGTGTGTGTGTGTGTGTGTGTGTGTGTGTGTGTGTGTGTGTGTGTGTGTGCAATGGTTATACCATTTTGTGTGCCTGTGACACCCTGTTAACTCCACCATCACCAACCTAGTCAGGGCCTACAGATGTCATCCACCTTAGATGCAGACTTAGACATTTTCAAACACAATAGCACTGTGGTGCATGCAATAAGCACAGTGGGTTATAGTGTACATAAGTAGATAGGTGTTCTAATCTCAAAACTGTCAATTCTCTGTGCATGTGTGTTGGAATTCATGTCTCCCTGCAGCAATGTGTGTGACACAGTTATACCATTTTAAGGGCCTGTTAATGCCCCCAGTGGCAATTCTTACAACACCTGCAGATGTCATCCACCTGAATAGTAGTGGCAGACACTGCAAAACTATATAAGCTCCATGGTGCATGTCCTATGTATTTTGCACTATCATCTGCAAAACTAGGCAGGTAGGGGTTCTACTATCAACAAGGGCAGTTCATGAGTGTGTGTGTGTGTGTGTGTGTGTGTGTGTGTGTGTGTGTGTGTGTGTGTGTGTGTGTGTGTGTGTGTGTGTGTCTACATACATATGTATATCCCCTTGCAGCAGTGTGACTGTGTTAGGGCCACCACCATACCACTTGACCCCTTAGAGAAAGACATTTGGATAAAGCCATACAGAAAAGTGAGACAAAGGTCAAATATTAGGGTAAATCTTTAAATACTGCTGTGACAAACATAGAAAGTAGATGGCATAACAGGTTGTGCATTCACATACATTTTCTGAAGGGTATGAAGTCTGACAGGAAAATATCTGTCATTATTATCTAATGTCAGTCTTTAATGATTTCACACTAATTTGCCAGAAAACCACAATGTTATGTCAAACGGAACAAACATATGTGGCAAATATCAGGGCATTCTGCAGAAATCTGTAGAGGTGAGAAGTATGGCCACCACCTGTCCCACCCTGCAGGTTGCAGTCCATGTTTGGCCAGGTGTAACCTGTGACAATGACTCAAACAATACAGAGGTCCCCAGAGTATAGGACAACAAACATTTTCTAAAGTTGTCTACTAGTTGCATAAAGCAGTTATTTCACATCAGAAGCACCTTAATGTTATAAGAAATAGCATAACCTATGGCATTGTGACACAAAGAAGCCATCATATTTGCAAACCAAAGGAAGTCCTTGCCATGGGTATGGAATATCTGCCAACTGTCATGATACTACAAAACATGTCCCATGTTCCACATTTGATAAGGTGGTAACTCTACTCTCTGTTGCCTATGTGTGTGCAATATTTAGACATGTGTAGGCCCTGTGAGTAGCTGCCGCCCCCAGTGACACACACATGTATCTAGGCATGAATCCCAACTGCCACCACCCACATATGTAGGTACCGTCTAAGGCAACTGTAAGTAGTGTGCTATCTATCATTCACCCACAAACTGATGTTAACACACTGCAATGAGGTCATACAGCAGGTATGGAATGTTGCCAAGGTTCTGGCCTCAAGCTGAATGCAGAAAACAATACCATAATACCATATGGTGAGGACATAGCCCCACTATTTCTCACATCAACGGCAACCCCATAAACACACAAATTGCGTTGACAGACCTGGGTACTCAGGTTGATAACACTGTTGCATTCAGCCATCAAGTAGTAGCAGTGGTCAGAAAAGGCTTGTATGTGATTCACCACATAGTTAAATGGACTACATCCATACAAAACGTGGACATTACCTCTGTATAGTCCACAGTCAGTACAACAATACATTATCATCATGGCTGGTCTGTGCAGACATCTGCAGCAACTGGAAAGGCTATGTTAACACCCACAAAGGTTATCCATGGATTTCAGCACCTGTTCCATGCAGACAGCCTCAAATCAGTACTGCCCCACTTGGTATCAGACAGGTTTTCCACAGGTGGGCTGTGGTATACAGAGATGGCAATGTTGTGATCAGCCCTTCAACAGTTGCCCCATATATGTGAGTCTCTGTGCTTATTACCAGCACAGCAGGCCTAACTCACATATGCGATGGCAAAAAAAAAAACCTGCTGGAGAGACAGGTGTGTCTCCCAGAGGCTGCCCTGTATCAGGAATGCACTTCTCATACATGTCAAACAGAGTACCATGCAGACCCTCATCAAGTGCATCCGTGATGAGTGGCTAGAAAAACAAAACACTGTCCTAGGGGTCCAACCTGTGTCCATCAATGCCATGGGCAACAGGTGCTGATCGATGATCCTGCTGGGGATAAAGTAATGTCTAGGCTTGTAAGAGACCCAGGGCCAGTATTCTAGTAACCTTCTATGGATCTATGAACTTGTGTTCCTATGGAACTCCCAGGTGACATGTATCAAGAGTTGCATGCTGTGTCAAGTGGTATGCATGCAAGATTATGCTGTCTGCACCCATTATCCCTCACACACTGTTCCACGCATAAGCACCTAGGTAAACATGCATATATGCAGCCTTACCTTGGCAAGGAAAAGTCTCTGCATAGCCACTACACCATAGTGAACTTCAGTAATGGCAGCAGGTCACCATAACTTAGACACACAGACACCTAGAACAGAAACAGAATAACATCTGTCAGACAACAGTCAGTCAGCAGTACTAACAGCAATAAAGCATCATGGCACAGATGTACATTTATTTTATTTATTTATTGATATTTGTTAATCGGGTTAGTACAGCTGAGCTTGTGACCCATTTTCAGTGGAGACCTGAGGAGAAAAGCTTCAATATATAGTACAAAAATTACAGAAAGTCACAACTTTACAATAAAAAAATATATGTTACATTACTTTTGAGAGAATATCATTTTGAAATATATATAAGATAAGCCAGAGGCTTGCATGCATAACATTTTTAAGAAGGATATACAGACAAAAATTATGATATTTGATCAGCTTTGGCAAAACAAAAGTCATTGTAGGTGTAAGTTTCTTTGTCAAGGTTCAGTTAGAAATCCTTATACATTACAAGTAATGGATGTTAGGTCAGCTTTGGCAAAAAGGCAAAAATAACCTGGGTTATTAAGGCACATATGCAGCCTTACCTTAGCAAGGTAAGGGTTGGGAGAGTGGCCTAATGGTTAAGGTGTTTGCCTTACAAACACAACATACAGGGTTTGAATCTCATAGGGGATAATTGGCTAGGCTCAAAATGACTCACAAGGGCAGTTAGCTTAATACTAACCTATGAACCTAACTCATACTAGGTGGTAGTTATTTTGTGAAAGTTCAGTTTGAAATCTTTATACATTTTAAGTAAAGGATGTATGGAGGTTTCTGTTTGAATTATAATAATTTGAGTGGATTATTGTGGAAATAGAATATAGTTGATTAGCCTGGTATAGCATTTGAGTAGTTAGAATGCATAATACAATTCAAAAATTTCTAGCTTGATGGAATGTAGAATATACTGTGAGGGAGAATGGACAGAAAATGAAACAAGAGAATTGGATGTAGTATTGTGGAATAGAGTGCTGGTCCTATATCTTTTTTAAAGAGGGGTGAGGAACTAATAGTGGGGGGATGTTTTAGGTGTGAGCATGTGAAGGGCATTCCCATTTTGAGGATAGATGGGAGAGTAGCATGGATTTTAAGTTGTTGTGGTTAGGTATGTTGCGTAGTGGGGGGGGGGGTTCCACAGTTTGGCTATGGTGTAAGATAGTAGTAGTTGGCCAGGTGGATATGAGGGTTTGTGCACTTGTAGGAGGTTTTGGCTTTCGGATCTCAGGGAGAAGCTGGGTGTGTAAGTTATTAGAGATTTGGCGAGAGAAGGGCATTCTGTAGGTTTGAAGATGAGTTTTTGGGCTGTTGTAAGTTGTAGGTATATTAGATGTTTGGGGAGTTCTAGCCAGTTGAGGGTGTGTAGAGAGTGGCAGTGATGGGATGAGTTCTTAGAATTGGTTGCGAATTTGCATATTTTGTAGTAGCAGGCTTTGAGTTTGGAATGAAGGTCAAGCTGTAGGTTGGAGAATAGGGGAGCACCATACAAGAGAGAAGGGAGAAGGAAGGTAGATGCAAGGGTTTGTCGAGAGGAGGGGGTGAGGCAGCAGTTATGTCTGTAGAGGAGACCGATTTTCTGATGGGTTTTCTTGATTGTGGAGTAGATGTGCGAGTTGAATTTTAGGTTTTCATCAATGGTAATGCCAAGTAGCTTGGTACTGGGAATGATTTCTAGAAGGGTGTTATTTTGGCTTTTAATGGAAAACAGGTTTCTGTTGAATTGGGAATTTATGGTAGGACTGAAAATCATTAGTTTTGTTTTGTTGGCGTTTAGGGCTAGGTGATTGGATTGCATCCATGATTCTGTTTTGGAGAAGGCTATTTTGGTTTTGAGTAGAAGTTCGGAGGGGCAGGAGGCTGAGCAGATGATGGTGGAGTCATCTGCATATTGGATAACTGAGACATCAGGGATGGAGTAGTGGAAGTTGTTGATGAATATGTTAAAGAGGAGTGGGCCCAGTACAGATCCCTGGGGAACTCCTGTGGGTGTGGGTAAGAAAGGGGAGGTTGACTCTTTCCATTGCAGAGCTTGTTGGTGTATGGAAAGGTAGCAGGACAACCAGGCTAAGGTTGGGGGAGAAAGATGCAAGTGTGAGAGCTGAGACATGAGTAGAGAGTGGGAGATGGTATTGAATGCCTTTGAGAGATCTAGAAACAGTGATGATATGCATTTGCCACTGTCACATGCTAGGTTGATTGCTTCAAGAAAGGAAAGGATGGGAGTCATGGTGCTGTGGCTGGGACGGAAGCCATGCTGAGTAGGAGAGAGGAGGTTGTGCTGGGTTAGGTATGGCACGAGCTGTGAGTGGATAGTTTTTTCTAATATTTTAGAGAGAGGAGAGATTATAGCTATGGGTCTGAAGTTGTTTGTGTCTGTGTTTTTACCACCTTTGTGGAGGGGGATGATGAATGTGTGTCACCAGATGGTTGGGATATAGGATTCTTGTATAGATCTATTTATAAAAATAGATATGGGATAGGCTATGGTTTCCGCAGATAGTTTGAGGAAAATTGCTGGTAGGATGGTGTGTTGCGGCATGGTTTTAGCTTTAGGAGTAGCCTTTTTATTGTGTTAGTGGAGACAGGTCTAAGGTTGAAGAGGGGAGATGGAGGAGGGTGAGTGGGGGGTTAGGGGGCAGGGTGAGGGGGTTGTGTTGGTGAAGGATTAGGAAAGGAGGAGGATAGTTTAGCTATGCAATCTAGAAAGAATGTGTTGAATTCTGTGGCAGTTTCAAGGCTGTTGAGCTTAGGATCAGGGCAAGAGTTGGCTTTATTACTGGGGTTGAGAATGGAGGAGATGGAGTTCCAAAATTTCTTTGGGTTAGTTGAGTGCCTGGATTGCAGATTGAGCTGGGCAGGAGTGAAATTCCTAAAAAAAGAAGACAATCAGTGAAGATGGCTCCTGTAGGTAGGAAGGTGCAGCTGGGCAGTAAGGTGAGTGAGAGATTCTGAGACAAACCGGGGAAGTAGGCTGGGGAAATATAGCTTTACAGAATAAGTTACAGCTGTACTATATAAGAGGCTTTAGTAGGCTTTATAAATTAAATACAAAATGCATCAACCATAGGGAGTAATGCTGCCACTAAGTGGCAAAAATTGGAACAGTAATGTAGTTACGGAGAAGTTAAGAGTAAATGCTGGGGGGTCAAGGGAGGCAGCGGGTGAGAGTGCGGGCCACTGTAGGCTGCTACCATGCATGCTACACTTCAGGACAGACTTAGAATGCTTTGGCAGAGATAGGGATTTAAATTTCATCATACATGCTGCAGTCTGTTCCTTGCTTAGTTTTTGGTCTGGGAGCACAACAACGCTCAGAGAGCTGTGCTGCAGATGTCCGGGGTGGACAAAGTCTTTTAGAGGAGGGATTGCATTGTTTTGAAGCTTTTGGCTGGGGAGGACCCGAGGGCAAACAGCAGGCTGTAGAGAGAAAAAAAGGTTAGTTTCAGCATTAGCCAGACTCTGAGATAAATCAAAGGGGGTACATATTGGAAGACACAACTACATGATATGGGGACATGAGGTGTAAGAGTGAAGGGTAAAATGAGGTGTAAGAGTGTAGGGAGGAGTCAATAGTTGAGGTGCAAGAGTGTGGGGGTATGATGAATAGTGAAGGTGTAGAGAGGGGTATACAATAGGTTCAGTAAAAGAAAAGAAAGCCAGTATGCAGTTTAAAACATAGTACATTCACTGTTAGCTAGCAGTTTAACACAGTACAATCTGTTATAGCATTTGTATGTAGCAGCCATTAGCAGTAGCATCTCTTCCGATTAGAATAATGGCATTTTTTCTATTGATATATGCTCTTATTTGTTTATTTAAATGAGGGAAATGAAACATATGGCAGGAAACAGGCGAAGATCGTCATGTAATCTGCAAGTAGCAGTAGATAAAAACTAAGATGGTGTATGTGTTTTATGTGAAGCACATGCTAGCAACAGTAGATAAAATCTAAGAGGCAGCATACATTAATGAGAAGCACGAGTGATTGGTGCAGTATCTAGATATCAATCTGCTGCTCGTGGAGATACTGGATAAGGTGGCTGAGATTGCACCAGGGCAGGACAATTAAGCAGTTTGTGAGTACATTCCAGGCTTACAGGTCTATGATCCTTAATATCATGTGTCTCAGCTAGTCCAAAATAAGAAAAAAGTGTAATATCAGAGAGCGACCATATGTAGCACACTCTAGGTTTGCATGTCTTTAAGTTATGAGCTGCAGAGAGGTGCTGAGTGAGCGTACTGTCTTAAAACTTAATGAGGGGCTGGTATAAACCACATGTGGTTAGATACAGTGTTTGTTGGCCAAATTGAGCAGACTAAGAGCAGTATCAAGAAAAATAACACACTACAGATAGCAGTTCACATATATAATAAATGCAAAGTAACGACAGACTAGCAGTACGACAGCAGCGGCAAATCACAGTGCCTGAAGTTTAAGGCAGCAATTCAAATTATGTAACACACACTATGCAGCATATAAGTGATATAGGATACAATATGCAGGCGAAAACATTTATGTTAGCAATTAAAAGAGCAATGATACAACATACCGCTAAGCAACATGAGCAGCCTTACAGCAGGACCTTCTCAGTGGGAATAGGGCAGGGATTTAAAAGTGGCGCCATGGTGCTCAACACTTTGATATTAGTTTTAGGAGGAAGTGAGCTATGAGGGGTAGGGACTGGTGCATGGGGGGAAAGAGGTAATAGGAAAAGTAGGTGAGGCAAGCCAATCAAAGCTGGGCAGGAGTGAAATTCCCAAAAAAGATTTTACATACACTTTGATGTGTATGCATGACAATTGCCAGCAGACAGCACCTTACAGGTCATAACACTACTGCACTACTAACAGCCATTAACTGTACTATATTCACCCTGTGCATCACACACATATTAGCATGCCCCTGCATCGATGGTATGGATAACAGGCATGTGGCACAGGTATTATCACATGCACAGGGTGTGCTGTGGGTTTGCCAAAGGCCTAAGCTGCGCCATACGGTTGGCATCATGTGTGTGTGTCTGGAGGGGTGGTGGTCAGCTGGGCCATGGAAAGGAGCTGTGTGTATCTGTTGGTGACTTGCACATGACAGTGCTGTGTGAGTGTCTGCATGCACACAGTCAAGCCATGTGCTAGCATTTACATGAGGGTATGTTGGACAGCCATGGACTGTGCATGGAAGAATGTACAGTTCACCATCTCTGGCCATGAACACAGGAATTGGTTCTTTCAGGAGTGCCACTGATGCACCATGTCCAGGGCCAGATGCAGTACTACTTGTTGATAGTGACTGGTGTCTACTGGGTCTGTGTCCCTCACAGGACCACCCAGAACCACATGCACATGGCCTGCCACATTGTGGTGTGGACAGCAGCCTCCTTTCAGTAGTGCTGGTGGTACTGCCACTACAGCAATATGACTATGCATAGCCATGTTGGCTCTCAGCTGATGCAGTTGCTGGCCTACTTCCACATGTCAGATGCCCTTCTCCCACGACATGTTCCAGCACAGATATTGCATGGATAAGGACTGACAATGTTTCACCCCACCATTTATCCACTACATCAGTGAAATGATGTAAGGCATCACCAGTGCCATGGAGGGTGTCATGCATGCCCAGCAGTGTGGCATCCATGATCTTGATCATCCATCTGGTGTACCATTCACAATGTGCCTGTGTCTCCATGTTGGACTGACACATGAGTCGGGTGACACATGCTGTGACACCTCTGACAGGTGCTTGATGGGCAGTAGTCCTCCTTTGGGCACCACTGTCAATCTGCTCATATGGTACTTCGCCAGCTCTCTAACTATGGCTAGTGTCTACAGTCACAGATGCCATTGTCACCACACTCCCCTATTTAATGCCACCACCATCTGACTGCCCAATATCTGTGGCTACTGGGGACTAAGATATTGTGGGCATACTGACTGTGTGTGGGGACACTGGGGGTGGAAATGGGATGTTGACCAATGGGACACATTCAGCCCCCCACAACCCCACCTGTGCCTCACAATGGCCAACATCATCATCATCAAAGTCTGATGAGACATTGACATCAGGTTGTGAGGGGGACACATTCCAACCCCATGGTCACCTATGAGGGGAAGACAACATGACTACATTAATTACTGCACTATCTGGTGATCCACACACACACACACACACACACACACACACACACACACACGCACACACACACACATACAGGTGAATTGCCACAAAGGCATTATACAGACCGCACTTTCTGACTTATGCCATGCACAGCACACAACCAGACCTCCACAGACACACTCTGGACAAGCCCTCAACAACATGCAATGCAGCTAGGTCCAGTTAATGTTGCTTGTACTATACACCTGTGAGATATTTGACAAGTCAGACTATGTGATGGACCCTCACCTAAAACACAGTACACCCGTTTACACAATATTAGTGCATCCTTGTATAGCAGACTGGCTACACCTTTACAAAAATACATGCTAATATGTTACAGCTACTGCAAATATGCTACTGTGATTACTGATGTGATGCACTGCAGTGAAACCCACCACAAGTGAACATGCACATATTGCAATATGACTAAGCTTAACATTAGTGTCCATAGCAAAATGGCAGCCCTTAACATGCCTAGGGAATAGATGTGCCATAACAAGACAGTTCCACAATCACCAGCTACAGGATGATGGTCCCCAGTCACACCAGAGGTACCTATGGATTTGTGGGGAAGAGGCATTGTCAGCAGGCACATGAGGCATTGGTACAGGATAACGTGCATTTATCAACATGTACAGCACAAACTGTGATACTACCCAAATTGCTGACATTCACAATATGTGTGCACATATGTGCATTACAAAACCCCACCCACAAATGCAGATTAACCTGACATATGTGTACAGGTATGCAGAGGTTGCCACTATAAATGCTACAGTATTAACGTGATGACCACTGGGGGCTTACCTGGGCGTTCCTCGGCTGTGGAATCTGTGCCACCCACCTCCATGACATATGTTGTGATAGTTTCTTGTGAGCTGGTGGATGAACCCAGGTTTGCCAGGAACTCCTCTGTGGCTGAGAGTGGGGGTTGTATAGCAGGCCCTCCCATGGTTCCAGCATGGTCCCTGGCCACAGCTGCGGCCTTTTGTCATGCATGATGTATTATATATGTTGCATGGTATCAGATCTGTTTATAGCTCCTGCCATGGTGGCCCACGCCAATCACCGTTTCTATGAGGTCTGCCCACAGTACAGCACATTCTTGCTGGTTATGGTGTGTCCCTGTCAACAGCAGCCAGTGATGGAGTCTCAGGGCATCAATAATGACAGCAGTCTCAGCTTCTGAGAAAGGTGGATTGCGACATCTATACATCCCACCTGAAAGACATGAAGATGGGAACACATTACATGACTGCATACATTGCTCACCACAATGTACACACCCTGTACATCCACATTTGCCACCACTATCCACCGCTACTCCCACATCATGCCCAGCCATCTATCACCACAGTATGTATGTGGCTATCAGCAACATAGTGGCAATACATCATGCATTGCCCTCCTGATCCTGATGTTTCATGCTACTTACTGCATGTATTATGAAGTGTTCAAATGCATTTACCTGTTGCACCTATTACTGCTTGTTCATAGGCTGTTTACATGGTATGCTGTGCTGTCAGCCTCCTACTGTTGTAGTAAGCACCTGGGCTGTAGGCCCACCTCTCAGGTCTCCCTGGCTTTCCTCCCTCAGATTACAGACTATATGGGTGGACAATGTCCTACAGTTTCCCCTGCCAGTGTGATTGATATGGGCATCCTGGCACAGTGTAGCACCTGCCTCATGTACATGGATGGACAACCATCTAGAAACACCACCAAGGCGGACACTGTGTAAGAGATGCAATGACAGTAGGAACCTGTAGTCCATGATCCCTCCTTGTCAAGGCTGCATATCTGTCCCCAAACAGGGTTAACACAATCAGTATGACTCACACACCACCCACACCTACACAACACACAATCACATATGCAGTGGACCTCAACATACACATCCACAAAAAAGGAGACCTTCAAGGCAAAGCCACATGTGAATGCCACAGCCGTACAAGGCACATACCACACATGGCCATACACCTGTGTCTCACAAAATGCAGGCATCAGCACATGACAGCAGTCTCAGCTTCTGAGAAATGTGGATTGTCCAGCCATTGTCCAGCCATATAGTCTGACCTCAATACTCCTATACTCACTTCCTTGGTCACCCCCTATAATAATCTCAAAATCCTTCGCTCATCTAACAAACTACTAGTACAAATATCTAAATTCAATAACTCAGTAGGGGACACTCTGTTCTATAATACAGTGGGTAAAACCTGGAACAGTCTCCCCAATCATCTAACCTCACTATCCTCAGTTAACCTATTTAAAAGTAAACTTAAACCTTACCTCAAATCACACTGGCTATGCCCCTGTGTTAACCCAGATTAAACAACTTCCCCTTCCCATTATAACATGATTTTTATCACTTATCTTATTGAGGGCATATACCTATGTATATAGTGTCTGTCTTATCAACTAAACCAGCCTACTTTTTTAGGACTTGTGTGTAAATTTTATAGTATGAGTGTGTTCAAGTATTGCTTATAAAGTACATTCTCTACATTTCTCATTTTTTGACATGTTTTGTGTGACTTTCTAATTAATCGTTCAAATGTCTTTTGTAAATATCATTGTCCTTATGTATTGGTTGTTTAACTTGTGGAGCTTTTCTCCCCGGGCCTCTACTGAAAATGCACATATATCCAGTTGGACTAGCCTGGTCAACAAATGTAAAATAAATAAATAAAATGTCACATATACTACACATAGGAGACTCCATTGTGAGACGCAGTGATGTGCCTCTCACCTGGCTGTATATGTGGATGGTCACAGTTACTTGTGTGTCAGGTGACAGACTCCGCTATATTGCATGCTCACTGCTGTCTCTCACCAACAGGTACTGTCATGAGTCTGTCACAGTCCATGTTGGTATGCCTGACCTCAGATGTACATCCCTGGACTATATGCAGTGAGACATGAGTGAGCACACTGATTATATGTCCCAGGCAGGTATGCCCCTAGCCTTATGCAGCATTTGTTGTCACATAGACTAATGCCGCAATACATTCAGGAAATAATTGATCTTAACATGTGGCCTTTTATCCTGTGATATTCCAGGGGGTTCCAGTACCTGTGAGCCTGGGATGCTATGGTCAACAGACCACAATGCTCTGTGACAGATGGCCTCCATCTGTCTCAACTGGCCTTCAGGTATTAGGCAATGGTTCTTGCCACCCCATGGTGCCTTTATTAGGAAAATTGGTGAGGTTATCACTACCAACATACAACTGTCAGTGCAGCACACATTGAAGGCCATGCTGCTAAACCCTGGGTGTCTACACATAACTATGCCCTCAATCCAAGCATTCTTAACGCTGGGAAATGTTGACATCTGTGCAGTCTCACACACACATGGTTCAAAGCTGCAAAAAGCACCCCAGCCTTACCTATTTAACCATCCTATCATACAGTCATACCCCACCAAAGTGTGGGCAGAAATGGCATGGGACATGTGATTGCAGTATATATGAGACAAATATACACCTCCATGCTGTACAGTCAGTAAGATGCACAGAGGACACCACAGGGGAAGTTCACCATTGCCAACACACCTATTCAAATCATAGCCAGCTACCAGCCACCACATATGACCAGGAAGCTCATCCTCCCTATATGGACCTCAACAACTGTATTCTGATTTGCATCTGTACCCTGAACCTAGGTCACTTGAATGACGCAAACATACATTGGAAGATGTACTCATGCCAGCAAACACATGGCCGGAGAGCCATCAACAGTGGAATTACAAACACCTCAGAGCTGCTAGAGACTACCCCCACATGAGGTGAAGGTGTGTTGCAGTTGATATTATACAACACAGGTTACCACTGCAGCATCCCTACAGTGTCATCCTCCATGGCAAAGCAACTATCATGCAGTCATGTTTGCAAGCACCATCTCCCACAATACCTACCTATCTAGCTAGGGTCACACATACACACACCTCCAACGTGGACTACAGCTTCCTGGGGGTAGTATACACAGCTTCACAGCCCCAAACCCCTTTGTTGGGAGTGCTACCAATATCCACACATACACACATGTGCTACATGTGCATTTGTATAGATGCATGGAGTCAGGTATACCCGACAAGACTACATCATCCCCTGCAAGGATACGTACAGCTGTCTAGTGGACATCTGCAATACATAACTATCTATAACAAGGATGACATACTGCTGTCCGAGACAAACTAGTGGCAGGTGCCCATTAACAAGCACTGTCTCATTAGTTTGAAAAAGTGAATTGGAACAGTCCTGGGAACCTGCACAGCAAACACAGAGCCCACATTGTCAATATCCACTACAGACAATCATTCATTCCGCACATATGTCTGCAACATCACAGGAAGCACCTGCATCTGCTCATGTGTGGTGGTCAAGAACACCAGCTATACCAGTGCTGTAGGTATAGCACACTTGATGCCAAACAAAGCCAGCATAGGCTTCAGCACCTGTCACCCCATCAGTATATCAGGATGTCCGCAGTACCTGCACCCTTCTCCTATATGTAGGGAATATATCACCACTGCCATGTGAAAGTCATGGCATACATCTGCCATGGGAGCCTATCACATGACAGGATGCAGCCTATATGACACCAAGTATAACAATGCAACAGCATAAGTCACTGTATTCAAGGTAGGCCTAACTACCACCTTTGATCAAGCCATGTGAAAGACAACCACTGTCACCTCTTTACACTAAGGTGGTGTGTCACCAATCTGTCACATTATACACCCATCAGTCTAACTCAGCTGTTCTGCAAGGCCATAGCACAGTTTATTTATTTTATTTTTTTTACATTTGTTTACTGGGAAAGTCCGACTGAACTTTCAGTGGAGACCCGGGGAGAAAAGCTCCAGAAAGCAGAGTACAAATACATCAGGAACAATAGAAACATTTAGAGATAAGTATAATATGCAGTTTTCATTAGGGTTACAAACATAGATAAAACATAGCAGACAATGTCAAAATCACGCGGCTTCAGTTTCAGACAAAAATACACGCAGTTATGGGCTAAGTCCCTTCAAGAATTCACACACTTATTAGGGTATATGATTGAAATGCTTAGGGAGAGTTTGCAGGAACAGAGGGTGGTGATTAGTTGGGGTTTAAGCAGGGACACTGCCAGGGACACTGCCAGTGCTGTTGGAAGTGTAGTTTGAGGCTTTTTTTGAACTGGGTTAAGGAGTATTGGTGAGTAAGTTCATCAGGTAGCATAAGTTTATTGTGCAGCTCTTTAACAAGGGCATTGGAGACCTCCACACACTCCATCAAACACAGTTAGGCTTTGTCAAGGAAGGGATCATGTCTGCTACACTCGGTTGACCTCTTTGACACAGTCACCAAAGCCATGGATGGGGGCTGACAGTACACATTGCCTAACCTGACCTGGACAAAGTCTTTTACAGTATAATCCACCAGGCCATAATAGATATACACTCCAAAGTATGCATCACACCATATGTTACCATACGGGTAGCACATTGGTGCACTGATATGACCCAACTAAAACACATAGGGGAATCCACACCAAGCATTTGACCTGTAACTAGCAGCATAACCTGTTGTTCTGTGTTTGGGCCTCTGTTATGTGTGATGTACACATCTGTGATGCAGGGCACAGCCATTGGCCTATGGCCAACCATGTCTGCAGATGACCACATGCTGTGTGCTGTCACTGGATTCCCAGTGATGTGGACATCTGCGTAGGTGGGTCTCATGCAGATATATGACTGCTGCCAGAAACATGGCCTCAGGCTGCATACCAGGACATGCAGTGTCAAGCCCTTTGGAGAGAGTGACATCCCCACATATTATCACAGTATTAACAACATCCTAGGCATGCAATCAGTCATGTGGGATCTGTGCACACAGGTCAATGGCAACATGATATTTCACCAGGATGTTGCTTCTGTTCTATGATAAACCTTCTACATGGCCCACCTCACACCTACAGGTATGTCATCCAAGGACATGGAGTCCTAACATCCCTGTATTCCCCACAATAAGGCCCATTATTGTGTAAAATGCCCCATTCATCATTCACCTCACACAGCACATGTAGCAGCTGGGGACATCATAGAGGTTTCCCACCAGGGAGTACCAGACCTCAAACATCTACCATATACAGATAGGCTATAAGCCCAACCCTCTACCCAGTTTCATACATACTCATCAGTGGTGACCTCTGTCTGGCATGCAAAGCAATCACAGACCCCACATTGTTGGGACTGCTACATAAGTGCAACTCAGGCTCCACTCTACTAACACACACATACACACACACACACAAACACACACCCACACACACACACACACACACACACACACACACACACACACACACACACACTCTCAACCTGGTGTGTGACATCAACTGGTCTTCTTGGTGGCTCAGATGTGTGTCCCACACACTCACCCTGCTGTGGAATGGTCACCCTGTTCACATCAGGTAGGGCAGCTATTTACATCTTTGCAGGTGGAACCTGGATAACTGGATGGTTAACTGCACATACACCTTTGGGATATCACCTGTGTCCCTGTTGGAATGGGACATCAGGTGCTGCCTTGCATACACACTGGCTAACATCTGGGCTAGGCTTATGGGGACTAAGGACCCATAGCCTAGTAACCTTGTATGGCCCTAGGTATAGCAGTTATGACCTGTGTTATGTGTCTACACCAATCACTGCCATCGACTATGGTGTGTCCCCTATGGGCAGCATTACAGTACCATGTCATACAGCCAACATCTGACAAATATGTGAGTAGTAGTACAAGTACATATGGACATTTCAGCAACATCTGTGTTACACAATAACTGAGAGCTGTCAATATGTGGTGTAGGGTTTGCAGAATGTGTACATATGCCTGATATATGTGGACCCCATGCCAAACAAATGTGGATGTCTGGAAACCAGTAGGGCAATACATAATGGGTGTCCCTAGAGTGTTTAGAATGTGTCTGTGACATGCCAGACCCCTCAAAACACAGGAATTGTACATTAATATCTGGTACTGTATATTCATTCCCTGACATTGTATGGTCGATATGTACACACTGTTGCTAAGGCGGATCCTGTGTCCCCCCACTACTACTACCTATAACATGCTGTCCTGCTGCAGGGGGTCACCAGTTATGCTAGCCATGGCTGTCAGGCAATGAGATACAGGTGTGAAGTACATGGTGAGCTAGCCAGAGTACATCAGGAATAGTCAGGGACACCTGGCCAATCTTTGAACTAACCCTGTATGACATTCACAGTCCAAGAGGAGCTCATGTCACTACATGATGTGATATGCCAGCTGTATCCATCAATAGATGCTGTCACTGTTGTACAACAGACAATCCAGTAGCATTTGTATATGGGCTGACCATTGCCTGATGGACTCAGGGGCAAGATCTGTGATCTATGTCACTGCAAACAGACCCAAAAGGCAAGACTGTAGGTGCTGTACAGCAGACTAACAGCAGCATGTCATTCCAAGATATGTTGTTGAGACCTACTGTTGAAAGTCCTATTTCCCATGACTGCATCCCCTCAATCTGCTTTCCATTACATGGTTAACTCTATGACATACCTGGTATAGTGCTGTACTCCTTTGTGAGCAGAAATCCAGTGGTATGTTTCCTTGGAAATCGCAGTCTGTCTTCATGAAGAAAGTCACAGACTTCTTTAACATAGGCAGCAACTTGCCTTTTGTAGGTAATGGTTATGAGCAGGTAATTGCCTATGCACCAGTCTGTGACTTACACTTGCTAAAAGCATCCAGAGCAGTTGAGTTGCTTTGTCATTAGCCAATGATATGGGAACACAATGCTATAATTAAGGCCTTCATGTAGGCCTTGGCCCTTTTCCTGGCCTGTGAGGAGGACATTATCAAGGTGTGGGAGCTACAGCATCACAGAAGGTAGGTAGAAATATTGTTCACTGTTTGGATTGATGTGTTATGTCCACAGTTTTGCATGCTATGTTTGGCCATTGTTAACAGACTTTCTGGTTCTGTGGCAGGTTACTATTTAACAATGTGTGTTGGGATCAGTAAGGAGAAAGGCAGATGTGAGTGTCATGCATCCTTTTTATTTGAATGTGCATGCTGGTGCAGTTGATGCTGGTATATCAGCTATGTTTGTTTCTAGGGGGAGAATGTGATACATGTCCCTGTTACCTGAACATTCCCCCAAACCCTTTATGTATAGGTGTTGTGTGGATGCCCTGTTCTAGGTGTTTGGGAGGTAGGGTAAATCTGTAGCAGGTAGCTGAACATACTGCTGCATGTATAGCAGGCCACAGCTGCTGCATTCTGGCCAGGAGTCATACTGGGGATTATGAAGAGATTGGGAGACAGCAAGCTGTATATGTCAGTGAGGGAACAGTTTCTGTTCTTGTGTCACAGCATGGCCCGGGTGAGGGTACCCATAACAGTCCAGGTGAGGCATGTGCCTCTGGTACATATGTTAAGTAGTAGTACCATCCAGAGAGTGGTAGGGACATTTAGGACACGTATTCATATTTATGACATGTGTCCCACCCTCCAGCCCTTTGACATGCTACTGTGGGTGGCAGTGACTGTGGTAGCAGCAACCAGTTCTGCTGGACATTGCAGGACACAGTTATTTCTATGTTGTATTGACAAGCATGTAGTTGTCATGAAACAGACTGGACTGTGGGCCTGAACTGCGGGTGTCCAGATGTCAGACATGTTAGGAATGTAACAGATAAAGCTACTGAGTCATTATTATGGGAGGTGTAGTTGTAAGACATATGTGCATGCATACAGTGTGTTACACAGGACTGGCATGAACATGTGTGCTTGGATGGCTATGACGTCTGACAGTGACCTGTCTGTCATGCTTTTGTAAAATCAGTCTGCACTGCCTTGCCAATACTTCAACACACAGAATACCTTTGATGACAACCATGCCATAAGTAGGTGACACAACTGTGGACATTCTGCAACAGTCTGTGCAGTTGTCAGCTCTGTCTGATATCGAAGGCTTCCAGTCAATCCATCAACATGTCTTTGGCTGTGTACTGGTTCAGTGTTTGGATCACAGGCCCAAGTACACTGTCATTTATCACATTATACATAGAAGTAGTGTCACTGGTAAGTAGGATATCTTTGTAAAAACACTATTTATTCTTCAACGTTGAGTTGGGTTAGTGGCCTATTGCACTGAACTGTAGTTCAGAGGGTCCTGGACCCAATACTTTGGAGCGGTGTATTTTTTTCCTAATGTTACATCACTGTGCTGCATGATATATTGACAAAAATACCAGCAATTTTCCAGAACTCAGCTGGCCTAGTGGTGTAATGTACTGAACTGTAGTTTAGAGGGTCAGTATTCAGCAGGAGTACATTATTTCCTAATGTTACATCACTGTACTGAATGATATATTGACAGAAGCACCAACAATTGGCCAGAGTTGAATTGGTCTAGTTGTGTAATGCACTGAACTGTAGTTCAGAGGATTCTGGGTTCAATACTACATGATATATTGCCAAAAACACCAGCAATTTCCTAGAGCTGAGTTGGCCTAGTGGACTGATGCACTATGCTATAGTTCAGAGAATCCTGTCAGAATCAGATAAAGTGATTAAAGCAGTTTTAAGTGGGTTTGCATGACACCTTGGACGGGGAGGATGGTTGGGAATCTGAGGACCAAGTGCCCCAGATGGCAACAGTGGGACTGAGATCCCCACCCCTGGGCAGTCACCATGGGCCCAAAGGTGGCTGTGCTGGGGGCTGGGTGCCACAGCCAGCCTCCCCCTTGAGGTGCACCAGTCTGCCCTCAATCTGGTGCAGTCTATCATCCAAATCATGCTAGATGACCCTGCACACCATACCTGAAAACTGAGTTCAGGTGACAACCTCCTCTCTGCATCCATGCCTGGGGGTGACAGGCCCCATCCCCTGAGGTGTTTCCACCTATGGCTGGTACAGGACCAGCAGGAGGAGCAGCTCCAGTTTGGATCCCAGACGTGCTGGGACCCAGTGCTGCGGCCAGATGAGGTGGGACAGGTGGATCTGCAGGAACTGTCCTACCCAATCGTGCTATGGTGTTGAGGTTTGTCAAGGTGTATAGGTTAGTCATGAACAGAACATTTAAACATCAGTTGTAGCATGCATGGGTGTTCCAATTAAACCAGAACAATAAAACTGCATAGCATACAGAACACAGGCATAATTGGAATAACAGTCAGTATTGTAACAGCATGTCAGTAATGGTTACGGCAAAAGGCCAACAACAGTGCAATTTCAACAAGGTATGTTAGTATGCAACCATTGTAATATATAACCGATAATACAACACAAGACCCAACATTAGTTTTTGACAACAACATATGTGGAAATGAAGCCATACCCATAGTATAAGAATAAAAATTTATGATGCAGATAAGGGGTGGGGTGAGAGAAAGACATTCCATTACCAACTGTAATAGGCTATATTTTTCACAACAGTACTGCTCAATACTTTACAGGTCTGCCCTCACTTTATATCTACATGTGCCCTATAGCTTCTGTAGCATGTACATACCTCTCGGGCTGTCCACATGGGATGGTATGGGCCAAGCTGTAAGAACTATAGGTACATAACTACAGGGGACTCGTACATGTCAGGGTAACATGCATAACATGCATAACTAACAAGGTGTATCCTGCACTGATGTTGTGTGACTGTCCTACTGGCATACTTCAACTGGATTCATAACTGTGTCCAAGATTATTGGCAACAGTGATCACTAGCCGTGACAGCGTGACACTTGAGACACATGTATTGTGCACAGTGCAGGGAGTTTATACCTATCCTGCTATCATTCATAGGTATGGGGTAGACTATCAGGACACATTCACAGACACACCAGGCATACAGTCATACCAATAGTAGAACATTTCAGTTGTCGTATTCAGTTGGAATAGTAGTGCACTTCATGACATTTTATTTAATGGAGCCTTATCACCTGGATGAGCAATGCTGTTTACACACTAGTACATCTGGACACAGACATTAGTATACTCTTCATACAGCTACTACAGACATTTATTTACCTTTAAGTCCTGTGGGGAGAATATCTGTTAATAATGCATGACTGTTTCTGTAAATAGTCAGTGCTACTTGTCTGTTACTATAAATAAATCTTACTACCAGTCCCTGGATTCAAACCCTGGTCTGTGTGTGAAAAAATAACAACATATGTACTGCTTATCACACTGAGCTACTGGGCACTACTGTGTGTTGGTTGACTGATATGTGCCTACAGCTCCCCTGGTGACAAAACCTGACCTGGTAATATAGGTAGTGTCACAGAAGACTGCAATGACAGTTGAACATGCACGCATGAAATTCAGGCTTGACAGAGACAGTAGGTGAAGTGTGTATTAATACTTAGAATGCAGGTGTACACAATTAACCCCTAGCGGATGGGAATATGTGTTATCTGTACAGACCATATCAGGGTGCTGGGATGCCTACCTGACCCATATACATTTACAGATGGTATATTTGCAGCCTACAGCTACAAGTGTCTCATACTATGCATCAGCGTACCTATGTTCAGGAATGCATACAGCTGAAATGCAAATGTTAACACAAGACAATCCTGAGGGAAACACACTACAATACCTTACACATTACTAGTCAAGGTTCACATGTTAGTGCAGAACATATATCAACTTGCATTCTATCTTGTAGTATGGCTCCATATCTACACTTTAGCAAAACAGTTCTTTATCAGACAAACTTCAGTTACTTCATGGTGTTATACCCATATTTGCTTTGTAGCACCTGTAAAATTGGATTTCTTCAACAACAGACCAGAATACACAGAACAATTGGCAGAAGAAAGCTTTATTGAGAGTGATATGACAGTGATTGCTATACATTTGACAGCATTTATTGTACTTCAGTTTAAATAATGCATGCATTGAAGGTGTGCTGTTATTACAGAACCTATGCAATACTAACACTTTTTCCTTCACAATTCTGACTGCAGTTGTACTGTATTTCCTGTAGATCATGAATGGCTGTCATTTATTCCCTTCACATTTATAATGCCAGTATACTTTATTACCAGATCATTAGTATTAATACTGTATACACGTCATTCGTACACATTATTAATGCTATTGCAGTACACTCAGAACAGAATATACCTACTGGCAGTTACTACTGTACTCTTTCATATTCATATTACTATATGTTGCAAGATATATTTGTACTCACCACACTCTCGGTGCATTCTCCCTAGGTGCCCTGCATGGGCCTCCAAGTTGTGAGCCCTCTCCTCTGCAGCTTTGGAAAGGGAAATACACCATTATGCATACCTGTCTATCAGATATTCATGCTAGAATATGGTAAAGCAATGGTTCCTATACTTACAAACTTCTGGGGCATTGTGGTCCCGAGCATCTTGGATCTACTGAGCCAAGAGCTCCTCCTTCCTTTGAGTCAGGTCATCCTAATGATGATGCACCTACTCAGCAGTGCAGGGGATTCCAATTACAGTGATGAGGTCACATGCCAGATGGTCCCAGGCCTCGGACTTCTATTCAGAGCCCTGGTACTGGCCCTGCAGCAGTTTGTCACCATGGTCTTTGACAAGGAGCCCAACCATGACCCTGGACTCCAAAATGCCCCAGTGCTGTGCCTGGAGGCATGCCCCCTCTCTGACTCCAGCCATAGCTCCTGCAGTCATTAAACTCCAACAGGTTCTGGCTGTATTCCCACCTGTTCAGCTTAAATAAGGCTGTTTTCCTGCACTTTGCCACTATTGGACCATTTTTAAAAATGCTAAGTTCCAGATAGCACAGTGCAAACCTGCTAAGCTTAGTTGAGCAGTGTTTAAACTGGCAATGCTTAGCACTGCCTAGTGGTGCACAAACCCACTTAGCTATGCTTAAACTTGACCTTTTCTATTAAAATTAAAAGCATTTGGTTTCTATTTTTAGATGTCTGGCACATTTTTATTACTAAGAGCCATGCCGCGCCATGCAAACACAAAAGAAAAATTAAAAAAATACAAAAAAACCCAAAAAAACAAAAAGAGACAATGATATTTTCACATTTAATTTCAGTGCCGTGCGGCACTCTGCCAGTACAGGGGGTGTGTTATGGGCACTGTAACACACCCACTACATATATATTTTACAACTGGCCGAAGACACATTTAATGTAATATTTTAGTGCTGTATGGCACTTTGACAGTGAAGGGGGTGTGTTACGGACACTGTAACACACCCCCTACATATATATTTTACAACTGGCCGGGACACACATTTAATATTTTAGCACCATATGGCACTTTGACAGTACAGGGAGTGTATTACGGACACTGTAACACACCCCCTACATATATATTTTACTACTGGTTGGGACACACTTACATTTACTTTTTAATGCCGTATGGCACTTTGACAGTGCAGAGGGTGTGTTACACATCTCCAAGCACTGAAACACACCCCCTACACTGATTCAGTAACCGTGTACATGGTTCTTCCTCAGTAGCATGCCTTCATTAATATACAAGGTGCGTTGCTAAGGGGGAGCTGCAGACATGGCCATGGTACACTCCATGTAGGGCTTCCACTATTCCTACATGGAGTTTATTAATTCTGGATAAGACTTTTCAAAGTGTCCATAGTGTTTGAAGTATTTGCTGTGCTAAAGTAAAGTATTTTCAGAGAGGTTGTTGTGCACTTCAGCAAAATTACAAGTATGTGGTCTTACTTATTTTTAAAAGAACTTTGTTATGGCAAAGGGATTTCACAGACCTGAACCTCTGGTGTTTGATAATAATATTGCTGAGAGTTGATGAGTGTTTCAGCAAGAACATGATATTTTCATACAGGCTGCATTTACTGATAAAGACAGACTTATGAGAGCATTTATACCTCTCAATTTAGCTGGCTTAGAAGCCATTGAGTGGGAATTGTCATTTGTGCATGCACCTGCCATGTGTGCAGGGGAGGAGGAGAACTGCCATATTGTGATACAGGCTGAAACACGGGAAGACCCTGAGTGCTTAAAATGAAAATTTAGAGAAATGTGTACCCTCAAATGAATATTACAATGGAAAGACACACATTTTACAGAAGAAGTCAAAAGCCTGGTGAAACTATTGCAGCATATGTAACTGACTTAAGAAATACAGCAAAAACATGCAGATTTAATGATCTAAGAGATGAGTTGATAAAAGACCATCTTGTATGTGGTGTTAATAATGATGCAATGAGAATGCTTTGACATAGTGAATTAACATTGAGCAAACCCATTGAGATTTGTCAAATACATGAGGTTACAGAAAAAAATACATATATGCTTATGAATGAGAAAAGCATGTTTGCAGTATTTGCAAGTGTGAATGTTGATAATGTGCAGCAGAAAGTGAAGATGAAAAAGAAATATAAACTGAGAGGCAGTGCCACACCCAGCCTCATTGTTAATGGTCACAACTATGGAGGCAGTCATGAACCTAAATGGGAAAAGTTTTTAGCTTTTGGTCAGCAATGTAACAAATGTAAAAAGTGGAATAATTTCAAAAGGCTGTGCAAGTCTACAGTGCTGCACACTTATATTAAAAGAGAGTATCCAAAGAAGCAAGTAGATCATATAGAGACTGTAGCAAACTCCGAGAGCTGTGAGCAAACTTTCTATGGTGATGGTGTCTCTGTGATCGATGAAACAGTTAATACAGTAGTAATTTCAGTTGTGATCAAAGAGTAACATTTTATTTTATACAAATTAATGGGAAAAATGTAGAGCTTAAAGTAGACACTTGATCTAAGTGCACTGTTTGCTAAAGTAAAAGATGGTAAGAAACTTGATTCAGCAAAGTGTGCAAAACTATTTTCTTGTGGTGGTGAAGAAATTCAAACTGATGGTGCAGTAGTTCTTTCATGTCATTCTGCTGGAAACAGCTATGACTTGAGTTTTATGTCATCAAAAGACATGCGCAATCACTGTTAGGTCTCAAAGACAGTTTAAGAGTGGGACTGACTTCATTTAATAATGAGGCCCACAATAAGTCTGAATAACAATGATAGTTTTACACAGAATATTTTTAGTGAATATGCTGATATTCTCAAAGACGAGCTTGGTAAACTTCCAGTCACATAGTCCATGAAGTTAAACTATGAAGTAAGTCCAGTTGTTAGACCAGGTCAGCAGCAATGCAGAGCAAAGTAAAAGCAGAACTAGACAAAATGGTGAATTTAGGTGTCCTTACTCCAGTATAAGAACCAATTGAATGGGTATCATAAATGGTCGTAGCTCATAAGAAAAGCTCAGATGATATTCGAATATGTATTGATCCATGAGACTTAAACAGAGAACTTAAGCGTCCTCATCACCCAATGCATACAATAGAAGAGGTAGCTGCTCTCATACCAAATCCCAATGTTTTTTCAGTCTTAGATGCAAAAAGCCCCTATTGGTGAATTTTGCTTGATCACAAATCTTCGGTGTTAACCATATTCAGTACACCATTTGCTTCATAGGTTCATAGGTGTGTACTAGGCTAATGGCTATGGAGCCTTTACAAGCCTAGCCCATGGTAGATACAGTTTTTTAAGAATGCCATTTGGAATTAATTCTGCCAGTGAGGTATTTCAACGTGCCATGGAACAATTTTTTTTCTAGTTATCCATGTGCTATTATAGTAGACAACATTGTTGTTGGAGGCAATGGTGAAGACGAATGTGAAGGCTGCCAGTGCCAGCCTAGCTAGATAGAATTTTGTAGATAATTCTATGTCATTCGTAAATATTAATATAATCCACAGGCTTGGTTTACAAATGTAAAGAGAACTATATGTTATGATTAAACTATATGTTGTACTGAGCTACAAAAATGTAACAGTGCACTGCTGGAAGAAAGCTGATAAGTCCAGCAGTGTATGACTGTTTAATCTCAAGCTCGAAGACAGGATGTCTGGGCCAGGAAAGCCTTTCTATTGTGTTGATTTAAGAGATAATTACATGTATAATGTTTTTTATTATTGTGGCTTCCAGGTGCAGCTTAATAAGAAATGTAAATTTTGAGTTTCTGTTAGCCTGGGAAACTAAATCAGAACTGTTAAGAATTATGTAATCTGAAATGACTTACCAGTACTGTGTTATCAATTTAAGACTTTCACAGAGAGAAAGAGAGAGAATTTTGGATTTGTTTTGAAAAACATCCACCTACCAGCACTTGCTTGCTCTGTATGCAAGTAGAATCGAGAACAGTGATTTCTCTTAGAGATAGATAGAAATAGCCAGATTAGTCCAGCTGTTTTCTATATTTATGTCAGACTATTCTACAGTATTATTTTAAAGCATTTACCTGTGATTTCTGAATTCTGTAATGTCATTGTGTTGTAGTAATAAGTATTGTCTTGTGTTTTTATTATTTATTATTAAGTATTTTTAAACCTTTCAACTGTGCTGTTTTGTGTAAAGGTAATTTAAGCTCTTAGAGTACATTGCATGTATTTGGTGATACTGTCCAAGCCACTCCAATAGTTTTAGCCCTGGGTCACACTATTTGGATAACAGTAATATTACACAGTGAAATTGGTCACCATTTGGGAAGGGCTTTATTAGTAGCTAATATTAGTGGCTGATGACAGTGATTTCTACCTTATAGTCTGGAGAGAAGGGGGCATAGCTGGAAAACCTGTGCCAGTCTTCTGCAAGGGTGTCTGTGTGTTGTTTATAACTTATATCTCAAAGTGTGTGTATGTCAGCTACTTGGGTAGGGACACGAACCACTGACTGAACAGAGAGGGTGTTGAAAGTTTTAGCTTGTACCCTATAGCTGTGCCAGTGGGGAGTCTTATTGGGGATCTGGAGAGAAAGGGAGAAACCAGCCCCAGAGTGACTGTGATCTCTGTGTGCTCTTAAGGGAAATTGTACTTTACTATGTGTGTACTTGTTATCCTTCCCAATGTGCATGGCCCTCACTGGTGCTAGTGGTGAGGATTGAAGCTCCTTGATTACTGGGCCAGTGCACAGGCATAACAACAAACATGATAGAAATCTCAGGAAACTTCTAGACCATGCAAGTGAAGTAAATCTTAAACTGAATCCTCAGAAATATAAATTCAAACTGAAAGAAATTACTTATGTTGGACATTTGTTTACAAGTTCTGTCTTACAGCCAGATCTTTCTAAGCAAACAGCAGTTGTTGAAATGCCATATCTTTACAATGTTTTCTAAGCATGGTCAACTATTTAGGAAAGTTCTTCTTAGACTTGAGTGAGCTTTCTGCAGCATTGCGTTAGTTGACATGCAAAAATGTAAACTGGTCCTGATTGGAACAACACCAAAGAGCATTTGATATTCAGAAGAAGAAAATTCCCAGTCCATCCACATTGAGATATTATGATGTTCACAAACCTACAGAAGAAACAAGGAAGGACCTCCAAGCTACTGAAAATTAACTTATTTTATTCATGAACAAGACAGGATAAGCGCTTTCACATGTATAAATACACTTCTTCAGATCTCTCTTGGATTATACTTCGTTTCTGGGTTTGGACCTTTAAGCAGCAGTGCACGACTTTGGTTTGTTTTATGTTCACAAACCTGTAACTCTTACTTGTGATGCTTCAAGTGCGGCCTTGGCTCAGTCTTCAATAAGGCATACCTGTTGCTTATGCATCAAGTACTTTAACTCAAACAGAGATGCATTATGCACAAACAGAAATAGTGCTTTTGGCAGTAGTGTTTGCATGTTCAAAGTTTAATGGTTATATTTATGGCACACCTATCCAAACAGAGACTGACTACCAACCACTAGTGACAATTCTGAAAATGCCAATACATACAGCCCCACCTCAATTGCAATACATGATGTTATAATTGCAAAAATACAATTTCAGTATTGTTTACACAAAGGGCAAACACTTCTACCTTGCTGATGCTTTGTCACGTGTACCCAAACAAATGACAGAGCAGCATGAAAATGAAACAGCAGATATGATGTCATGGAAGTCAGAAATGTTTCATCATCATGGCTTGATGAACTCAGAAATCACACAGCTTCAGACCCAATTCTCCAGAAGCTGAAAAACATTATCAGTCAAGGATGATCAACACAACAAACCAGTTTACCACTTGACATTCAGCAGTATTTTCCTTACAGAGATGAACTCATGATGGAAGATGGAATCATCATGAAAGGTCCAAAAGTGGTAATTCCTAAACATCAGAACAGGAATATATCAAAATTTTGCATCGCGGTCACCCAGGTACTGATTCAACCAAAAGAAGGGCAAGAGGCATTGTATTTTGGCCTTCTATGTCCAAGGATATAGAGAAGGAAACTCTAGCATGTTCAATTTGCAACAGTGTCAAACCGCATCAACAAAAAGAACCATTTCAGCTACACCAATTTCTTAAATTACCATGGTCAACGGTTGCTGTAGATATTTTCAAATGGTCTGGTCAACATTACTTGGTGTTAGTAGACTCTTACTCAAAGTGGTTTGAAATTGACCTACTTTCTAACTTGATGTCCAGCATGGTCATTACAAAACTGAAGAGACATTTTTCTGTCCATGATAGTCTGCATAAAGTCATGTCTGACAATGGTGCACAGTTTACTAGTCAGCTGTTCAAGAAATTTGCTGAGTCTTGGGACTTTGTTCATATTACCAGTAATCCTGAGTATCCACAAGTTATTCATTTAGCTGAACATGCAGTTCAAAGTACAAATCACTTGTTGGAGAAATCCAAAAGAAATGGTACCGATGTTTTCCTTAACTTAATCTCAGAAACATTCCTCGAGACAACTTGCTTGGTTCACCTGCTCAAAGACTGATGCCCAGACAGACATGAATAGCTCTTCTAATCAGTAAACAATTGTTAGTACCAAACACAAAGAACAATAGAGTGGTCAAGGCTCAACGTTTGAGAAAACATCAGTCACAAAAGTTGTACTGTGATGAAACCAGTAAATCCCTTCAACCATTGTTACAAGGAGAAGTTATGAGAATGCAAACATCCAAAGGTTATGATCATGTAGGAATCATGAAGAGTATTTATGAGTAACTAAGATCTTATATCACACAATCTGAAGGAATGGATTATAGAAGGAATTGTAGACATGTGTTACCTGTCTCAGAACCAGTGCCATAGCAGATTGCCTGTGCTAGTGACTCTAATTTCCAGAGTGACTCACCAACTGTTCAAATTCAGAAGGACAGTGTGCTTTCTTCAAATAACTGATGTCAACCCAGATGTTCCAGTAATGAAAGAATTCCCAGAGAATGTCCCTGTTGCTACACCCAGTCAGAATTTCTGTTTAACTAGATCAGGTAGAATTTGCAAACCCAATCCTAAATACACAGCGACTTGGACTGGAAAGCAATTATGTTTTGTTGAAATGTTGAAATGTCTAGCTCTTAAATATGCCTTTGTTCTTGTATTTTAAAATGTCAAACAAAGTTAAAGAGGGAGGATGTATATCAGTGTGTATATTGAACCTGGTCAGCCACTGTAACTAGACAGCACTTGCATAAAAGATACTGAGCATGTGCAAGATCAGTGCAATTTTGTGTAGTCAGTCAGTGTGAATGTAAGCTTGAATGGAGATGCACGTCTGTGTGTTAGAAATAACAAGTCAGTCAGTAAGCATATGAAGTGCGAAGTACATGTACAAGTTACAGCTCCTAATGTGTGCATGTATAATAAATGACTTGAACACATACCCAGCCTCAGTGTCTCTAGGGTTGCCATCTTTTCAAATCCAGAAAGTGGGACAATTGTGGTACAAACATCAGATTTTGCAGGCCAAAACATATCCGCCACCAGTTTGAAGGATATAACTTCACTTTTTTGCCTAAATAAAAGCTTATTCATGTAGCATTTTAGTTACTTATTCTATTTCTTATAACATTTAGGTGTTTCAGATACAGAATAGCTGATTTATGCAACTATTACATAAAATATAGGAAATAATTTGCCCTAATATCTCAGGACATTTGCCAGTTTTACAATTTTTTTGCAGGACACAACTGCCCAAAGAGGGACTGTCCCTCGCAAAGTGGGACAGGTGGTAAACCTAAGTGTCTCATTTGAATGCACGAGAAGACATGAGACACACAGTTCCGCATACCTGCAATGCTGAGCTACAGTATGCCTACTCTTTGCAAACTCAATGTCCTGAGTCCCACTGCATATTTACATCTGGGGCTTCCAATAAAGAGTGCCCTAATGGCAGGATAACACCATTACCACCCCTAGGATATGGCAGCCACTGTCAGCTAACCTCTCCCACCCATACTTAGCAAGCTTCTTGTGCCCATGTCAATAATAGATGCACGGTCATTTGAGACACAGTCAGGTAGGTTTCTATCCCTCTAAGCTACAAAACAGCCATATACATGTTTTTAATCATACATTAATCTTATAGGCAGTACTAATTCCTCTCTGTTATATGTAATACCTTCCCATCATCCAAAACAGTATTCATTTATAATTTATTTTACCCCAGAGTGACAAGGTGATAGCAGTCATTATGATGGGATTTTTGTATCTCATGAAAAGCTTCATCTTCCCACAGTGCATTTTGTATTTTTACAGTATGGCATTGTTTTAACTTTGCTCTTCCTTCAGAGTCTTGTTTCCAGTGGCTAAGCAAGAACAATTGAGTGTACCCATCATAACTGCAAATCTCTGAATAATGAGATTACTGTGGCAATTTATTCCTAAAACATGCAGTATATCTGCAGGAAGATGATATTCATCTGGACAGCCTTCAAGGGCAGTTGCATGTTCCCTGCGGGTGCAAGTATTCCTCTCAGCTCTCCAAATTTTTGCAAAATGTCCATATTTTTTCCTCATATTTTTGGTCTGTTTCTAATAAAATTGCAGTTTTCTGGAAACTGACTGGCAAATCATTGCTGACTGAAGTCAGAAAATAATGGCAAACATTTGAGTTTCAGACTTCATATGCTTCAGAAAATTCATGCTAATGCAAAACCTGTTATTTTATCAACTTTCAAAGTTTGTAAAATCAATTTATAAACAGTCTCCATATTTTGGGGCTTTTCCCCCCATTATTTGTGGCTTTGTCCAGATTTCTTGCTCTAAGAGGTTGAGAGGTATGGGTGCAAGGTAACTCTCCATACCAATGATGTCAGCTAGAATCTCAGATGTAAAGGAATAGCAACCTGTGCCATCTTTCATTAATTTTGGAGCGAGACACCACTAGCAACAGTGCTTGGACTATCTCACCTCAAGGATAGGGTACAGAAAAAAAAAGGATATTAAAAATGGATCTACTAGATTTCATTGAAGTTTAATGTACCACTCATAGTCTAACACAGACAAACATACTATCAACTGGTAAACTGTTGTGAAACATTAAACTAATGTACACCACAATGTAATTGTTTTTCTGGAGACTATACCCCATCCACCCTCAATGCTGGGGTTCTACTCTTCTTGTTCTAATCCCTGATCCAAGCTCACACCAAGTCAGAGGAAAATGAAAAATGTAAATCTCTTTCTTCAAAGTTAGTATACATAGATATCAGTGGAATGATGTCAGTCCCACACACTGGTGCACTTCTACAAACATGCTCTGAAATGAAGTTTTAATATCTCTACTCTATGTGTTGTCAGTTGGGAGGGGAAGTGGGACAGAGTGATCAATCTACTTGGGATGAGCAAAATGAGTGTCAATTAGATCTAGTAGATCAAGAAAAAAATGTCATTTACTACTACCTACCCTAGCCACCAACATATACAAAGTAAGGCAGAAATTGTACCATCCACTGATATCCATGACCGAGCCCTCCACCATCATGCCAGCTTTGACAAAAACACCTCATACAAAGCCAAATCAATAACAAGATTAGCAGTGTTTATTCATAAACAAGGTTGTTTAATGATTAGCTCTCCAGGTGTGGTTTGCCATAAAACTACCATATCCTAGGTAATGAAAAAAACAATTGCTGCCCAAGATAGTGGACTACATACATGTTGGCTTACAAAGTCTAAAGAACAAGTGGGAGAAAGAAGACAAATGTAGGTGCTGCAAAACATTACTGGAAACAGTTGCACATCTCCTTGCTGGGTGTGATACACTCATGGCTGAGGGTGTGTACACTGAAAGAAGCAGTAATATGGCAAAATTGTTGTACTGGGGATTGTGCATACACTACAATATAGAAGTAGCTGAGAAGCATTGGAAACATGAACTACAAAACATTATAGAGAATATGTAGTTTATATCATGTGAAATCACCCATTACCAATATTTAAATGTGTCTCTAACCATGAAGCATAGGTGTGCTAAGCCATGGGTGAATTTGTGGTTACCAATCCATTTGTCCAAATTACATTTGAATTGAGTAAAAGATGCACTTTGCTTTGTGTGGAGTAAAAGGTAGTTCCACAGAAGTGCAATTCATTGTGATACAAAGCTATTCCTCCAACATGTCCTATTTATTTTGTAAAAGAGTTTGAAATCCTTTGAGTGGTTGTTTATGATAGCATTGGACTTGTGAATGTGTAATAGGTCTGACAAAACAGGGTCTGTTGAAGTTTTATATGCAAATCAGAGATCACCCCTCAGTAGCCTGTATGATACTAAGAAGAGAGACCTGGCTTTGAGATGGTCCACATATTCTTTATAATTCAGGCCCTTGATTTTTTTTTGTAAGAAAGTATTGTGTTTGCTACAGTTGTGCAGTTGTGACAAGTGTGTTGACAGGTATGTACAGAAAGTGGCTTTACACTCAATGATCGGTCTAATAAGTGCCAAGTACAGTGGAACTATTACATCCCTGATATGGATGTAATACCTTGAGATATAGGCTGTGCAATGAAAAAGGACTTCCATACAACACATGGATACATGGTAATCAAAAGACAGTTCATTGCCGATATCAGTTCTCAGATCTCTAACAATGGGATCAGTTTTCAAGGGGGTGCTGTCAGTGTGATAGCTACAAGAAGTGTCATGCTTGCCAAAGATATGATTACGCACTTCTTGGCATTTAGCTTTAGTCCATGGTTTTGACACCAGCTATTTGTTTAGGACAGGACCTCATGGAACATCTTGATTTCCTCAGGAAAGTTTATGGTGGCAACAAGTTTGCAGATTTTCTGTTATCTGAACTTGGGCAGCCACAAATCTTTAACATTAGCTTTGACTTCTGAGAAGTAAATGCCAAAGTGGAATGACCCAAAGACTGTATCCTGGGGTGCACCCCTAGTGACAAGTCTTTTGGAGGAGGCACAGCTGCCCACCCTAACTTCCTGAGATCTATTTGTGAGTCAGTTTGCCATCCAATGAGTTACATGGGGATTAACATTAGAAAGTTAATATAGGATACCCAAGTATAGAATGGTGTCTAACATGGAACCATCCATGTTCTGAATCAGTTACAGTCATCAAGGATCCCTCTCACTAAGTCAGTATGGAGCAGAAAGAAGGCAGGGTTATACAATCCTTGAGAGCAGATGAAGGCAGGGTTATGAGATCCTCTAGGCTCATATGAACTATCTGACAGAGCCATAACTGTCTTGGCTAATATGGAGCTAGTTGCAGTAAGTGTTGCCCTTTGTTTTCTAACCTTAATGAGGACTTTTGGAATGAGAATGAAGGGAGGAAAGCATATAGATATCCTCAATTCCACTGTATAGAAAAAGCAATGGTTACCCAAGCTTATCATGGGCACTGTGAGCAGAATTTCATTACCTGGCAATTGTCTGGAAATACAAAAAAAGATCCACCTTTGACATCTTCTACTTGTTTATGATCTCTCACTGGGAAGACCCTCTCAACTAATTTTCATCTGCATAAGTGTTTCTTGATCAAGTTGCTTAATAACAAGTTTTAGTTGTTGGGAATATAGCCTGTTTGCTGATGTTTGCCTAAATGTATGGTCAGTTTCCACAGCTACATATCAGGCCTGAAGACTGCATAACAGCAGCTTGCCCTTTGCTTGGAGATGTACCATTTTGCAGTTGTATTCTCTTCTGCCACTTAGAGGATCCCGAGCATTAGTACTAATCTGAAGGATCATAGGGAAATAGCTGATGACAATAATGCCCTTAATGTTCATATGTTTGCTTCTGACCTTCTTAGGCCATCTGCCATGCTCATTGAGATGTAGAGAGAGAGAGAGAAATATCAGCATATAATCTGAGGCATCTGTGGATATCATTTTGTTATGATTTGGTAAGGGGAGGCCTAGGCTAGATATACTTGAGTGGCCCATTAACAGATTTCCTTTAAGACTGAGAAAATGAGGGGAATCTTCTCCTCCAAGGGCTAGTCATGTTTGTCCTTGAGGCTCCTGAGGCACCTACAGATCTTTCTCACATGTACTTTCAGGTAATGGACCATTAGGGTGGATGCTTATATATATATCTTGGGGCCTCCAGAAACAGTCTAGCTGTTAGTTGGGCCTCATAAAGCCTTTAGGAAGAACTGCTTCACTAACAGAATCTTGAAATGTTGCCAAGAAATTGTGAAAGCATTTATGTCTAGGACTATCAATAGAAAGGTGTTGAAGATGTTGCTAAACCCAGTATCTGAAGGATGAAAGGGATTCTCAAATATAGAAGGCAATGGAAGATATAACTAAGTAGATTATTTGGTTCTTCATCCTCTGATGCATAAAAAGTTGTCTCTAAGCACTTTCTGGAGACTGTGGGCACTCTAGAAATGCCAAAGGGTAGAGATGCTAACTGATAATTGAACTACTGCATTGCGTCTGATAAGCTGCTTGTGAGCTTTGAGGATAAGAATCCTTCTTGTCCATTATAACTAGCAGGGATGTTATTCAACAATGGTTAGAGAAGAGATTAGATAGTAGCATATTTAACTTTTTCACAGCTATAAAGTTAAGAGGGACAGGGCCTTAGGGTATGCCAGGAGCATCATTGAATACCTTCTCTCCTTTTCTTCACTTCTGAGACCATCTTCATGGCATGTCATTCCCAAAGAAGAAAATGGACTTGGACAACGGTAGCTATTTTTGACCAGAGGTGGTTTGCCTAGAAATGTTGAAACACCTAGTAGTCTAGTTTACCCAACATCCAGATTCATCTTACTCATTAGTGAGAGCTCAGGAAGCATCAGGTTTACCTGAAATGGGAGATGCTTCCCAGCCAGCAGGCTTTGGGGAGGGGAAACTGAAGGGCTGAAAGGAAGAAAATGGAAGTTAGAATGGAAAACTATCAGTATTGTCTGAAGCCGATCCTGTGTCATTGTGTCTCTCTGTTCGAGATAATTAGTTTATGTGTTTCTGTGCAATTACAACTCTTTGCATATTTAGCTATCTGTACTGCTTAACACATTCTTTCTTAAATAACATATGCTTATTCACCTTTTTTAAAAAATAATGTGACTAGTCAGGTCTTTATTTATTATTTGATGAGGGTATTTTTGTTGAACTGTGGCAAGTTGCTTACATCCTCCTATAAGTATCCAGACTGCACTGCTCTACTATACCCTATTATTTGTGGTTCTTATTATTTGAATTATTAATAAGTGTAAAATAGTAACTGGTGTTTCCCAGACACACAGGTGACAGCAGTTTAATGACTTGAGCAAAGACTGATGGCTGTAGTGTTAGAGAATATTACCAGTCTTCCTTAGAAATTAATATGTGCGTGAGAGTGTGTGTGTGTGTGTGTGTGTGTGTGTGTGTGTGTGTGTGTGTGTGTGTGTGTGTGTGTCTGTGTGTGTGTGTCTGTCTGTATCTGTAAATACAGGAATTTATTCAAAGTACAGTTATTTTCAGCAAGTGGGCACTTGGAGGCACTAACCCCTACAGACAGAGTGGTGAGAAATGACAGAGCTATAGCTAGTTGATGTAGCACCTGATGCAGTTTCCCAATCTAGCACCCTGTCGACTCTAAACTTTGGAGCAGAAAAGGGAGCAAAGATTGTTTTACCTCAGATTGTGTTGCACTCAATAATAAGCTACAAATGTAACAAGTGGCTTGCTACAGAGAAATACATGGAGAGCTGACCACTTCAGCCACAACTGCTAATGCAGTTTTGGCATTTCAGCATTCATTTCTGAATGTTAGTATATATGGAGTGCCAAAACATTTCATCCCCAACCACAACAGTTGTATCAGCATTCAGAAACTGAATGATGGTACTGACAATTGCATCCCTGCATGACTTATTCTAAGGATGTTCAAACTATCTGCAATATTTGTAGGAAAAATTGGCAACTACGTGCATCTGAATCCACCCAAGTTTTGCTATAAAAACAATAGATCATTAAAACAGTTGCTGTGTTATAAATCTACTAATAAGAAGGCTTCTGTCTCTGATAAATGTGGTACATTTCCATGTGGAGACTGCAACATATGCAAATTTATTCATAGCAGTGATTCCTATGTACATCCATTGAGTAAGAAGAGTCATGCCTTAATTTTATGCAAATTGCAGAAGTCAAAATCTAGTATATTTGTCATTCTATGCGAAATGTGAATCCTACTATGTAGGTAAGACAAACAGATGTCTGAAAGACAGAATTACAGATCATTTAAATGACATCAGGAAGAATGATGTTCTTAATTCACTGTATAAACATGTTCCAGAGAATGGCACCAGTCATACTTTTAAGTTTTTAATTTTAGAATTACTTATAATTATCAATAGAAAAGGTGATCTAAGGAATAAAACAGAATGTAAAGAGATGAAGTGGATTCTAGAATTACATGCAGGTGGTGGGAAGGGATTTAATGGAACTGTCCCTTTAAGACCAATTCTAGATCACGTGACTCAGTGAGGTAACTATGTTTAAAAGATGGCTTGTTTGTAACAGCCTTTAGATCTGATGAAGTGCTTGTTTAGTAAGGCATGGAAGCACTTATCTGTGTTTTAGTCTTGCTTTTATGGTTTTATTTTCCTTCTTTGAATAAAATCCATGATTTTATACAGCAACTGCCATGGTTGACTGGTTGGATTTACTTCTGTTTTTAACACTGAAGATTACTTGATGGGGTGTTCAGTTTGATGCCTTTTCTTTGGTGTGGATGGAGTAGGCCTACACTCAGGTTAGCAGTGCATATTTCCTACATATTTTTGTGGCTGAGCTGCATTTAGGAAACTATTAAGTGATTCATGTTTGTGGACTCATTTTTATACTTAGTTTATTACCAGTGGTGTGATTTGAGAGACTATATACTTGGTGGCCGTGCAGCCAAGCACATGCCTATTTATACACCAAATCTAACACAAACAATTTCAGAATAAAAGACATACAGAGACATAGTGAAGATAACTTGTTGACCGAGTATCAAGCAATTAACATTGTGCAGCTCAGTAAGGAGCTGATCCTCCTTGGCTTCAGAGGCTGTTCTACAAATTATTATTATTGTTGACATTCTTTTTGCCTTAAGGAAAAGGTGTGCCATGTAGAAATGAGGTCAATGAATAACTTAGGCATGGCTGAAACAAACTTACAGCTATGAGGTGAGGGACAGTTGTAATTAATAGATCATTAGGGTGCAGTTTCCTGTCTGTGGATTTGGTCTGGTTCCTGTTTGCTATTTTTCTTACATTATTCAGTGATAGGTGTCTTGTTAACTGAGGTTTAAATGATCACCTACAGTTAATAATGAATCCCCAATAGCAATAACATTTCCCTCTGGATTTGTGTCAATTATGTGCTTTATTGCTTCCTTGAAGATTCTGGCTGATGTTTGAGTAAACATGTAGGTTACAGCAATATTCAGTTAAGTATGATGTCCTGTTTGTAAAGTAGATCACATACAGTTAATGCACTTTTCATCTTTTGACAAAGGAGCTGTAACTGTGAGCTTAACAGCTAGGTTGTTTATCTCTATTAAGAGACATTTCATTACATTTAGAAGAGACAATGACCCTGGTGCAATTGACTGTAAGTTTATGCTGCTAACCCCCAAGGTGAATCTCACAGGCTGCCATGAATGGTACGCCACATCTCTCACAGGCACATAAAAAAAAAAGAAATCCAGGCATCAGTGGGAAGACAAGGACTACCACTGTCTTGTAGTCTGTTCCCAGCTCTGTATAGTATAAGCTGTGAGTCATCTTTAAGAACTCCGCCTCCCACAAGAACAGTTTTAAGTGTACCTCAATTATTCTTGTATTTAATTACAATTTCTGACACCACAAATGCATCTCTCCTCTGACAGAACAATACCTTCTCCCATCTCCTTTATGTTGTCTGTCTGTCTTGCTTCAGAGTCACCGCGTCCTTGCTTTCTGAAGGAGTGTGCTCTTTTGGACTTTGATTATTCCCTTTAAGCAGTTAAAGATTTTGACATGTTCTCTCCCTCAATGTTCTAAATGATGTTCCCTACTGTATAAGAATATACGTACAGCCTTTATATCATTTTGATTCCCTCCTCCTGTCTCTGGGGAAGTTATTATTTATTTTTTTTGCACACAGTACTTAGTATTCAAAAGAATGCCTGTTAGTCTTAAGAAAGAAAATGTTATAAGTAATAGGTTCATAGGTTCATACTAGGCTATCTGCCCAAGGGCATTTATAAGCCTAGCCCATAGTTATTTGGCTTTCGCCACCCCTTTAGTTTGAATAAAACTATGCCTATTATTTTGCTGTGCCTCTGTCAAGCAGTGACACTGAAGTAATCCCTGGGGTATATCTGCGATCCCCCATCCATTGGTCAAGATTCCTCTTGAACAAGGCCAGCGAGGTGCTCTGCCTCACATGTACCGGGATTTTGTTTCACAGCATAGGGAGTCTCTGGGTGATGAATCTGTCCCTCCAGCATGTTCTATTAATAACCATGTCAAGGTTTAAGTCTCCCGCCCTTGTGGTTCTGAGGGATCTAGATTTTTTGAGGTGAAGCATATTCATCAAATCAGGGTTTGACATGGCCTTATATGTCAGGCACAGTTCACCTCTGAGCAAGCGGTATGAGACTGAATAGAGCTGGAGTTCTTTCAGTCGGGCAGCATAAGACATATTTTTGAGACCCTTTATCCTTTTGGTGAGGAACTTTTGGGGCCTTTCCAGCTGCTGCAGGTGTCGGGTCAGATACATTCCGAATGGGGCATTGTACTCAATCATAGGTCTAATGAGTGATGAGTACAGGGGACGATGACCTCCCTTGATCTAGATGTGAATCCCTTCATGATCAGGTGGGCAATGTAGAAGGTTTTCCTAACTACTTTAGCAACATGAGTGTCAAACGAAAGGCTACTGTCAACCTGGGTCCCCAGATCCCTGATGACTTCTTCTGTGCTCAGTGGATTGCCACCTATATGGTAGCTAGGGGTAACCTTGTTTTTCCTGAAGGGTATGACAATGCATTTCTTGGCATTTAACTTTAGGCCATGGCTCTGGCACCAGTTATCCGTTTCTGTGAGGCCCTTCTGAAGGATATCTGTGTCAGATGTGTTTTCGACTATGGCACCCAGTTTGCAGTCATCTGCAAACTTTGTCAGCCATAACCCTCCTGTGTTTGCTTGTACTTCAGAAAAGTAGATGCCGAACAAGAGTGGACCCAGGACTGAGCCCTGTGGGACACCACTTGTGACAGGCTTTGAGTCTGACATGGCTCCAGCAACTCTGACCCTGTGGGTTCTGTCACTCAGCCAGTTTGCAACCCATCTTGTGATGTATGGGTTTACATTCAAGCTGATGAGTTTTTCGATGATACCTGAGTGGGGTATTGTGTCGAAGGCCTTTGCCAGGTCAAGGTAGGCTGTATGGACTGCCTTTCCCTCATCAATGGCCTTGGTGACTGTCTCGAAAAAGTCAACCAAGTTTAAAAGGCATGATCTGCCTTTGACAAAGCCAAACTGGGTTGAATCCAAAGTCTGCAAGTTCCCTATGTCTTTATTTATGAGTTCCATTATGATCCTCTCCATGGCTTTGCAGATAAGGCTTGTCAAGCTAATGGGACGGTAATTTCCTGGGTCGGTGGAGGCACCGCCCTTGTGAAGTGGGACCACAGTGGCCGTGCACCACTCCTTGGGTACGTATCCTGAGGTGAGGCTAAGATTAAACAGCTGTCCTAACTGCGGGTTTAATTCCTCATTGAGTTCGTGGAGCACACAGCCGGGGACACCATCCGGTTCCATGGATGCTGTGTTTTTTGCTTTGGAGAGAGCAGTTCTCACCTGGGCGTTGGAGATGTTTGGGGGGCTACAATCCTCTGGTATAGATATCTCTCCTTTTGGGGGGAAGGGGGGGAGACGTTTGCACTGAACCTGTCAGCCAGTATGTTGGCAATGTGTGTAGGTTCAGTAATCTTCACATCATTTTGAACTAATTCTGAGCATATCTGGGAGTTTCCTCCTAGGTTTCTAACATAGCTAAAGAAGGCCTTATGATTGTCTTTTGAGTCCTTGGCGATTTTTCTCTCAAAATTTGCCTTGGATGATTTTATGAGAGCTCTTAGTTTTTTACTTATAATGATGAAAGGTGTCTTACCTTTCAAGGATTTTTCTCTATCTTGTAGTAGCTTCCTCCTTTTGTTGTAGAGCTTGTTTATGGCTGGGGTCCACCAGACTGGACGCTTGCCTTTGGTACAAAGAGTCTTAGTTTTGTTTGGGATTGCCTGATCCATGCAGTCCTGTAGGTGCTGGTAGAAGGCATTTGTAAGTGATTCAGCAGTTTGAGTAATGTTTACCACTGGCTCAGGGGCCTTAAAGGAGACCACACTAGTTTTTAGAAGTGTGAAGTCGGCTTTTGAGAAGTTTTCACTGTGGTCTTTTTATTTCAGGTGGGGCGGGATGAGGACCTCCAGCGAGATTAGTTTATGATCTGATCTCACCAGTGAAGGGTATACTTCGGTGTTGAACATTGTGATCCCATGTTCGTGATGATGAGATCAAGTATGTTTTCTCCTCTTGTGGGGATGGTGACTAGTTGTTCCATGGCATTTGAGTTTATGAACTCCAGGAACCTTTGGGCTAGAGTGTTTGGGCTTGAGTAGTGTTCCCAGTCTATATTAGGGTAGTTGAAGTCACCTAGTATGATGGTGTTTGGAGATACATTTATCCCTCCATTGTTTTCAGGAAGGCCATGTGAGGTTCCTGAGTTTGAGAGGGTGGCCTGTAACATGCTACAAATTGCAGAGCAGTCTTGCCTATGGTTAATTGCACCTGGATGGTCTCCGATGCATCGTGCGTTGCCACCAACCTTGAGGTGTGGGTGTCCTTTATGAATATGGACACCCCCCCTCCTTTCTTGGTGTTGTCCGGATTTTGGGGCGGGAACGCATGATATGAGGTGAAACCTGATAGTGCTGGGGTGCTCTCAGGAGCCTTGAACCAGGTTTCTGTCACAGCACAGACATCGATGTTCTCCATACTGAGAAGGGCCTCGAGTGCGTGCATCTTGAGATTGAGACTTCTGGCATTGAGCAGCATTACCCTTAGTTTTTTACTTTTTGTGTTCTAGGGTGGTAGGTTTAGAATTTGAGCCTTGCCTAAAAAGGCACTATGGGGTGGCAAGAGCCTTTGCCAATATCCGGAAGCCTAGGGGTGACAGGTGCAAGCCGTCCCTTGCGAAGCAGTGTGGCTTGTCCAGCATGTCATCCCAGGCAGACAGACATTGGATCCCCTTGAATGACACCAGAATTTAAGCCAATTATTAAAGCTGATCATCTTATCACTGTATTGTGGCATCATTCTAGGTGAAGGTAGGATACTGCTCAAGGTCAGGGTCATACCTGCCTGGGCTACATAATCAGAGAGCTCCTCAATGTCTCTTTTCATGTAGTCCAAGGAGGTACGTCTCAGGTCGTTGACACCAGCGTGGACAATGACTGAGTCATACTTGTACCTGCTGTTGAGAGACCTGAGTGCTTGTGTTATGTGGCGGATTCTAGCGCCCAACAACCAACCACACAAAATACAACCACTAAGACTAGACACAAGTGCTTCTACTTGTGATGTGAAGTAGGGGTACATGGAAGCAGTGAAGTAGGAGTTTTGTCTCTTAGAGGATTCACTTAAGTCACCATGCTGCTCTCTCATACTATTTACGTGATGTCATTTCTTCAGACCTCTCAAAAGTCCCTTTCCACTTCTGCTGTTGTTAGTGCTTCCCTGTCATTTACACAGTCTTTCCTGAGGTTATTTTCTAATCATTCATTTAACCAGGCAACGTCCTTTTTCATTATTTCAAGCACCCTTTTAGTACCTATTGAATGCAGATACTTGCAGAGTTTTTTTTTTCTGCCACTTGTATAATTCCATACTTTTCCTTCTATTTTTCATGTAGTTCATTTACAAAGCCTTTAACAGGACCAGACACATCTATGCTGGTGGCATACAGGGATAAAGTCCTAACTTCTGCCCAGGTGACCCAAGTCCGTCAAGTGGCTTGAGTGCTTGATGGTGTAGAAAGGAAAGATGGGCATGCCCATCCTCCAGGGGAGGGAGGGTGGTTCCCACCCTGCTCACTTCATTGCTCTGATGACAGGGCCTTGGCTGAAGAAAAGAGCCTTGTTATGACACAGGGAGCTGGTGCCAGGAAAATGTAGGCATTGTAGCCATAGTCAGTGATGGTAGCCCCTTTCAGCTTAAGTGAAAGAGTATGTATGCATGGACCTGTGGTACAGATGGCTCTTGTGGTAACACAAGAGCTCACATCACCAGATGGAGAGAAGGTTAAGACACAAAAATATAAGAAAAGAACTTTCATTGCCAGAATGCTGGTGAGAGAACAATGCATCCTCAATGTTGTTTCGATGTTGGCCCCTCTCAGACAGTCTCAGTGATAGCTCCCCCCACTCAGACAGTATATATCTGACTGAGCAGAGGTTGCATGGGGCAAAAAAAATAATACAAAATAAAAGCACCGGACACAGGTAAGGAAAACAATTCTCTAGGCCACGGTAGTAGTTTTTAATTTTATACTCAGTGGCCCACAAAAATTCCGTTGAGTTTCCTGCCCCTAAGGTAAGATGAACTTAGAAAAGCAGACAAAAAGCCACTTCCTAAGACCCTTCATGAAATCATGAGTACCCTCAGTACAGTAAAACATCATCATTAAAACTGTTTCATGTTCTCTTACTAGGAGAAGGAGGACACCAAAAGGCAATGCAATGACTTGCAGCAGTTAATAAGTTTAATTGGCAGAAACATTTCTAGTGGGGGAAAAAAGAAAACATTCTCATCAATGCTGAATTTTAACTTACACTCACAACTGACTTCAGGAGGAAGGGGAGAGAGAGAGAAAGAAACAGAATAAATTAGTAGCAGCATACAGTAGATAAGACAGTTTATGAAAATTAAATTGAGCAGTAGTACTCTGTCACCCACAAGCTGTATGAATTGCACTGATCTAAAAGAGCTAAAAAGTATTGCAGTTTTCTTAATAAATTATGACCTCAAGGCTATAATCAATCACTTTATTCACATAAACAAATGTTTTTAGCTCAGTAGATCCTTCAGGATATATCACTGTAGTTTTGTCCCTTGTGTTCGTCCATACATAACAACAATACTAAATCAAAAAAGTAAATAACAGATATATTCTAATACTTTATAAGCTGATTTAGGAGGAGACCCTCCTTGATGGGTCTTATGATTGGGCTGATCCTCTCTACTAATCATAGTTCAGCATTTTTCTGATTAATTCATGTGCTTGAGGTATAGTACACTGTTAATGTCAGCATATATTTAAGTGTCATATCCAAACTACATAAGCATGCCTAGTTTCCAAGCCTACTAGATTGCTCCTAATTGTTAGCATGCATGCTTCATGAGAATTGACTCATAAGAATGAATACATGAAGTGTAAGTTGCTAATAAGTAATACACACTATATAATCCAACAATTGGGGCTGGATGCAGATGCTGTCCATGCACACAGGATTAGCTAGAGTGCATTTGCAACTCATCAAGGATAGTCCTCACATAAATCAACTGACATAAGGATGTGTCTGATAATTATATCAGACATCAAGGACTTGCCTTGATGGGTCCTCTAACTGGTTTGAATATCAACTAATCCCCAGGTTGGTAGGATCCTGAGGACAGCCCCGGTCCAAGGTTTAGAAGGCCCATGTCTCTGAAGTACAGACATAGCAAAGGAAGCCCCTACTGCTTAGTCATAGTTAAAGCAACAATGCTTGATAAAGGTACATACTGATGACCAAGTGTCTCGGGCACAAATGTCAGAAATGCAGACATTTTTAAAGCACATACTGACAGAAGCTATTGGTCTAGCTCATTTACTCCACAGGAATTTGGTAATAATGTCTGTTAATTCCTCCCATATCCTCTTTAAATCCATTGTTGAAACCGATGTTTATAACTCCAAGCATAACAGGCATGCACAAAAGTGCACCATAACTCTAAACCATGTTCATATCTTCATGGCAGAGCCATTGCTGACATTCTGATTTATAATCCTTCATAATCCTAATTTTATATCTGTCAGGATCACATATTTTGTGTATGTTTGATAAAAATTACAACATATCAGTTACCATTCCAGCTAGTATATGTCAAATTATAGGAAACATGACATTTTTCTTATTTGTTGATTACTTACTACTAATTGTTTTGCAATATTTGTATAGTTGCAATGATTGGGGATTTTTTTTAATGTTTTTTTATTCACTGCATTATACTTTTATAACCAGTTATTTACATTAGATTTGAATTGTTAAGTCTTTTTGTATATAAAACTAGTTTTGCATTACTGTCAATGCAACTCTGCAGGAGAACTCACTTATCCATGCAGCTTTGTTAACTGGTGTCTGCTGCTCACAGATACTATATTATTCTGAAGGACTGAACCTGATAGGATGACTAAATGAGCAAAAGTGATCCTCTTCTAGGCTTAAAAAATGTCTGAGCTGAAAGCCTTTTTTTGAAATTAAAGTAATCAAGCATTATTACTTTTATATGTATTTTTCATTGCTTCAAAAATGTTTTAGTGCGTAGAGCAAAGTTAAACGTGTTAATAAGAAAATACTTTTCAACAAAATGCAAGAATATGTAAATAACATTATTCAGGTAATAAGCAAGTTCTTAGCTATAAATAAATTAATGTAAGCAAATACAATACTAAGCAGGAGCAGTGAGCTGTTTCATTTAAAATTTAGTAATGAAGCCACAAAAACAGTATTTAGTTGATACTTGGGCAGCTGAGAACCTGTTGTGTAATTATGAGGATGTGGTTCCAGAAACCAGTAGGTGGCAGTATTGAACTGTTTGCAAAAGTTTGAGTTTATCTCTTGAAGTAAATGTTTTAAAAAATGTCTCCATGATAAAGAATTTACCTAGGACATAGCACAGCAGCGATATGCACAGGATATCAGTCGGTTAGTAAGTGCCTTCTATGCTGTGTGAAGTATACTTTGTATGAAGTCAGAATGAAAATAATTCAGATTAGATTATTTTAGAATCTAATCTAATCAAAAGTTGTTTAACAGATGCTAATGTAGAAAGGGGGGATCCAAGGGCAGACAAGTAGAAATGGCCAACGGGTGAAGCTTATTGGAAGGTAGGCAATACCAGCACCAGCAGATAACTCACATAAATATGGAAGAAACATAGCCATCTTGGCTTGTAATAGGTCCTGGGTCATAGAGTGGCACCAACTGGAAAATATCTGCCATTTTCCCAAATATAATTTTCTAGTAATAGGTTTCTTAGCATCCAGTAATACGTGCTGAATACCTCAGAAAAAAGGTAGAAATTAAAATTCTATCATCCAAACTCTTAACTGAAGAAGTTGAGGACTGGGATGTTCCAAAGGGGTCTATATTATATCAGCAAAATAAAAATACATCAAATACCTCTTCATCTACCCATTTTCAGTGAGAACAAAATTCCGCGAACGATAATTGCACTGAAAATTTTCCCACAGTAAGTTACTAGTGTACCATCTTTGGGAATTTTCTTTTTTCCCCACTGTAATGTGATCTCGGAGTTGGTATATTTAGTTAGGGGAGGGTGGGGATGCACAGCCCCCCACCAGGGTGGGTTTTAAATTTTTCCTTTTTTATGCAATCATTACATTGGCCCACTGCCTACTTACCATGGGAAAACTTTCAATGTAATGATCATTCGTGGAGTTTCACTTTTGCTGAAAATGGGTAGATGAAGAGGGGTTTTTTTTTGCATTTACATTTTGCTTATATAATATAGACCCATTCCAAAGAACCCCCATCCTATGTGAGTAACCCATCTTGTGAGGAAGCTTGTGGTAATTACTCCTGGCCAATTTCAACAGAAGAGAGAACCACAGGTAAGTAAGCCAAATGAGGCTCAGCACAATGATCTTCAGAGAGTCTGTTTGAATCTTTAACAGGAACCTACCTATCAGAGGAAAGTGAGGAAAGGCATACAGGGTCATTCTCAGCCATGGGAACAAAAGTATGTCTATCTTCCAGGCCTGACTACACAGGATCCTGGAACAGAATGTTCTCAACTGTTTGTCTGGCAGAAGCAAACATCTATTTGTAGAACCCCCCCCACCCCACCGAAAGGCCAATTCCCAGAAAACCCATGAGTTCAACATCCATTTGTGACGGTCATTACTGGCTCTGCTCAGTTTGTCTTCCACAAAATACTTCTCTGACAAAATGTAAATTGCCTGGATGGATAAGTTGTGCTGAATTGCTACATCCAACACTGCCATTGCTAGCCTGCAGAGTGGGTAGGATCTGATCATTCCTTGTTGGTTTATGTACCGCATTAATGTGGTATTGTCTGTGATTACTAGCAAAGAACCCAAAATGCCAAGATTGTTTAGAGATTAGAGTGCATGAAAAAGGACCGTTATTTCTTGACATTTATGTGTTTCACTCTACTCTGTCTGTTCCAAAAGCCCTGAATCTTTATTCCATTGGATGCAGTCCCCTCTCCCCAAGTGAAGTCTGAGGCATATGTTGTAATCGACTGAGTAGCAGAGTGTCGGGCAAAAGAAGACCTGTGTTTAGTTTCAAGTGCTGCACCCACCAACATAGCTCCCATTTTACAGACTCCACAAAAAGGAATCTAAGAAGACAGGGGATATTGGTGCTGGGTCCACAGAGCTTTGATGAGCCATTAGCAGAGGCCATGTACCACAAAATTCAGAGATATTTCATTGCAGATGATGGAGTCAGCTTGGAGAATTCCAAAAAATGAGTCATATAAGAGAACACTTTGTCTTGAAGAAGAAAATCTATCATGAGGCGTGTATCTATAATATGGTTCAGAGTTGTATTCTCTAAGAGGGCAAGACAATATTCTCCTATATCAGAAACCCAAGACCAAGAAAAAGGTTAATTATCAAATCAAGGGATTTTTGAAAAATATCAAAGGATTCTGCCACTATCAGGCAGTCATCTAGGTATGGAAGAATTTGAGTGCCCCCACAACCTGCAATGGGCTATTACTGAAGGTAAGCATTTTGTAAACAACCTCTGAGCCAAAAGGACAAAACAGAAAACTGAAAATGTGACAAAGCCACATAAAATACAAAAAATGTCAGAAATCTTCTGGATTGGGATTTAATGATAAATATCTTTTAAATCTAAAGTTAGAAGGAAGGTGACCAGGGGAATGAGAGGCAACACAAACTGAAGGGAAAGCATTTTGAACTTTGGAATTGTGATATGAAGGTTCAGAAAAGAAAGGTTTAGAACATGCCTCCAGGAAACTCTTGGCTTTGGAATAAAAAACATTTTTGAATAAAAGTCTTGATTGCTTTTGAAGGTGGGGCATGGCTTCTATGACACCCTGAGTGAACATCTGATAAGGAACAAGAAAGAAGAGGGAAACCTGAGACTCTCACTTCAGTGATGTCAGAATGTGCAGATCTCACATACACAGAAGATTGCTTTTTTGGCATATTTATCAAGGTATGTGAGCTGCCAGAGATCTGGTCAACTTATTCTACTACAAATACACTTGCTCTGAGATTAATCATTAAGTGTCTTTGATTTCTCTTGCACAACTGCAGATCATTAACATAAATTAAATATCAGGCAGAACCCAGAGAATGACCAAGTACAGTCACTTGAATTTGTGACTTGTGATCAAAATTTTGATAATGTGTTATTCTGACTCTTTCCCTCAGCACTGATACATTTTTTGCACTCATGATGTATTATTGTTTCTATTTCAGTTGTCTTTTCTTTAAAAACTCTGATGTTAACAGTCTGTTCTCTGGAACTAGCAATGAGAATGACATTGGGAGATTTGATCTCAGCATTCTCATCAATAATTGTGAATAAGACAATCATTGGGCTTGTAGTGGAGTAGTTCTTTAATCCAGCAATAATAGATGAATGCCCATTTGATCTGATACATCACATTTTAGCATGTTCCTTACTATATAAAATACACTTTCAACTTGCCCATTGGATAATAAATGTTTTAGACTTTATTGAAATTCCCATGTTCTTGAAAAATGTTTGAACTCTTGGCACACAAATTGTGGACCATGACCTGAAATCATCTGCTCCAGTAACAAATGTCTAGCAAATACTGACTTTAGCACATTAATCAGTGTTGTGGTTGTATTATTCTTACGATGGACAGCTTCTCAAAAAATTTGAATAATTCAGGTGTGTGTATGTATGGGTGTTCCTTCTTTGAAGATGGGGTGCCAGGCTAGCAACTCGACACCATAAAAATTCACTACCAATCATTAGCGGACCAGTGATTCACTGTGGTGACCCTTAACTGGGAAAATCCAAAATACTTTAGTAGCATATAGTAGGAAGTTAAGGTCAGGATGTCAAAACAAGTAATTTCCTATCTGACCATCCTGTCTTCATGCCTTCTCTCAAGAGTTTCATTTTTGTCTTCTTTCTTGTAGTTATTTTTAGTTCTTGCAATTTCGTAGGTTGCAACACAACCTCTAAAACTAATAGATCCTCTTTTTGCAAATGTTCCTTGCACTAGTTCGGATAAAATATACATAGCATGTTAACAAGATTAGTTAGCTTTCCAGGTTTGCACTGCACTTCACCATTTTATTTCTGAAGTGGCAGCACATTCATTGTATTCTTGCTGGTATTTCTTGGAATGACTTCTTGAAAATGCTTTAAGGGTTTGCAATCTGTCTCAACCTTAATATGGTTTCTTTACAAACAATCATTCCATTTCTGACAACCAAAGACTATGGCTAGAATCTCCTTCTCAGTCTACACGCACACGCACACGTACACACACACACACGCACACACACATGCACACACACACACACACACTCACACACACACACACTCTTGATGCACAGGCTGTAGCTCTGACATCATCCAGGAGCACTGCTCTCAGCCCTTCCGTTTACTTCCACTTGTAATGTCATAGTAATGTTGTAGAATAATATTTGAGAGTAGCTGCAGTTGCTATCAGTTTGCATAACAGTTCAAAGTTTCTAGCATGAGCTGCCCATCTCTAAAGTATATCCCACTTATGTAACTTTCGTACAGGTACAGTTATATCTGACAAATGAGGTATAAACTGGGAAAAGGTATTATGCCATCACTAATATTCAAATTAATGAGGGTTTGTCTCTTGGAGCTTGCATATTTACAATGCCACGTACCATTGACAGATAGAAAATGATTTGTGCATTTCAGAGATAACATCTCAGTTTTGCACATTGCTGTATTCAGTTTCAAACTTTTTGACCATAGTCTGTAGTTTCTCTAGCTAATTACTTAATCTGAAGTCGTGTTCTTGATTTATAGTACCCCAAACCAAAATATCATCAGCAATAAGTGCAATACCTTCTGGGCCCTCAGTCATATCTACTACACCTCATTGAAAGGTTTGTGGAAGTGATGAAATGTTAAATGGTAGTTTCAGAAATTGTATCTGCTAACATGTGCATTGAAAGTACTCTGCTTACAGCTTCCCTCAGCCAGTTTAATTTGCCAGAATGATTAGTATTCAACAGTAAGGAAAACCTTGCATTAGATACAGTAGCTTCTTTTTCCATTGTCTGCACATCATGGCAGTGTTCTCTCAGGATCCATTTGTCTTGTGGTCTCTGCAGATCATAACTTTGTCATGTTACATGGTAGTTACTGTATTGCTACCCCATAGAGCAATCTATGTCTGTTTAATCATCATACCAAGCAGTTTCATGCTCTAAGCTCTTGCTTTTTTTCTGTAAGAGCTGCAGCCACTCTACATGGAGCTTGTATCACTGACAGTTTGTGTTTGCCTTTTTTTGAAGCATTCAGTACACTTAATGAGATCAGAATAACTCTGTAAGACATCTGTTTTCATCTCTAAATTTTGCATTTTATATTTCTGTATGTACAATGAAGCTGGTATCTTAAAATTCTGCTTTTTGACTAATTTAGCATATTTATTGTTTGCACAGCCTTTGGCTTAGCACTTCTCAAACACATGAATCCATAGCCATCTGAAATGTTCCAAAAGCCTCTGTAAATATGAAGATTGGCCCTTTGTACAGCCTGACTGAACTGCATCAAAATAATGTTTCACTCTGTTAAACTCTACTCTTTTTAATAGAAATTTCATTTTTCATCACATTTTCCAGCTGCAATGCCTAAATTGTGTTAATTATGTACACAAATATATGCATCTTTACCTACTATTTTGGATTATTTTAAAGAACATGTACAGTAATTTATCTTACCTGAAGAAATCCTTTATCTAACCTTAAAAAATTGCATTGCTTTTTAACTATGTTGCATTACCCAGCAGTTCTGTTTCACATAATTGTTTTATTTATTGTGGAAACACTTTTTAAAAATTAGTTTTGAAGGCAAAATTAACTCATGTATTGACTGCATGCATGCTACATGCACAACTTAATACTGCTTCAGTCAACATAATTGCATTTGCACACTGTGATGAGGAATTGTATGGTTAATATCAACTACTGCTCTGTTCAGTTCTGCCATGCAGCTTCATTTGTAGGAAGAAATGGAATTTCTTACTAAATTCTATTCCTTGTGCTACGTGTTGTTTAACTCAGATTGTAGAGTTACTGCTTGCAACAGCTGCTTATAAATTATTTAAGTGACACAATTCAACCACATTACAGCTGCATGTTTTAACAAGTGCCCAGAATATGAAAACAGCAAATGTTTCAGATTTATTTAACTTGAAGTTTACGACCAGCTTTTTAAATGTAGACTCATACATTATACTAGCTTCTGCTGCAGGATCAAGCTTAAACACAAGAGCTTTGTCAATTTATCCATAGTTTTTCAGTCCAGACTTCATGAAAGCTAATATGGTGCTCAGTCTTATGGATCTGTGGGTAAATCCTGTCACCAACACCCATTTATGGTTTATTGCTGTTCTGCAATGACATTATTTAGGAAAAAGCAAGCACACATCCACCAACAACTTAACATTTCCAGCTGAACTGCACAGAATGGGACAGAACCATGTTCTCTTATGTACTAAAGAGGCTGATCGGGGGGGGGGGGGGCACTGAGAGATGAGACAGGGTTTCCAAATCCTGTTTTCCAGGAAAGGAATCTATCGGTATGTTTACATCTCCTGGGACATCAATTACTGCAAGCATGATACACCTCTGCCTATTGCCAACTTCCAGATAGGTATCACCTCTATGTATATGGATCAAGAATATGTTTTATCCTGTTTATAATGTCCCACGCCATAAACCACTTGAAATAGCAGATTTGGAGGGGGCTCAGATCAAGAGAAGAAGACCTGCTTAACCATGGAACAGACAAGTTAGGATTTATACCCTGCCAGCAAGGCAGTGACTTCTGCTGCAACAATGGCGGGGCCAATTCTGAAAGTGTTGGGGAAGCTCCACCACTTTGGAGTCTAGTGACAGGGATCCAGTACCAGAATAGAATATGATTAAGTGGTGACTGCTGAGTCACTGACACCTCACTGTCCAGTGCATCACCGGAAGGTTCATTTGTATGAATGGGACAGTGATTATCATGGCAGACACCAGACACAGGATGGTTCAAGACTTTAAACTTTAGTGAATCCTCATCCAAGATGCAGAGGCCTGTCTTTGGCCAGAATAGACTATAACAAAGAGCAATCAACTCTACCCTGATAGAGGTAATCCCCTTTAATTGTTTCAGAGAGAACTCACAATGCATGGAAACCTTCCCAGGGCTTGCATCCAGAGTAATACCCAAGTCAAGGATCATATCAGGAATCCCCTTGAATGACTACATTGAAAACCCATTTCCCAAGTGAGTGCAACATCAGATAATCAGCCTATACACACAAACATTCCTGGATTGCAGAATGAACTATGACTGCTGTCCAAGCTGATTTATCCTTCAAGAAGATATATAATGAGTTCAGCCAAGGGCTACAATGCTACCTGATGCTTGGGACTGGCCTTAATCTGTGAGACACGTCTCTACCTTAGGAGATGATCTGACTTTGAAGAATGAATACAGTTTGGAGCTTTGCTCATCTAACTTTATCTGCTAGAATCCATGGTTTGCACTGAACATTGAAAAAAATAATTACAATTTGGCATTATTGAGACTTCTGCCTCAGTTGTACTTTATTCAGTTTTTTCAGCTTAGTATAAATATGAATTTTTCCTGTTTCACAGCAATACCCATGCTATTCTCCCATTTTGTTAGCATTTAGTGCTTCTTAATGACATCTAGGCTTTGCATTCACTTGTGTTCCTGCTATTTATTACTTTTGAAAGTGACTAGTACTTTCCTTAGATCATGCATTACTACCATACCATCACAGATGACAAAACTTGACAATGTGCGGCATCAGAGCTAGCTGTATTTGTATTTATGGACGTATCCATGCAAATGTCTCAAGCCTGTTAACATACTTATACAGAAAAAAGAAGTTATGTACTTACCATAACGTTCCATGTTTGATGTCTATCTTGCCTGCATTCTTTGCTGGTTGGGTTGGAACTGAGAATCGGTTCCGACTCAGCCTTTCTAAAGCTCAAGAGCTTCCACTGGCTCGAGGCTAAACCCTACCCTATCATGCTCTGGGAACTATATCCAGATCTTGTTTGCAATCAATTACTAAACAGAAATAGGGGGAAAAAAAAAATATATATATATTTTTTTATTTATATATATATATATATATATATATATATATATATATATATATATATATATATATATATATATATATATATATATATATATATATATATACACACACATATATGCAAAAGTGTGTGCCCATAATATGTGCCATAGGACTGAGGAAGGAAATCAGAGATCACAAGTTCCAATCTAACCAAGTCCTCTCGATACTCCAGGTCGGGGGAAGGAGGGTGGGACACAAGAATGAAGGTGAGATGGACAACAAACATGGAATGTTATTTTAAGTACATAACTCCTTTATGTTATGTTGTCCTATCTCACCTTGTTTCTTTGCTGGTTGGGACAGTGTCCCTAGCGCCTTCTTTCTTGGGTGGCTCAAGGGAACAAACTCTGCAGAACAGTGGATCCAAAGGAAGCCCTGTCCCAGGAGGCCACATCTACTTTGTAATGAATTATAAAGGTATGATGTCTTGCCCATGTGGCTGCAGCACAGATTGAATCCATAGGTAATCTAGCCTGGAAAGCTGATGAGGTAGCAATGGCTCTTGTTGAATGACCTTTTATTTTGTCAGGCAGAAGTTTATTTTGAAAAGTATCTGAGTAGGTAATAGTATCAGTAAGCCACTTTGACAGGGTGATTTTTGATATTGGAGTGCCCTTCTTATCTGAAAAGAATACAAACAGCTGATCCGATTTCCTAAATTACTTTGTCCTGTCTAGATAGAACCTTAGCTGTCTATGTACATCTAGCTGGTGCAATTTATATTCTGCCTTGTTGCCATAATTCGGGAAGAAAATGGGTATATCAATAGATTGATTCAAGTTCGTCTTAAAACAAACTTTGAGAAGGAATGATGGATTAGTTCTAAGGGAAACTCTATCCTTATGAAAAACTAAGTAGGGGGCGTATAGATAACACTTGGAGTTCTGATACCTGCCTAGCTAATGTGATAGCTACCAAAAAGACGATTTTTCACGTTAGAAACTTCAACTGGCAAGATGAAGCTGGTTCATACAGTGGAAGAACTAGAGTGGGCAATACAAAATTGAGGTCCCAAGGAGCTGGTGGTTCTTTAACTGGGGGCCTTAGCAAAAAGGTACCTCTCAAAAAGGCCTTGTACATTCTATGGGACATAATTTTGAGTCCTATCTCTCCAATGTGACAGTTAGAAATCATGGCCAGTTGAACTGGTATGGTTGCCGCTGCTGCACCCTCATTGAACAGTTGAGCCAAAAAGTCTAAGATAGATGTTACAGGGGCTGTGAAAGGATCAGTGTGGTTGTTGAGAGCCAAACAAGAAAACCTCTTCCATTTGCTAGCATAAAGCTTTCTAGTTATTGTCTTATGGGATGAGATCAGAATATGTTTTACCACAGGAGATATATCTGGAAGCCTGGCTAAGAGTGAAAGTGGAGCAGCCAAGCTCTCAATTTGAGGGTTTTGATTGAGGGGATGAAGAGTCCCTGATGAATGAGTCAGAAGGTCTGGAACTGGGTCCAGAATCCACGCATTCTCTTGTAGATGAGGCCATAAGAAAGGGAACCAAATCTAATGAAACAGTACGGGATGATAAGTATTAACCTGCTTCTCAGTGTGTTGGCTTTCTGTAGAACTTTGAGGATCAAGGGGAATGGGGGGAAGGCATAAAGTAGACCCGGGGGCCAATCGTGTACGAGTGCATCCCTTGTGGACTCCCCCGAAGGGGGGGATCAGGCAAAGTAGCTACTGCATTTGGCATTCATGGATGTGGCAAAAAGATTGCAGTAAGGCTGGCCCCACTTGCAAAAAATCTGTTCCACAATTTCCTGTTTCAGGAACCACTTGTGAGGCATTTGAATTGTTCTGCTGAGTTTGTCTGCTATCACGTTGGATTTTCCCAGGATATGCACTGCTATCAGAAAATGTTGGGAAGAAATGGCCCACTGCCATACTCTTTGCTCCTCTTGACATAGGGGGGTAAGACCTGGTTCCTCCTTGTTTGTTTATGTACCACACCACTGACATATTGTCTGTCTGGATTGCAATCATTCCTAGTGGAAGGGAGTCCTGGAATGCCTGCAAAGCCAAAACCACTGCGCTCAACTCTAGGATATTGATATACAAGTGGTTCTCGAATTCCTGCCAATCTTCTTGGACAGTCTTCCCCAGATAATGCCCCCCCACACACACCCTATCTGTGAAGTGTCCATGGTCACCGTAGCTATTGGTTGCGGGGGAATAAACGGTCTGCCCAAACTCACTTGAGTAGAATGAAGTCACTAGCATAGGTTCCTTTTGCAGGATTCCATTATGCTGATCTTGTGGGACATGGGTATCTCCTGCATGGACCACTGGGCTAAACGTAATCATTGAAGAACTCTCAAGTGTAAGCGTGCGAGAGGCACCAAAGTTATTGCTGCCACCATGGTACCTAAAATTTTTAGAACAATCCTTGCTTGTACTCTCTGCTTTGTCAGGTTTTTTTTACTTGCTGGCGTAGTGTTTGTATTCTGTTGGGAGGAAGTTTTGCCACCATTTGTCTTGTATTTAAGTCTGCTCTTACAAAAACAATATGCTGTGATGGCAACAAGGCATACTTTTCGAAGTTTATTGTAATGCCTACATGGGAGCACAGGTGGATGGTGGTGTCTCTTGCTCTGGATAGTAGATGTTCAGTGGTGGTGGTTAGGAGCCAGTCATCCAAATATGGAAACATCAGGAATCCTAGACGTCTCAAGTGAGCCATTACTACTGCTATGCATTTGGTAAACACACTGTGGGTTGTAGTGAGATCAAAGGGCAGAGCTTGGAATTGGTAATCACTGGCTCCCAGCTGAAAGTGCAAATGACTCCGGGATCACCTGTCCATTTTTATATGGTAGTACGCATCTTGGAGATCTATTGAGTACATCCAATTGTCTTTTCCCAGAAAGGGGAGTATTGACTGCAGTGCACCATCTAGAACATTGATTTTTTACTGACTTGTTTAGTTTGCTGAGATCCAAAATGGGTCTCCAGTCTCCTGTCTTTTTGGAACTAAAAAGAACCTCGAGTAAGTACCAGATCAAATTTGGTCTGTGGGGACATCTTGGATGACTCTTTTTTTCTAGCAACCTTTGGACTTCTAGGGTTGCTTGGTCCCTCTGTATGGGTGGAACACCCAGGACTGACCTTTTTTTCTGGAGAGGGAGAGGAAAAGGGTATGTAGTAGCCTCTGGATCTGATCACTTGTACCCATTTGTTATATTTAGCCAGGCATTTGGGTATAGTGACAAGCGGCCCCCCGACTGCCTCCAGAGGTGGACAGACGGGCTTCCTTTAAGGAGTGCTGGAAGGGCCTACCAAGGAATGTATCCCTGCTGCCCCGATTTTGTGGACCCCCCCTCTGCTGCTAGGTCAGTGTCTTCCATTGCTGTTTCCCCCTCTGCCCCTGGGGGAAGAATCACCACATCATCCAGAAAAACTTTTTGGGATTTACAGAACATTCCCCTCCCCTTCTGGGCTTTGGGGTAAGGCCTGCTAGGGAGGGAGAAATTAATTCCCATGGCAGAAGGAGTCTTTCCTTCTTGCTCGCACCTGGTAAGAGTCTCTTTCACTTTTGGTCTGAACAAGGATGAGCCATCAAATGGGGCATTGATAAAGGAAGACTTTAAGGGCTCTGCAAACTTGCATAAGCACATCCAGGAATGTCTCCTTAGGGAGATTTCTGTACCCACTGCCCTACTCACTCCATCAGCCATATAGGTGATAAGCCACATGGAGGAGTTGACCACCATATTTAAGGTAGCAAACTGAGAGGTGACTTTATTGGAAACCTCTGCAGCTATAGAACCTTGGAGGGTATCTTCCAACTCTTTCAGCAGATCCCTCTGAAGTCTGGTAAAATGGGTCAAATAATTAAGCAACCTGAAGGTGAAGGCTGCTGATGAAAACATACGCTTTCTGTATCTGTCCATCGTTCAAGATTCCTTATTTAGCGTGTGGACAGATGAGGAAGTCTCAGACAATTCCTTTTTGGTGGCCATTGCCACCACCATAGCATCTACTGGGACACCTTTTGTCAGGAATTCCTTGTTAGAAAGTGCTGTAATAAACTTATTTGGCCTCCTTGGAACAGGTTCCACAGACTCTGAAGAACCCCACTCCTTTCTTTTTTTTTTTCAAAAAACTTTTTATTGATTATTAAATAATGTGACATAACAAACACAACAAGAAAAATAAACATTACAATATAATTGTACAAGATTAGAAGTTATTATGAATACACATTGATTATAAAAGTGTGTCGTTCATTTCGTGTAAATAATACCTAGTTTAACTATATACAATATTTACAGTATTACAAAGTTAACTGAAATGCAAAACACTATCTATCTTAGGTGCTATTGTCATAAACAATTGAATCTAGCCCAAATTATGTTGTGACTCCATAAGAAGAGAGATGCAGAGCAGTTACGTACAGTTGATGATGAGCACAACTTTTTCTAACACTTTGTTGGTAAGAGCCAATTTTTTGGGACTTTTCACTAATGTTTTCTGTGCAGCAATATATGAGTAAGCCAAGGATTGAAAATTTTCCCAATTTAGTTTGGTGCGGTCAAGCCAGTTTTTGGTAATGTAGAACTTTATAAGTAAACATATGTATATTAACACATGTGTATCTAACCTAGAAAGAGGTATTTTGTGAATATGAAGAATTGATAGTTCCCAGGATAAGGTAGATTTATGATATCCCATTTTTTGCAAACATACTTTCAACGAGGTCCACAGTTTGAGTAGTGGCAAGACCATATAATATGCATAAGATCAGCATTTGGAAATGGACAACATGAGCAGGAGGAAGATTTGCTGGGATTAAATGTATTAAGTTTGTTAGGAGTGTGGTATGCATTATTATTTATCATTAGCTGGGTATAGTAAAGTTTCTTAAAGGGTGAGAATTCTAGAGTCGCTTTGATAGCAGAAATTGTCTGCTTTATATTTAATTGTGAGTTATATTTATCCCAGTATTTGGAAAAAAGACAATCCTTATTATGAATTATATCCATTAATAGACTATACGATTTGGACAGCATTTTCTCTGGAAGCAATAAAGTTTGAATTAACATGTCTAAGTTGATAAAATCCTGATTCTCTATTTTAATGTGAGCAAATTTAGGAGTGATAAGATCTCTTAGTTGACGAAGAATGGTGATATATTTACCTCTGACCTCAAGAATATTACATAAATTAGTTAATGTTTCATCATTATGTTTCAAAATATCCCATGTGTTAAGATTTTTTATTAAAGGGAAATCTGAGAGATTGATCATGTAATTATTCAGTTTAATATTTGGATTTAGATGAAGTGGCTGTATTAATTGGAAAGTACCATCTAAGTTGACATGTTTTAGTACTTCTTGAAAACATTTAACCTTCTGTTTTAAGAATTTAGAAAATTTAAAAGTGTCCATAATATCCATAGATACAAATGGAAGAGTCATTGGGTTATTTTTTTTTGTAAAAATATGCTGGTGCCAGAACTTAATCCAATTAGGAAGATTCTTAAAATTACTAAGATTTGCATTAGTGATAGATAGTAATTTGTTAGCTGAAATAATTAAATAGTAAAGATGAAAGTTTGGTAAACTTAAACCACCTTTATTTTTAGGGAGCAGTAGCTTAGAATATGAAATCCTGACTGATTTAGGAAACCAGATAAATTTAGCTAATTCCTTGTGTATCTTAGAGAAAAAAAGTTTTGGGAATTATTTGATCTGTAGAGTTAAATTGAAAAAGGAGTTTAGGAAGAATATTCATTTTAATTATCGCAGTCTTGGATAAGAGAGTAAAATTTAGTAGTTCCCATTTTCGTAAATCAAGTGTAATTGATGACCATGTTTTTGTTAAGTTGTTTTGAAATGTTGAGAGACCATTATGAACAAAATGAATCCCTAAATATTTAACACCATTAGTTATTTGAAAAGGGGATTCAGGGAATAAATGCACCTTGTGAGCATGAGGATTAATGGGAAAAATGTGAATTTTTTTGGAGTTAGTCTGATAATCCGAAACTTGTGAAAATTTATTAATAGAGTCAACTAGCTTAGTAAGATCCGTAGTAGGTGTTTGAAAGTATAGCACTAGATCGTCCGCAAAGGCTGATAATAGAAGTTTGGTATTCATAATTCTGGGGATTCTATGAAAAGAGTTTTGTGCTATACTTAATAAGAGTGGTTCTATGTATATGTTAAAAAGGAAGGGAGATAGAGGGCATCCTTGCCTTGTGCCATTGGTGATTTTGATAGGGTTAGAAGTCTTCCCATTAATATATAAAAGAGTAGAAGAATCCTTATATAAAGTTTTGATAAATTCTATATATGTAGTAGGAATGCTAAAGTGATCCATGGTACTAAAAAGAAATTCCCAGTTGACTCTATCAAAAGCCCTCGATGCGTCAAGAATCAGTGCATATAAAGGATTGTTGTCTGTCTTGGTAAGATGAATTAGTGTATCTAAAGTCAAAGTGTTATCCCAAGTATGTCTGTGAGATATGAATCCAGCTTGGTCAGGTGATATTATCAATGATAGGATTTTTTTTAATCTGTTAGCCAGGAGTGAAGCTAGAATTGTTATATCTATGTTAATTAGGGAGATTGGCCTATAGTTATGTGGATCTGATTTTTCTTTATTATTTTTTAGAATTAGTATTGTTTTTGCGGTATTTGAGTATAAATCTGTTATACCATTATTTTTTATGTGTTTATACACTTTGAGAAGAAAAGGTGCTATCGCCTGTTTGAAAGTTTTAAAAATTCAGCTGTGAAGCCATCTGGGCCAGGGGATTTTCCATTTTTAAGCCTATCTATAGTGTCTATAATTTCTTGGATATTTATTGGCATTGTAAGTATATTTTGTTGTTCTTCATTTAATCTAGGAAATTTAATAGTAGACAAATAACTCTCTATGCATTGACTATTAATTGAGTCCATTTTTTTGGAGTACACATCTGAATATATAGAGGTAAAAAGTTGAATAATCTCCTCATCAGTACTGTATATCTTCTTCTTATATTGTATAGGCATTGCTCTAGGTATGGTATGATTGTTTTTGATTATTCTCGCTAAAGTTTTGGAAGGTACTTGGGCCCATTCAGAGTAAGTAGCCAACATTCTTTGCTCTAGTATAGAAAGATTATTTTGATGTAGCAGTAATAGTTCTTTTTGGAATTCCCTAATTTGCTCATAATGTGAAGAATTTGGGTTTGTTTTATGCAAGTTTTCAAGGGACTGAATCTTTCCCTTTAAAAACAACTCTTTCTTATTATATTGTTTCTTAAGATATGAAGCTTTGTTTATTAATATACCTCTCAGATTTGCCTTACAAGCAGCCCATTGGATGTCATAGGGAATATTTGTTGAATCAAGATTATTGTACATTTCAAGTATTATTTCAGTACACAACTTTTTAACTTCCTTATTTGTGAGTAGATTATTATTTAATGTCCACGTATTATTCATTTGAGTACGTGACATGTTTGGATCTATATTGAGTATTAGAGAGATCCTTGAATGGTCAGAGAAAAATCTGGGCTCTAAAGAAAAATTAATTAACAAATGTGATAGGGAGTTCGATATAAGGAAAAAGTCTAACCTTGACCATGCATTGTAGCACTTCGAATAATATGTGTAAATATCTTTGCTATTTGAATAACCAGTAAGTGACAAAGGATCTATAAGATCCAGATCCAGCATCAAGTCCTCCAGGGCTACTGAAGCTTGGTGATTATAAGAAAGTGATTTGCTAGTTCGATCTATATCCGGGTTAATGACAGAATTCCAGTCTCCTCCCACAATAATGTAATGATCTTTAAAAGCAGAAAGAATGTTATATATCTGTAAAATGAATAGATGTTGATTATTACAAGGACTGTATAAATTAAGAATTAGAAAAGGTTTATCCATGTTGTGAATGCTGGCAGTAAAGTAACACCATCTCCCCTCAGTATCATATTTCTCATCAATAATAGTGCCTTGAAAATTCTGCTTAATTAAAATTGCCACACCCTTCGAGTTGGAACTGTTGCCTTCCGCAATTATTTTGTTAATCCATTTCTTTTTTGTATCTTTGTACCATTCTTCTCTAATTAAATGTGTTTCTTGTATAAAACATACATTAGCTTGAGATTTATATAACAAATGAAATAATAATGCTTTCTTGGCTTTGTTTTTTAGCCCCCTGATACAAATATACATATATACACATCATTAAAGAACAAGATGTCGAACATACTAGAAATTCCGTAACATCCCATTCACTTAACTCCAAAAAAACATTTTTGCAAAGTAATAGATAAAAAGAAAAAATTTTGATGAACTCGCTATATACGCATATATACATACGTCAGTTTTAAAGCCTAATATGCATATAAGCTTATTTATCACTGTCATATTGTTTTTAAAACTAAACGTATAATTCCAGTATTTAGTGCTTTATAAACTGAAAATGTAATTAGTGAAATCGTAGTAATAGCAACAAAAACATTATATAATGCAGTATTAGATTTCTAAGTAACAACTGGCATGACCTAATAGCTTGCTAGTATTTAGACAAGACAGTAAATAATGTTCTGTTAGCAATAATTAAATGTTGTAATACCTATTAATTACTAGAATCTCTATTTATAAGCTGCAGGTCAAAGTCAATAAAAACAAATCTGTAAAAGAAAATATATATATATATAACAGTATTATGTTATTATGTAGCACAACATATAACTTTTCCAATCATATTGTGTATAAATACTAATGTTTGTATACACATTTAAATGTTTGCCATCACACTTTAACTATAACTATTTATCTTAGCCTGTAAACAACCCTATTAAAGCTATAACCACTAATCCGACTATTAAGATTTTATTAACCATTTGCAACCCCACTAAGACTTAGAACATTTAAAATGTATTATATATTGAACATTTTGTTTGCAGAAATCTGTATTACACCATATTATAGTATTATACCTTTGCAATAAGTTATCATTTTTCATCTGATCAGTATTGCAATATTTATTACATCACAACCAGAATCCTATTTGCATGCAATTCTCTAAATAATAAAACTACACAAAATGTCATGTTAGACAACCTTAAGTCCGTTTCAGCTTTTTGAACCTTCATAGTGATTCGGTTGAGATAATTGGTTAGCCCAGAAACTTTATATTGGTTTTCTTTCTTTTTTTTCCTTTTTTAAAAAAAAAATTATACACATTTCTGAAGATTAATTAATATACTGCAGTTCTGCATATATGCAACTGCATAGCGTAACTATTTGCTTAACTTACTCTCCATCACCCAGAAGATTTTTATCTGACTGGCATCAAAACTAGTTTGTGTCAGGAAGACTGACCATGCTTGCAATAACAGAGTATATGCAACCCATCAGGTCTAGGATACGACAACCTACTTGCGTAAGTCAAGACTGGTTGAACAAGCTAGTGTCGGAAGGCAAGAGGAGGCTGGACAGTCTTAGCTCCAAAACCATACGAATGAATAGTATAGGATCTTACCTTCGCAATCACTTAAGAGCACTTTGTTCAAGTATTGTATGGGCTGATATGGTTTCCGCTGATGCCTTCCACACTTGGACTCCAGGAAAAACAAAGGACATCACTTCATCTCCATGTCGGATGATTTCACTAGTACATCACAGCATTACTGATGAAAGAAGACATCTGGTGTTCACTCAAAATGGACCCCACAACTGCAGCTGTCCAAATCGACAGTTCCCACCTGTCAAGAACTCTGGTGACCCAACTTTAGTATTTGAACGAATAAATACTTAAATAAACCTCAGGTGAAGAGAGAAGAAGAAAAAAATAAAAAAAAACACTTATCAAAATATGTGTGATTTACCTTATTTAATTTGACACTAAGTATATTTTGACTTATAACAGATATTTCCGTGTTGCTGAATTTTACATTATGAGTTATTTCTTTTCAAATATCTTAACCAGATAATGATCACAGTCTTATTTGGTAGACAAAACTGTTTCCGGAGAAGACTTGAATATACTTAAAAATATATCTTTCGCTTCCTGAGCATTACTTGTTGAGTATCTCTTATCATTGTATGTGAATGACAACATGTTGGGGTATCGCATACTGAACTTTATGCCTTTCTTAATCAAATCTGTGCAGAATGGGGAAAGCTTTTGTCTGTTTAGTTTTATTTGAGGAGGTAAGTCCTGCGAAAAAGTGAGTTTATGATTATTCCATATAAGGAATTTTCGACTTTTTGCTGCTTCTAAAATCTTTTGGGCATCTTGAAAATTCAGTAACTTTGTGTAAATTATTCGCGGCAGTGTAGTTTCTTGACGGGCTCTAAGTGTTCTATGCGCTCTCTCCACTATAAGACTATCTGGATTACTATAATTTTGCAATAAAGCCAGGAATATTTGTTTTGTAGCAGACAGAAGAGTTTGATGCTCATAAACTTCTGGTAGACCTCTTATAATTATGTTATTCCGGCGACTCCTCGCCTCTAGATCCAATAGTTTGGCTTGCATGTCCGTAATTACCACATCTTTAGCATACAACTCTTTATTAATTGATTCTATGGCTATTTCATTTGCTTGTTGAGTATTTTTGAGTAAATCAATTCTTTTAGTTATCGAAGACAATGATTTACCAAAACCTGACAGTTGTTCTGAGAAATCCTGGATAGCGTTTTGTATGGGCTGAAGTGCCACTTTTAACTCTTCAAGATGAAAGTTAGATTCGTTTTTTTCTTTGGAATTTGTTTTATTTGTGTCTGTTAACTGTTTAGTAGTTCTTAACCTTTTAGAACTACTGTCCTTCTCCGGAGATAGCAATGATGAATATTTAACCTTAGTAATCTGAGTTTCCATATTGTCTGAATTACCGGCCATGGCTTTGATGTGACTCTGGAAGTGGGAAAAAGAATGACTTCAAGTGCTTCTAATGTGCACGTGGCTCCTGATTCAAAGGCCCCAAAAGACTTGTCACACAAACTAATTAAAATTTGAAGTGATTTTTAGTCCAAAAATAATCCACAAATATTTAATCTGAATCCTTAAAAGTAACTTGATGTAAATCTTGCGAAATAGACAGGCTCACCGCGTTTATAATTGCCGGTAATACCAAAGTTGTGAGGAGCTCTGTGAGCTAGATGTACTCTAGATGACGACCATCTTGGAACCAACCCCACTCCTTTCAACTGACTACATTCAGGAGCTGATTAAAAGGCGGAGTCACCCAAGAGGTGGAAAGGTGATACCCAAAAGCTTCCAGGTATACCAATTCATACTCAGAAGGATTGATGAGCTTCCAGCTACCCCTCTGTTTAAGAATCTCCAGGGTGTCTGCAAAGGAGACATCTTCAGAGGAGGGACCAAGGGGACCCTTCTGAATCATCCAGGTCAGTGTCTGAGGTGATGGACTCATTCGGGGAGTTTATGTGCTTCCTCTTGCACAGTTTCTTCTGAGGAATTTCCTCAAAGGGGTACTTTGGCAAAGTTTCAGAAGAGATATTTTCTCCAGTAGGGGCTTCCTGGGGCTTAGGGTCTCTGTGCTTGGGGGGAGAAATGGTGCTGAGACTGTCAGTGGCGCCATTGGGGAGGAGTACTCAAACACGAGAGTCGAGCCGGGGTGACAGCACTCTCTCCATCAGCTCAAAAGCCCCCTCACCCCACTCTGAGGAGGTCCCCAGTTCTAAACACCTGGAGGACTGACCCTGGTGCAGAGCAGTTGGCTTCGACACCAATGCAGGAGCTGAGCTCAGCCACGCCGAAGCCCCAAGAAGAAGAATCAGCTCAAACAACTGACCAAACCAACTCCCCTGTCTGGACCCGACAGAAGAACATCAGCTCCTAGACTTATGTCCCGATGCCACTGAGGTAGTCAGAACAGATGTCGGAACCAACGATCCTGTAGGAGGTCTCAGTTCCAACATTTCCACTACTATTGGGCCCAAGCTCTCTGGCTCCAAATCCCCCGATCAGCTCAGAGGAGGAATCAAAGAAGGGGATGGTGCTTTTGTCGGCTCCAGTTCCTTATGGGTTGGAGTCGACAACATTTTTACCAGCGCTGGTGTATGAAGTAGTCTCTTCATCACCCACTCCATGTCAACATTGGATAGACTCCTGGAGGAACAAGAGGACAATGAAGGTGATCTCACCCTCTCTAGGAGCAGAGATCTCAAAGTCAGAGTAATGGGTTCCAATACTGGGAACCGTGTCCTTACTTGAAACTCTGTCGGTTCCGTAACCATCAATAGAACTGAAGAGGTAGTCTTTTCGGAGCCAAGAGCCTTTGCTTCTGAGCTAGGTGACTTTGCAATAATTTTTTAGGCAGCTCTGAAGCCAGAGCCGAGGCAAGAGTTCTTTTGCTTGACTTGTCCAATTTAGAGGAAGAAGGAGAAGGAGATTTGGAGCTCTGATATCCTTCCAAAGCCTCTGGAAAGGGAACCTTTAACAACCATCTGAGGATAAGTTTATTCTTATGCTCAAGTAGTACCCAACTGCTAAAGTCATGGCAAAAAGCCAAGACAATAAATGCAACTAGTGTTCTCATCAGTAAGAGACATTTTCTGGCTGCATTTATCACATTTCTTGAAGCCAGACTGCTTCAGTTTTTTTTTATCTTTAGACATGTCCACAACATCTACAATTATGAAGAATCCAAAAAAGAAAAATGTCTGAACTTTGTTACTTCACAAAATAAAAAAAAAAAAACTATACAGAAGGCCTACAAAACCGTACACTAGACTGTCAAGAAGGCAACTATAAAACTGCAGATCTCGAAACTATCAAGTAAAGAAAATGTTTTCTCCTTTATTTATTTATTTTTTTAAAATAACAAGGAAAACTCTATCTCAAATAAGCTAGATATTAACAACACAGAGACACTACTACTATGTGAGAGAGAAACCTCAAACTAAAACGAATTATCCTCGCAGCTACGGGGGAAACAAATGGAAAGGGGGGAAGTTGTCCTCTAAGTTAAATGGGCTGCTCGGAACCCTCTAACCTAAACGGACTACCTAAAGGGGAAAAAAGTTCTCTAACTAAAACAAGCTTATGTTGTGGGATAGAGAATTATGACAATACAGTTAGGCCTGATGAAAAAAGGGGATGACGGTCAACACAGTAATGTGGGAAAACACAGTCAATGGCTTTAAGTGAGCTAACGAAAATCTAAAACTAGCAATTATAACAAATTTTAGCAATTAGTATAGAAAAAGTAACAATAAGAAAACTTAGCCAGGAGCCAGTCAGAAGTCACACGATTTACTTGAGCAGCAAATCTGGGGATAGTTCCCAGAGCATGATGGGATAGGGTTTAGCCTTGAGCCAGTGGAAGCTCTCGAGCTTTAGAAAGGCCAAGTCAGAACTGATTCTTGGTTCCAACCCAACCAGCAAAGAATGAAGGCGAGATAGGACAACATAACATTCATTGTTATAGCACTGAATAGTATCTGAGATATCCATGTGACAGCAGAATTGATTCTGTACACATACACATTTTGGTTTTACACTGAATTCATTTTACGATTCTAAGTTTTTTCATATTTCAAATAACCTAAAATATATGAACATTTATTTATTTAAATGTTATGAATTGAAAAGGGATCACATATTTAGATTTTTATATTTCTTCTGAAAGCATTTTGTTTTTACCTAGTAGTTTCACATGATGACTGGAATATGTTAACAATATGCACACAGTTCACTGTTGAGTAGTTGTGTACCCAATTTTTCAGACATATCTTCTGACAAAATATTACGTGTGCACTATGTATAATTTAAACTCAGCATTTTACTTATTAGATCTCAGTATCTGTTTCCAACAGTCTGATTTGCATTTTCTCTTGTGTTTCAAGACAGTTTCAGGACAGATATCGCAAAATGTGTAATGTGAAACTATGCTTTCTGTCATGCTTATAGACATGCCTTGTATAGTTGAATTTTAATTGCACAAGCATGTCACTTGACTTCATGGCTGTTTTTCTTTTCTTCATTTCTATTACACTACATCCTCACATGGCTTTTTTTCTTACATCTAACATTTTAAATTATATGTATCATTTTCCTAAAGTAATCTGTTTAACTGCTTACTAGTAATTGTACTTGTTCTTCACACATCCAAAACTTTTTTTTACTCAAGTAATTTTTATTTTCAAGCAAATAAAATATTGCAGATACAACATAATCTAAATCCTAATACATAAATAACTATGTAACCTATTTACATTTGGCCTGCAGGAAAAATCAATAAATTAAGCTAGTTTGATTCAAAATACATGGATTAACATACAATTTAAGTAAAGCATTTACAGTAATCAGAGAGAGGGATAGTTCAACTGTAGATTTTCATTAAGATTTAGTACCTTTCTCCAAGGATTATTTGTTAACGTGTCAAGATAGATTCTCATTTCTTTAATCTGTGCTGAGTCTTTTATTAAAGATAGAAATTCTTCCATGGACGTGGTGAAGTGGAATTCCATTTCCTTGTTATGCACTTTCTAACAACTGCTAGAATAGTCCACAATAAATAAAGATTGTCCCTCTTCAAATGAGGACCTTCATTTATATTTATTAGTACTGAAGCTTTAGATAATATAAACAAATCTGTAAATAGAGCTTGTAAAATATTATTAATCTCATTCCAGAATTGTTTTATACTAGTGCAGTCATAAAAATATGTATTCAGTCCACTCTGCATGCTTGAGAATATCTCCAACATAAACCATTACCAGAAGTACTAAACGTGGCTATTTTATCTGGTAGGAATGTTCTACAGGGAAATTTCCAGGTATAAATTCTCCAATGTTGTGACCAAGAGGTTAATTTAATAGAAAGCAAGAGATTATTTTTAATTTCTGTAGTTAAAGATAAGGAAAGCCCATTAGTAATATAATTCCAATATTTTTCTTGAGGTTTTGTTCATATGTTATTAGCATTTTATACAAACTTGAGGTGATGTTATTCAAGTTGAAATTGTTATGAACAATCTCATATAAATAGATGACAAACTTTGGTTTTCCTTTGAAAGAAGAACTATTAGTTTTCTGCATAAATCATGGCAATATGACAGAACACTTTTAGAAGTAGCCAATCTTGGTGGTGGCCAAGGATGAACACAGGATAGCAGCAGATTTCTTCAGCTCCACCAATTTCATTACAATGACAGGAATTAATTACTTAAAAAATTAATTTTTGAAGTAATTTTCTTTCTAAATATGTTGGAAATCTTAATAATATTCCTGTCAGAAATTACTTTGGAAATTTTCCTGTCAGTTTATCAGTCTGAAATGAGTTCCAGTAAGACAAATTCTCAAGACTCCAGCATCAAGAAAGAACTTCAGTCTCTGATAATTATAGTCCAGCAACTTACTGCTAAGATGGATAAAATGGATACTAAAATAGACACTTTCATAGAAAAAACTACAAAACAAATAGACTTGTTACATATGGACCTGCAACAACAGAAGATCCAGATGACAGGCATAGAAGAAGCTGTGAATGACATGGAAAATAGAATACAAGAAGAGGAAATCAACATTGAGTTTCTGCTGAAACAAAATACACATTTACAAACAAAGCTGGATGACCTGGAAAATAGATCTAGGCAATAACATTAGGATTTTTGGACTGCCAGAAAATATTGAAGGTAACAATATTACTTCTTTTTAACAACATGGCTCCCTAAAACTTTAGATTTACCAGAAGCATTCTCTTTTGGTATCGAAGAGCACATAGATCTATAGCTAATACTAACTCTAACAAAAACTATCCTAGATCAGTTATAGTTAGATTTCTATCATCTTTTGATAAAGAGATGGTTCTTAAATCTGCTTGGGCTAAAGCTCCTGTTAAGATTAATGAAACAACTGTGCGTTTTGACAATGACTATTCTTCCATGGTATTAGCTAAAAAAAAAGTTTTTCTGCCACTAATAAGGGAGCTTAAAAAAGCACAGTTTAAAACATACCTTCTGTTTCCTGCCAAGCTTAAAATCTTCCTTCCTGATGGTCCTAAAATTTTCGATGACTTAGACTCTGCTTTACTGTTTATCAAAAAAAATAAGATTTTGGAAAAAATAGAAGAAATGGAATGGGATAGTCCTTCGTTAAAGAGACTGGCAACTGAAACTTCGTGGAAGACTTCAGAGAAGAAGAAGAGACTAAAAAACAAATGATTTGTACTATGTTTTTTTTCTCTCTCATCATTTTATTTTATTATTAATCTTTTTAAATATAGTTCCTGCATTTCCAAGAAGCAACAAAATATTTTGAACTTGTTTCTCTTTCTGAAGAGGAAAAATAAGGTCAGTAATTTGATACATTTTTTTCCTTTAAAAGTTTATATGTTCTTCAAATGCTATTCCTAATTATACTTTCTTGATTACACTGCTTATGCTTGTTTGTAAATAATCTGTCATGCTTTAACTAATAATAATTAGAACTAAATAATAGTAAATAATATGTTTTATTTTTAACTCTATTAATATAAAGAGTAAGTAACATTCTATTGTATATACTTCTTATAGCTTTCTCTTACATTTTTTTTATTTCTGCCTCACACCCTTTTACTTTCTACTCTCTTTTCTTTTCTTTATTAATATATAGAAATGCTTTTGATCATATAGACACAGTAAATAATAAGATTTGCATAGGAGTTGAGTTGGGACAAAAATGTTGAGTTTTGTTACTTATTAATAATTTTGGGCTTGATTTCACTTACATAGAGTCTGTAATAACCTGTAGAATGCATTGTGAAGGTTTTGTCATGTTTAGATGCATTTACACTGCTAAATGAATGTTTGTCACTAGTTTTTAATAAGTTTCCCGCCAAAATGTTAAGAGAGACAATCTGGGATGTGGGCTGTCTCATGCACAGTGTCCATGAGCTACTTCAAAAGCTTCAACTCTCAGAATTCTCACAGAGAAGCTGAAAGCAGCTAGTCTCACCTTTGACCTAGATATCACACTGACACATCACAGATACAGGAATGACACTACCTAATTATACTTTCTTGATTACACTGCTTATGCTTGTTTGTAAATAATCTGTCATGCTTTAACTAATAATAATTAGAACTAAATAATAGTAAATAATATGTTTTATTTTTAACTCTATTAATATAAACAGTAAGTAATATTCTATTGTATATACTTCTTATAGCTTTCTATTAGGAGAACAAAACTGAAAAACTGAAAAACATGTAAAGAAAATATAAAACTTGAAATGACCACCACGAGATGAATGTTGTTTAGCGCTTTCTTTCACAATTTAATGCGTGAACTTCGTCAGAAAAAGAAGAGTCTTCCCATCCTCTTCTTTTATATTGCATAATAGGAAATGATGTCACAAAATTGACTAACACAGTAATGAAACCATCTTACATCTGTATATGTTAAATTTAAAATTACACATTGCAATGCTTATTAGTAAAAATAATCACATTAAAACATGCTCATTTTAGAACTGATAATATGAACACTTGTTCCTTAGTACATATAATATTTTAGTCGTGTAAAAAATATATATATGTATATTTATATCAATATAATTAAATATTTAACCCATATGCAATGGTTATACAAACTATGTATAAATGCACTATATGAGTATGTGCACACATTGATTTAACCAATTTTCCTTTTGTCATTACTTATATAACAGACTTATTGTTAAAAATTCCCTAACAAGGTCATATATACTGACAGAAATACTGTATCTTGTAATATACATTTTTCTAGTACTACCAATAATCTACAAACGCTTTCTGACAGATATTAAACCAATTAATCTATCTATCAACCAAAAAGCAATTTAAAGTGAAAGTGTTAAGAGAGACAATCTGGGATGTGGGCTGTCTCATGCACAGTGTCCATGAGCTACTTCAAAAGCTTCAATTCTCAGAATTCTCACAGAGAAACTGAAAGCAGCTGGTCTTACCTTTGACCTAGATATCACACTGACACATCACAGATACAGGAATAGCAGATTAATAATATGTGTTAAAAACCTATGTCCCAAACATATACATTACTATAACTCGTTTAATTCATCTGATTGACAAGCATAAATAATTTTATAACTCTATACTGGAAGAAATTGTCATGTGATATATTTTAAAGCAGTAGTATAGCATGTTTGTAAAATCTGGTCACTAAAATGTGTTTGCTGTGCATTATTTTGTATAAAGCAGACAGATTTATTGAAGGACAACAATGTAAGATGGTGCTCAGTAAAGATACAACTCAGTGAGATCAGATATATATATATATATGTGTGTGTGTGTGTGTGTGTGTGTGTGTGTGTGTGTGTGTGTATGTGTGTGTGTGTGTGTGTGTGTGTGTGTGTGTGTGTGTGTGTGTGTGTGTGTGTGTGTGTGTATGTGTGTGTGTGTGTGTGTATGTGTGTGTGTGTGTGTGTATGTGTGTGTGTGTGTGTGTGTGTGTGTGTATGTGTGTGTGTGTGTGTGTGTGTATGTGTGTGTGTGTGTATGTGTGTGTGTGTATGTGTGTGTGTGTGTGTGTGTGTGTGTGTGTGTGTGTGTGTGTGTGTGTGTGTGTGTGTGTGTGTATGTGTGTGTGTGTGTGTGTGTGTGTGTGTGTATGTGTGTGTGTTTATATGTGTGTGTGTGTGTGTGTGTGTGTGTGTGTGTGTGTGTATGTGTGTGTGTATACATGTGTATATATATATATATATATATATATATATATATATATATATATGTATATGTGTGTGTATGTGTGTATGTATGTGTATATATATATATATATATATATATATGTGTGTGTGTGTGTGTATATGTGTGTATGTAGATATGTATATAAATGTTTCTGAGAATCTGCTTAACTATGAAGTATGATTTATAACAATTTCTATGAATACAATATTTTATTCTATTGGCAATAATGAGTTTGAGTAAATGCTCATATACAAGCAATTCAAGGGTTTTTTTGGAAGCTGTTAACTGTATTTACATGGCAGAAAATAGATGCATCCTAATATATGTAATGTCTGAATCATATTAGCCAAAGTTTTTGATTTAAATGAATGTTAGAACTTATTTTTCTCTCCTCTTGATTTCTAACATCAAGATTATTTGAATGCTATTTGAATACAAGTGTTTTATATTACATGGATGTATATAGTAGTATGAACAGTTTAAAAAAAAAAAAAAAAAAAAGGGTTTATTTTAGTTTATATGATGCTGTTTTACCAAATGTGTAGTCTTGTCTTGCTAGATAATTGAATTGAAAACTGTTAACTTCAGTTAAATATAACTAGTATTAAATTGATAAGGTGGTAGCTGACGACTGCTGCTTAGGGTAGGGGTTAACTTGAGTGGTAAATACTACTGTAAGTTGGAGTTTACAACTCCAGGCTGGATGCAAGGTTTAATCCTTACATTATTTTCACTTGTTCATTGTTATTTATATATAGTTTTGACATCCACAATATATTTTGTACATTCATTGTCACTACAAACAAAATTGAATCCTATACGAAATCCCATAAGAGATTCAATAAATACAGCTATATTTAAAGGTACACCTAAAGGAGGAGATGTAACATTACTTATCTTGTTATTTGTTATTTTGATCATAATATTCTTAAGTTTTAAAATGCCAAATCACATCTTTAAAAGGAATTTCTTTAAACATTAATGGATTGAATAATCCATGTAAAAGGGCAAGCCTAATAAGATACATTAATTTACATAAGGCCAACTTAGTCTTCCTACAAGAAACCCATCTCTTGAAAAAAGATATTGATAAACTAGCCACAAACAAATATACAGTATTGGTTAGTTCAGAGCACACTCAGAAAAAAGAGGAGTAGCTATTTTATGGAATAAAAGTATGCCCATTCCTAAAACCATTAAGTCTTATCAGGATGACAAAGGAATGTTTTGTATGGTTACAATACAAATTAATGGGAAGACTTACACTTTAATTAATGTATATTGGATACCTGGAATTGGTATTAATACAGTGAAACATCATCTTGATAAGATCATATCATTCTCTATAGGAGATATTATTTTAGCTGGTGACTTTAATTGTATACTACATGAAAGTGATACTACCACTATAGGAAAGAGAAGAATTACATCTAATGCAAAACATTTAAAGGATTTTGCTAATTCTTATCATTTGAATGATATTAATAATCAGATAGATTCAAAATCATTACCATACACCTTTTTTCTAACAGATACAAAACTTATTCAAAAATAGATAGGGTCTTTATTTCTAACCAGATGGTAACAGATTTAATTAATTCCAAAATCATTTCATGTCCTATATCTGATCATAATTCAATTGTTTTTGAATTCATGATAAAAAATACTCATAATGTTCAGATCAAAAGGATACCAGCATACTTAACTCAACTAAAAAACTATAAAGAATATATACTTTCAGAAGTAAAACATTTTTAGACATAAATAACACTCCTGAAGTCTCCATTGTTTATGTTTGGGATGCCTTAAAATCATATCTATATGGACAAAGTATCAGATGGTATAATAATAAAAGGAAATCTTGGGAAAAGGAATTGTTAGATATTCAAAGTAAATTAGACTCTTATAAACAAAATAATAAAGAAAATATTATGGACAAGAAAGTTATTGAAGAAATAAACAAACTAAATGAGAAATACAAAGAAATTTTAACTCATAAAGTTAAAATAACTTTAGAGAATACAAGTTTTGTCTTATTCAATAAGCCCCAAATACTTACAGAGACTTAAAAATAAAACAAAAAGGTTGAATAAACAAAACCATATCAAAGAAATCTTTTCTCTAAGGAAAAAGAAGAATGTTTCTAGTATACCAGAAATACTAGATGAATTTAGAAATCACTTTCACAAAATTAACCATAATAATATTAACATGGAACCTAAAGATAAAATAAAGGAGTTTATAACCACAAATATGAATAAAAAGCTTAATAAACAACAGATTAAACTATTGGACAAGGGTATTTCATATACATAAGTTATTACACAAATAAATAAGCTTAAATCAAACAAGGCACCGGGTAATGATGGTATTATACCAGAGATATATAAAATCCTTTCTAAAAATACATATTCATTAATACATAAGGTTTTTATTTTGGCCCAAACTGAGTTAATAACCCCCCCCCATCTTGGCAATATACATTTATTTCGCCAATTTTAAAACCTAATAAAGATCCAACTAGATGTTCTTCATATCGGCCCATCTCATTACTTAATGTTGATTATAAAATGTTTATGAATATCTTTGCTGATAGATTGAAGACAATCATTCCCGGCATTATAGATATAGATCAGACAGGCTTCATTGTAAATAGAAATACTTTTGATAATATAAGAAGAACTTTAACATTAATAGATTTTGCAAATAGGAAAAGAAAGATTTAACACTTATTAGTCTTGATATAAGTTCAGCATTTGATTCAGTAAGTTGGGACTATCTGTTTACCTTAATGAAGTGCACAAACTTCTCGGATGCATTTGTAAATCTAATTGAACATTTATACAAAGGAACGTTGGCTTATATTAAGGTAGGAATATATGTTTCACAAAAAATACCCATTCTTAAAGGTACAAAACAAGGATGTCCACTTTCTCCACTATTATTCACTTTAGTAATGGAGCCTTGGGCTAATTTGATGAGAAACAGTACTGACATAGAGGGTTTTGAAATAGATGAAAATACAACATCCAAAATTCAACTTTTTGCAGATGATGTTCTAATTACATCAGCAGGATCTAATTCTTCTATACAGTCTCTATTTGATAACATGATGAATTTTAAAAGTATTTCTGGTTTAATATTCAATGAAGAAAAAACTAAAATACTACCTATATATAAAGGAAAAAATATTCTCATTAGTGATTTTACTAAATATGTACCCAATTCAGGTCAGATAACTTATTTAGGTATAATACTATCTAAAGATATTAAATCTATTATATATAATAATTATAATACCTGTTTTCTTAATATACAAAATCGTTTTAATACCTGGAATAATATGTTTTTTACTATGGAGGAGAGACTTACAATTATTAAAATGATAATATTCCCCAAGATTTTATACTTAATACAATCAATAATACTTCCACCTACAAAAATAATTATCAAGAAACTGAACACACTAATGTTAAATTTCTTATGGGCACCTAATAGACCTAGGATTGCATTAAAGAAACATACTAATAGCTGGTCTCATGGGGGTATTTCTTTTCCAGACTTTAATTTATATACTATCTCTTTTATTGTAAAAGTTATTACTTTATTAATAGATCAGTCATATGTCACAAAATGGAAAGATTATTGGGAGCTAATTAGTATACACTTCATGAAAATCTCCTTAACACATAAAAATATGATTGTAAATAACTCCATGTTATGGTTACTAAAGGAATTTTGTACTTCACCTATTACACCTAAACATATGGTTTGTTACCCATTAAATATTATTATTAGTTATCGTAACTTTATATTCATGCACCCTAAGTATAGGGAATGGAATTTTATTGTATTTCCTATAATGTATACTCATGGTATGCTTTTGTCATCTACATCTGAAGGAACTCATTTAGCTATAGATAATGATCTAAAGTACTGGTATCAGTTGATATCTAATAATAAAGTTAAAAATCTAGATTTCTTAAAACAAGAATATGATCTAAGAGAAACTTGCTGGTTAGAGGTTCAGACCTTTAGACAACATCTCATTAATAAAATAGATTTAATGTCTATAACTGTTAAAAAATCTATTCCAACACTGATTGATTACTTGATATTAAATTTACAACATAAAGTTTCTGATAAAGGTAAACTTTCATACATACATAAAGTTATCAGACAAGAAACTTTTTACAGTGTAGATTCATACTGGAATTATTTCACTTCTATTAATGGGGACCCACCAAATCAACAAGATAAACAATATATATTGGAATGTGCTTATAGAACTGCGTCTTCCATTGTCTGGAGACTTTATACATGGAAATTTTTACATAGATCTTTTTATACACCTTTGATGATGAATAAAATAAATAATAAAGATAATCTATGTAAGAGATGTAATGTAGAAATTAATGCTGACTGGGCTCATATGTTTTATGACTGTATAAAATTGAAAGAATACTGGAAGTCAATTAATGAATTTTTGCAGGCTCTTTTTACAGATAATTTCATTATTTCTAAATCTCTTATATTATTCAACACACCTGTACCTCAAAGTGTTAAAAAGGTTAAGCTTCCCTTGTTATGGTCTATTCTAGCAGTGGCTAGGAAAATAATAACTAGAAATTGGATTTCAGATACACCTCCTTCGTTCAATGAATTTAAAAATGTTATGAATATAGTATGCCATATGGAAATAAACACAATTAGGACTAGAACAAATAGAAAAACATCTTATTTTATTGTATGGGATAATTTACAAACTTTGTTAAAAATATTTTAATTTCAATAGCATGGTATTTTAGTTTAATTAATTGATCTGATTGTAGTGGATGTCTTTGTAAATACTTTAGTTGTTTTGTTGAATATTATAATAATACCTATTTTTAATTACTTGTATAAAATTGTTATGATATTTCTCTTATATGTTAAAACAATAAACCTGTTTTGAAAAAAAAAGAAGTAGCCAATCTTGCGATGATAGTTTATATTGCATTACAATGTCTTGTCTATCTAGTACCTTATGTTCATTCATACAGTGCTGTCAACATATAAAGTTTTTAGATGCCCAGATATTTAAAGTGTTTCTATGCATTTTGTCAGTACATTTTTTTGTAATACTGAAGGGAATTGCTGTCTCACACCAAAGCTTGATCTCTATATTCATATTAATAAATTTCCTGAATGTATTAAATATAAAATAATGGAATTTCATTTTGTAGGTTTTGATATATTATATTGTATACTAAAACATAGGGCATACCATAACCTATTAAATTATTTGGTTAGTGGAAAGTTAACTGAAGTATGATTTTTGTTTAATAATATGGTTAAATGTAAGCACTTCCAGTTTGTAGTATAATTGGGGTCTACCCAATTTATAAAGCTTTTAATTAGAGGCCTTGATATATGTTTCTATATCAGGAAATGTAATTCCTCCTTGTTCCCCAAGGTCTAATATGATGAGTAAAAGCTATTCAGTTTTTATTTTGAAACCATAAAAATTTTAATAAAAAAAGTTTGTTTTTAAGAAATGTTCTCCTTGGAATCATAGATATAGCTTGTGAAATATATAATATCTTTGGTAAAAGTATCATTTTTATTAGTTGTAATCTGTCCTCAAAGGTTATAAACATTTTATTCCACATTTCTGTATAGATTTCAATTATTTTTATAATGTTATTATAATTCATGCTTATTGTTTCTTCAATAGTGGTGCATAAAAAAAGGGTTGTCTGTATACATGAAGTAGTTGCGACACTGCCACAGGATGCCCATGTAGACCAAACTAGCTGGAGAAACTGTGGGAAATTGCCCATTCATAATGCTAGGTGAATTTATATGGTCAGAATCAGGAATATGGTGGGAAAGGGGGTCTCGCATAGGAATAACTAGTGGGCAAGTTGTGTTAATTGTTAATACCTCAGAGGCTAGGCATAATGCTACACTAGCAGTTAACGTAGGGCCTCAAAAAAACTCTTGAGGCCATTATTACAATGGGGTGCTTACACATCTCCACTAGTACTGCTTCTTTGCCAAAAACTGTGCTAAAGATGAGGAACTACACTGTTGGGATACAGCTGTATCTAAGGAAAAAAATAGTTGAAATTATCTATCCGGCTATGGCGCACAATTGTGCGGCAGTTCATGGTGCTGTGTGATGAGCAAACAAGCAGAAACCCACTCAAAGGTGGAGATTAAATACTAGAAGCGTAAAACCTAAAACAACTTAAAAAAAAAGCTCAAAAGAATCAATGAGGTGTTATTCCAAACCCTATATAATCAGCCTTTACCAGTCAGGGACCAATCAGCAGAATCCTCTCACTAGAGTACAGAAGGCCCTTTCTAATCCAAGAGGGACTGGAAAATGTGCTAAGAATATACAGCCAATACAGACAAACAACCAGGCCCAGAAAGAGCAATCCTGAGTCTGGACTATGCTACAGCTACTAGCTGCACTATTTTAGGCAGAAAATACTACAGAAATGTTTACCACAGTAGAAAAACAGCAGTGAGACACTAGTAAAAGTTTTAAACAAAAAAGAGCAAGGAGACTCTAGATAATTCTTTTAACTACAAACAAATCAGTTGTATGATACACTCCTTCTCAAGAAAGTCAGAACAAACAAACATACTTAATAAATAGAGAACATTTCCAGTTAATGCCCTTCAAGCAGTGAAAATGGCTAAAAAGCTTTGCAAACAGTGAAAACAGTAACTAAAATGATTTAACATGCCCAGTAAGGCAGACAATAGCAGTACAACTGTGCAGTTTGCTTATAGTAAAAAAATACAGTAAAAAAAAAGTTGGCATCAGACAATAAAATGTGCAATAAATGGTAAGAATAAACAATAAATAGTAAAAATAAGCAAAAAAAAAAAAAAACAGGCACTTATGTGTTTAGGAACCTCAGAAGCCTCTAGTTGTCTAAAATCTCAGCACAGAGTTATGGCTGTGCCCCTCCTCTATTCAGCTCAGTATGAACAAGCAGAAACCCACTCAATGGTGGGGGTTAAATACCAAAAGGTTAAAACCTGAAACAGCTTTAAAAAAGCTTAAAAGAACCAATGAGGTGTTTACTCCAAGCCCTAGACCAGCCAACCTTTACCAGCCAGGGAACAATCAGCACAACCCTCTCACTAGAGTGCAGAAGGGCCATGGAAAATGTGGTCAGAACAAACAGCCAATACAAGCAAACAACCAGGCCTAGAACAGCAACCCTGAGTTTTAGAATATAATAATGTTTTTTTGTATACTTACCCAAGATCAATTACATGAACTTGAAGGTGTACAAAAGAAATTCACCAAAAGAATACCTTCAGTCAAGACTTTAGACTATTAGAACAGATGTAAGCATTTAAAGCTTTACTCAATAATCTAATCCCTACGTCACTTGATAAGTTGCCAACTGGCTTACTGACAGAACAAACACTGTAAAAGTAGCTGACTCCAAATCCAGCTCCAGACAAGTGACAAGTGGAGTACCTCAAGGTTCAGTCCTGGGACCACTCTTATTTGGCATCTACTTCTCTGAAGTACAGGTCAATACTAAGGGACTCTGGCTAACAAAGTTTGCAGATGACTGCAAACTGGGAGCCATTATTGAATTTCCAAATGATGTGGATACTCTACAAAAGGGCCTTACAGAAACAGATGCTTGGTGGCTCAAGCTCAATGCCAAGAAATGTATAGTTATCCCCTTTGGGAAAAAACATGTACCCATGAATTACCACATAGATGGTAGCACACTAAACACTGAAAGTGTGATAAGAGACTTAGGAACACAAGTGGACAGTGGTCTCACCTTCGATAACCACATCACCACAACAGTCAGGAAATCCTTCTATGTGGCACACCTCATCACTAAGGGCTTTTCATCCAGAAAAAAGGAGGTAATTGTCCCACTGTACTCATTCCTCATTAGATCCATTATAGAATACAACGCCCCATTTGGTATGTACCTCTCAAGACACCTGCAACAACTGGAAAGGCCACATAAATACCTCACTAAAAGAATCACAGGCCTAAAGCAGATGCCCTATGCTGACCGCCTTAAAAACCTCCAGCTATACTCTGTTGCATATCGTCTACTCAGAGGCGATCTCAGCTTAACATACAAGGTCATGTCAAACCCAGAGCTGTTGGACATGCTACACTTAAAGAAATCCCAATCCCTCACAGCCACATGCTCCAGGGATTTAAACCTTGTCATCACAATAAACAAAACATGCTGGAGGAATAGGTTCCTGACCCAGAGACTCTCCAGACTCTGGAATAGACTGCCCATACATGTCAAGCAGAGCGCCTCTTTGGCCATCTTCAAAAGGAACCTTGATGATTGGATGGTTGAAAGGAAATTCACCCCGGGGATCATGTCAGTCGCCCTGCTAGAAAGGGGTCCAGGGAAGTAAATAGTGTGGGAAGAAATAGCCAGGGAATTGTTATGGCTAGGCTTGTATAGGCCCTAGGGCCAATAGCCTAGTACCAACCTATAAGTTATAGATATTCTTGTGGAAAACTTAAACTGGTTTATAATATATTCCATGATCCAGTTATGCAAACAATGTTTAATATGGGTCTTTTTAAAAGTGTTAAGAATTTAAGACACAATGATATTAATTCTAAAGCTTGTTTACTAAAAATACATTTATTATTAATTAAACAACCACATTATAGAATAATATTACAGCAAACATATGTCTGGTGAGTAATTTAGACATGTTTTAGAAATCCTTGAATGCTGGATGAATGATAAGGTTCTTAGTTGTCCATTAAGCCTGAGCACTGTCATGTAACTTATGAACTTATGAATTTATGAACTCATGTTTGGGCATTTTTAATAAGAGTCATGGCATCCAGCAGAGCCACATTCATGTGTTCCAAATTAGAATTTACTAGGTCGGAATGTCCATCAGATAATATTTGCCTAAAAAAGGCACTATGTGGGCAATTTAATGAAAAAGTCTTTGTAAGAAGATCCAGACTATGCCTGGCAAATTAGGAAGACTTGTCAGCCATCTCATCCCAAGCTGACACATACTGAATCCCTCAAGAATGACACCAGCTACATAGCCAATTATTAAAACCAATTATCTTATCTTTGAATCTTGACATCATTCTGGGTCTGCATCCTTGTGACTCTTAGATGTATGCATCCTAGATGTGGGTGTGAAGAGTGAAGGTGAGCATGTTATCTGTAAAGTAATATATGAAGTTTCTTAGTCTAACCTGAGAGGCTTAGGCAGTGTTCTCTTAACAATGTCTGAGTATTTTGGTTTAGTGCAAGTGATCTGTGCTATGTGGATACATATGATGTGCTTACTAAATATGTTCTGAATCATTGTGATTCAGTAAAAATGAGTCTTCATTAAGCATGAAGTAGTTACTGCACTGCCTCAAAATACCTAGTGCTACCAGGCTGGCTACAGAAGGGGAAACAGCTGACAGTACTGATTCAGTTCAGATGGAATGATATAAGATAAGTTAATAACTTCCTTTAGGTATATGACAAAACATGATAACTGACTGGGTTAGAAAAAGATGATAAACTAAGATATGGCCAAAGGATAAAATAATGAACTATGACTACCCTAGTAGTTGCAAGTGCAAAAAAAAATGTAAAAGTGACAGACTATGTAAGATCCATAAGGAAATCAGTAACAGTGGCAAATCTAACCAAACACCTCTACCCAGAAGGCTAATGTGATCTCTACCTAGCCAGTAAAAGCAGTGAACTATGGGTAATCTAACTCTGCGGATCTGGATGCAGTAACTGTAACAGTTACAGATAATATAAATGAGTAGTTTCTAGTGCAGTAACAGTATAGCAGTCAGTCAAGTAATTAAGGTATATCATGACCTTAATCCTAGTGTAGTACTGTGGAGCAGTGGCTTTAAATACCATAACACTATAGTAATCAGTAACAAGCAGAAATGCAGCAATACCACTGGTCAAAAAGTGCAGTCAGTAACTGAAATAATAAGTACATTTGCTTTTATATACCTAGTATGAGTAAATACAACATTAGAGTATTATTTTAAATAAGACACAGTAGTGCAGTATTATTTAAAATAAATACTATGACAATCATCAGAGCAAAAGTGAATAACAGTACAATACCAACAAGGCACAAAAGTGCAATGATATTTAAACTCAATAGCACAACAGCAGAACAAAAGTGCTAATTTCAGCAATGTGTCCATGAGATGCACACGTAATAAGTTAGTGGCTTAAAAAAGAGACAATAATTCCCTTGTTTGAAATAAGGCAGTATAAAAATGAGTCACACCAGTGCAACAAGGTTGTGAAAAAGAAGGCACTGAACTTTATATTATATAGAACAAAGATGAGAGGTTTGCTTACCTGTTGTAGACTTCGCTCATTTGTGTGATATTTAATAGGGTGAAGACTGTGTCATACTACTGTACTTGTGCAGCAGCATGCCAAACTGAGCAAGTTCCTTGTATTTAAAGTCTGTAAGGCTCCTTCTTACAGAAGCTGGCCAATGAAAATGCAGCTACCAACCCTGGAGAAACTGACCAATCAAAATCAAGCACTCCAGTCCTTCACTGGAACCCAAGCTCAGGTAGCTGTCACATGGAAGCCTCTGCACTCACCAAAAACTGGGAATACTGTAGACTTGATTCTAAGAATCTGATGAAGTCTGTTTGTTTGTTTGCTTTATTAACCATGGTAAAACACTGATTCATATAACATATGTCAGGTTCAGCCTGGGCACGGAAACAAATAAAACACAAGTGTACTAATTAAAATTGTTGTACTTGAGAACTGTTTGCACTACCAAATAGTAATCCCTCCTTACCAGGGTTTAGTGCTTTTGATGCATTCAGACCTGAAGGTGACAGGGACATTTCCTTTAATTGTCAGAGATCATATCACTTCTAGGCAGATTCTTCAAGATGTACAAACCAAACATATTGAACTCCAACTTTTAACAAGACAGAATATCACATTATAGTCAACAATAGGACACTTTCCACATCTGCAGGCAGCACAAGAGATGCTTAAGCATACTCATCAAACTGCTCTTACTTAAACATGCCTTGTTTGTTAGAAATTTCTGTTCTCCTTTGATTAAATGTAGAACTTACACCATAAAAGCTGGATATGTTCAAAGATTCAACGACCTAATAAATAACAAATCCCTAGAATAATACTCAGGACCTGCTCCTTACCAACACAGACCCAAGTGTAACATGCCTAGAGTATTTCTCTTTCTCTGGCTAAGTCAGACTACACATTTGTAACTTTTTCCTTTAAAGTTACAAACTTCATCTGTAAACAATTCTGAAATTAATGACTTTAAACATACAAACCTAATTAAATTATATGATGAGCTAAATTTAATGGTATTTTTGTCAGCTCACTTTAGCTTCATTTGCCACTTTTGCATCTGAGTTCTACTCCCACCTATATAACTGTGTATATATAGCAGTCCTCACTAGAACGAAACACAAGAGGACATTTTAAAATAACTCATCAACACCTATGTGGTGTAGAATGCTGCACCTATTACAGCCTACACACATCATTGCATTACAGAACATTTTCTGAAAAATCAACTTAAAAAAACATGATAACCAAGGCTTTTCTACTGCAGGACACTAGAACAACAATTTCAATGTTATTTTATTAACAAATATTTTCCCTTTCTAATTCTGCCTATTAAAATCTGGTAAGTCACTTAGTTAAAAGGTCAGGCTGGAGAAAGTTCTGGATACCATAAGGAGCTATGGGTGTTAACTGGAACTATACAAAAAAGGTGCTGTAGGCTTGAATGAAATAAATCACATTAGTGGTTCACTGGTTAAAATAAGCTCTTCAAAAATATTCCAAAATCCTATAGCAGCAAAACTAAAGCTACTCTCAGGTCAGCAAGTAACTGAAGATGATTATTAGTAGGTTACATTAAAACTAGCATTAGAAGACAAAAATAACACAAAATATTCTTTAATTGCATTAGATAATTGGGAAATCGCACCCAACAATATTCTGGCATTACTCACACTGAACCTGAATATATAGCTAACTTACTTGCAGACAGATTTAATGCTAAATTTACTTCAGAAACAGTTAAGAAATTCCACAAATCTCTGAATCCCATACACTCCCTAAGATCCTCACTGTGCTTTAAAAAACTTAAATTGTTGGGGTTCATGGAAGAGATGTTTTTATGTGAATACCAAATACGCAGCGTCAAACATGTCACACTAAACTCCCTCCTGCACTGGTTTAACTTACACCTAGCTACAGGATATGTCCCTTAGGCTTTTGTAATGCTTCTTTTAAGGCCATGCTTCATATATCTCTGATTTTATAAACTATGATATTCACAACCTTGTATAATTGGACCCATAACAGTTTGGTTTTGCCATTGTCACTGGCAAGCTGTGTCTAGTTAATGTAGCAAATTTCTTTGAAAGATCACAGAGACAATGGATAATGATCATTTAGCCCATCTGCATTTGGCCAAGGCCTATGACACTATACCCCATGCTGGTATTGTAAATAAAGCTAAAAAACCTCAAGGAAGACCATTACATGCTTAGATGAAATGGAAAATTGGACGAAATGTAGAACATGTATAACTAAGGTATCAGGTGTCACTTTGGAAAGTAAGACATCAACCTAGTAGAGTATCCCAAGGCTCAATGTTGCAACCTTTCCTTTTTGGCAGATACTTATTTGACTTTCAGATTATAAAAATAGGCTTATGGCTAAGCAAATCTGCCAATGACTGTAAGGTGGGAGCTAATGTTCATCACCAGATGTAAAATCAGTACAGCAAGAAATAATCTTTAGAATCAAACTGTACAGAAAAAGGGCTAAAACTGTAAGTAAAAAAAGTTTTGAATTTGTCAACGTTTGTTTTGAATGATGTTCATCTGTCTGTTCTAGGTAAGGGGCTTTCCTTCATACCTACGAGTTGCTCTAATCATACTAAGGTCATTTTTGACATTTGTTTCCTAGAGCTTTGAATTTAAAAATGTTGTACAAAGACAATGCAATTGTTGGAGGTACATGCAATGTGTTTTCTAAACCAAGTACTTTTATACCTAATGCAAATACTTTGATTAATGCTTTTGAAAAAATATGTATACGTGACATCTATGAAATGAATGCAACACATGTTTATAGAAATATGAGACATAACATGACTATCTCTGAGAGAAATGCTTTAACTGAACTAGAGAGAAATACAGAAATTATAATTAGACCAGCTGACAAGGGAGGCTTGATTGTCATCCTAGACAGAGAGAGATATGTGTCCAGTACGCGAATAAGTTTGATGAATGACTTGTTTTATGAGAACCTAGACACTGAACAAATTTCCTGTCATATTAATGATGTATGGAATGTTTTACGTGGTTTACTTGATGGTGACTTAATTGATGTGAAACCTTTTAATTATTTTATGGTCAGTCATCCAGTTGTACCTATTTTGCAAGGCCTCCCTAAAGTACACAAATCTGTTATTGACCCTCCTATGAGACCTATTGTCTCAGGTAGAGATTGGTGTACAGAACCAATCTCTATTTTCATTGAGAAGCACCTGAGACCAATTTTAGATACAAATGAACATGTTCTTAGAGATACAGAGCATTTTTGAGTGATTTGTATGAGTTTTTAGAAATTCATGATTCCAATGTAACTTTTGTTACACTGGATGTAGTTTCTTTATTCACTGTGATCCCCAATATGGAGGGTATCATAGCTACCAAGTGTTTTATGGAAACATCAGCTAGATATAGCCCTGATTTAGTGAGTCTGGTCTTACGATTGCTTGAACTGGTCTTGGAACATAATTTGTTTCTATTTATTGATCAATTCTACAGACAGTGCAATGGCGTAGCTATGGGCACTTCTTGTGCCAATAGCTACGCCAATGTGGTCATGGCAGTATGGGAAGATGAGTTTGTGTTTAAGGGCCCATTTGCCCACTTGATTACCTTTTATCGGAGATTTGTGGACGATGTTTTTATTTTATGGGCAGGAGATGAGTCGCAGTTAGCTAGTTTTGTCAGTTTCATCAACAATAGTACACATTATTTAAATTTTACACATAGGATGTCAAGATTTAATATGGATTTTTTAGATGTAGAGATTATAAAAGGCAATAATGATGTAATATTTACAAGACAGCACAGGAAAGATTGTCATGTTAACCATTTACTACACAGGAGTAGTGCACATCCACCCCATATATTTAAAAATGTGATTACCAACCAGGCCATGAGAGCCTCACGACTGAATGTGAGGGATGATGATTTTAATGTGGAATTGGATAGGGTCAAGACATTTTTAGGTGACAGGGGGTATAGTAACAATAGTATACAGACACATATACCTCGGGTTATGGCCATGAGAGATGATCAAGCCAAACCATATTTTTCACGAGAACTAGATCTATAGGCAAGAGACAGACAGCCCTCGACAATAGTAAAACCAGACTATCCTTGAAATATTCCACTGATATAGATAGGTACACTGACATAGTGAAGAAGAACTGGCAGATTTTACTAACAGACAAAGATATAGCCAGTTTGGTTGATAATGTCCCTAAATTTAGTTACAGGAATGACAGATCCCTGAAGAGGAGGTTATGCTACCCCAAAGATAGACACACAGATATTAGTAATGGGAGCACCAGACCATGTGGTAGTTGTAGTTGGTGCACGTATATAGATGAAAGTCCTTGTTTCTATCATCCTGATTTGAAGCAGGACTTTTATTTTAATACAGGAGCCAACTGCACCAGTCAACATGTGGTTTACTTGGCAGACTGTAGGATCTGCAGAAAATTTTATGTGGGGAAGACAGGCAGACATCTTAAAGATCGGATCAGGGAACATACCTATAACATCAGGAAAGGGAATAAGAATAATGCATTAGCCAAACATGTGATGGAATTTGATAGCACTCACATTTTTAAATTCAGAGTTATAGCTTTGTTATATGAGAGCATGAGACGAGGGTATATACGCAATAAGACAGAGAATCTGGAAGCAATCTGGATCACAAAGCTTAGAGCCACTGAAGGGCATGGCCTGAATGAGTGTATCCCACTGAAACCTAAATTAAAGATGAGACCACTTTGTAGGTAATATATTCATCTCCTGCTGTCCACAACACAGTGTATTTGTTTTATAATATTTTAATAACACAATATATGTATATTTTTTGATGTTTTTTATATATATATATATATATATATATGGATCACCTTTAAAATCCTGAAAGCTCAAAATCCTGAACACAAAATCCTGAAAGCTCAAAATCCTGAAAACTCATAATCCTGAATCTCATAATACTGAAAAACATACAGGACACCAACACAGACTATATTGCAGCTACACTACACTGCACATACACTACTATCTATCCACTTACCCTAACCCAGACCCTAACCCTAAGGTCCATCACTATCGCACACTCACCTCACCTGTAACCTAACCCTAACTCACTTAACCCGCCCCTAACCCCAAATTCTGTCACTATCGCACAATCACCTCACCCGCACCCTAACCCTAACTCACTTAACCCACCCCTAACCTTAACATCCATCAGGGGTGGGAAGGTGGCATAATGGTTAAGGTGTTTACCTTACGAACACAAGGTATAGGGTTTGATTCTCACATGGGGTAATTGGCTAGGCTTGAAATAGCCCACAAGGGTAGTTAGCCTAGTACTAATCTATGAATCTATGAATCTATGAACTCACCTCACCTGTGCCCTAACCCTAACTCACTTAACCCGCCCCTAACCCCAAATTCTGTCACTATCGCACAATCACCTCACCCGCACCCTAACCCTAACTCACTTAACCCACCCCTAACCCTAACATCCATCGCACACTCACCTCACCTGTGCCCTAACCCTAACTCACTTAACCCGCCCCTAACCCCAAAGTCTGTCACTATCGCACAATCACCTCACCCGCACCCTAACCCTAACTCACTTAACCCGCCCTAACCCTAACATCCATCACAATCGACACTTACCTGACCTGCTCCCTACGAATGTCGCACAATCACACATCAGTGTTGGTGTCCTGTATGTTTTTCAGTATTATGAGATTCAGGATTATGAGTTTTCAGGATTTTGAGCTTTCAGGATTTTGTGTTCAGGATTTTGAGCTTTCAGGATTTTAAAGGTGACCCATATATATATATATATATATATATATATATATATATATATATATATATATATATATATATTTTATATTTGTTTTAGTTATTATGAATGAAATAAAATATATTATGATAGATGGGACCAGTCACATGACTATCAATTGGGTGATGTAACATGAGTATAAAGGTGTGGTATTTTTAGTGCTTGTATACACCTGAAGAAGCTTAATTGTGAAAGCGCTTGTGTTTGCACCAAGTAAAGGCCTGTTCTGGATTCCAAAGCTGTCTCCGTCTCTTTTTTTCTTGGATTACCTACACTTTTCTACAGAGACGCAGTGGTGGGTTGTCTTCTTTTGGCAATTTTTTCTTTTATTATTTTACTGTAAGTAAAAATTGTAGTATTGTCATATTTGGTAAACACAAATCATCTGTACCTTAAAGTACAGGCAGGACCCCACTCGATACTGACACAGTGGTCAAGGACTTTAGCATGGGGTCCAACAAATCTCTCTCCTTTGACCACCTTGTAGCAGTAGTCAGTGTAACCATCTGTAGAATAGTGTGTGCATGTTGTACTTTTAAGAAGCATTTCAAGGTTAGCATGTGGATATAAATAGCCAGCACGTGCTAGCTTCAATACCATTTTATGAGTGCAGCCATTCAGTGAGCATGTATGAGTGTAATAGCTAGTTTGTTTATAAGTTTATCTAAGTTAAAGTTATTAAGCCTCAATCCTGATGTGTTTGTACAGAACAAAGCTGCTTGAACAGAACCCACAAAGACTCAACTAGTTTATCCTGACTAGACGAGTGACATGGTAGCAGAACCAGGATTCCAGAGATTGCTTTTCAGAGCTACAAGGTGCAGAGTTAACAGTGAAGGTAATCTAAGAGAAATGAGCACAGAAAAAGGGCCAGAAACAAACCAAATGTAATGAAAACTTGCATGAGTGATTTATTTTATAAAAAAGATAAAACAGAGCATTACAAGGGCATGAACCACATTATTAAACAAGCAAGGGGCATAAAAAGGTTTATTAAGTAAACAAAATGTTCAAAATTAAAATAAAACAATTATCAGAAAAGCACATAAGGGGTTCAGAATTACCTTGGAATTGCAAAACGAGCATGTTTAAAACAAATTGGGCATGTTTAGAGCAAAACGAGCACAAGAAAAGTACAATGAGCATGAAAAGAGATTAAATGAGCAAAACGAACATAATAAGGGCAAAAAGGGCACATTAAGCATAAATAAAGCAAGTCGACTGCATATTTGTTTGGCAAAGTACTGTGTTTTGGCATAGCTACTACTTCGCATTGTATTCAGTGCATAACTTTGTAGTATCTCAAAGTGTGTAAAATTGCTTACAGTGTGTGCTCATTACTGTGCATTTATTCTGGAGTTTATTTGTGTGCAAAGTACAACTATTTTGTCAAGTACAGACAAAATACAGCAATTTCAAATAGTTTCTAGTGCTGGATGTGTCTATTTACAAAGTACTACCATTACAAAGTGTTTCTTGCACTGTAAAGAGTTATTTAGAAAAGTACATCCATTTTGGGGAAGTTTCAGTGTGGTGTGAACTGTTTATTCACAAAGTGCAGTTATTTTGAAATGTTTCTTACAATGATGATAAATGACTTTTAAAGTACAGTAATTTCAAGAGTATTACAGTGCCTGAGAGTCTTATTTCGAAATGTTTCTTACACTACAGAATTTTAAGAGTATTACAGTGCCCGAGAGACTTATTTCGCAAAGTTTAGTTATTCAGAGGCTTGTTGTGCCATTGGGCATAGTTACATATACTGACATAAATTTCTTGCATAGGTATATGTGTGTATGTTCATGCATTCTTGCAAAAGCCTTCACAAAAAAAAAAAAAAAAAATATTTCTCCTTTCCTAAACTTTCCTAGCTAGTTGTTCCAGTGATCAGATTTTGCTGATCCCTGGGCTTTGTATTTGGTTTCTGTGTTCCTCCATTTTCTTGTGTGGCCAGAGGTAGTTTCTTTACTCACCAGTGGGAGTGGGGAGTACTGAGCTGCTTGTTTGTCCTCAGAGGAGCGGTTAGAAACAGCAACTAGTAATTCGTCGGCCATTTTGGGTCATTTCCTGTTTTTTCCAGCCCCCTGCTATAAAGCACACTTTGGCAGGCTTTTCTGGCATTAGAGAACTAGGCATAGCTCTTCGTGGTCCCCTGCAGAGTTCCTAAGCCAGCAGAGAGCAGAAAAAGCAACTTTCTTGATCATAAGTATTTTTTAAACTTTTTAGTTTGCATTTTTCGATCTTTTGAGTTTTTCGGCTACTGTTTGTGCCTATATTACTGTTTTATTACCTTATTTTCCTGTTTTTGTGAGCTTATATTGTTGATTGCACTTGTGGGCTAAAGTATTGCTTAAAAGTAACAAACAGGCTAATACACTCAAGTGTACCAGCCTCTGATAGCAATTTAGTCGAAAACAAAGCATTTACTGCATTTTTTTCTGTCTGTTTGCAAAAAAAAAACAAAAAATATTTCTCCTTTCCTAAACTTTCCTAGCTAGTTGTTCCAGTGATCAGATTTTGCTGATCCCTGGGCTTTGTATTTGGTTTCTGTGTTCCTCCATTTTCTTGTGTGGCCAGAGGTAGTTTCTTTACTCACCAGTGGGAGTGGGGAGTACTGAGCTGCTTGTTTGTCCTCAGAGGAGTGGTTAGAAGCAGCAACTAGTAATTCGTCGGCCATTTTGGGTCATTTCCTGTTTTTTCCAGCCCCCTGCTATAAAGCATGCTTTGGCAGGCTTTTCTGGCATTAGAGAACTAGGCATAGCTCCTTGTGGTCCCCTGCAGAGTTCCTAAGCCAGCAGAGAGCAGAAAAAGCAACTTTCTTGATCATAAGTATTTTTTAAACTTTTTAGTTTGCATTTTTCGATCTTTTGAGCTTTTCGACTACTGTTTGTGCCTATATTACTGTTTTATTACCTTATTTTCCTGTTTTTGTGAGCTTATATTGTTGATTGCACTTGTGGGCTAAAGTATTGCTTAAAAGTAACAAACAGGCTAATACACTCAAGTGTACCAGCCTCTGATAGCAATTTAGTCGAAAACAAAGCATTTACTGCATTTTTTCTGTCTGTTTGCAAAAAAAAACAAAAAAAAAATATTTCTCCTTTCCTAAACTTTCCTAGCTAGTTGTTCCAGTGATCAGATTTTGCTGATCCCTGGGCTTTGTATTTGGTTTCTGTGTTCCTCCATTTTCTTGTGTGGCCAGAGGTAGTTTCTTTACTCACCAGTGGGAGTGGGGAGTACTGAGCCGCTTGTTTGTCCTCAGAGGAGTGGTTAGAAGCAGCAACTAGTAATTCGTCGGCCATTTTGGGTCATTTCCTGTTTTTCCAGCCCCCTGCTATAAAGCACGCTTTGGCAGGCTTTTCTGGCATTAGAGAACTAGGCATAGCTCTTCGTGGTCCCCTGCAGAGTTCCTAAGCCAGCAGAGAGCAGAAAAAGCAACTTTCTTGATCATAAGTATTTTTTAAACTTTTTAGTTTGCATTTTTTGAACTTTTGAGCTTTTCGACTACTGTTTGTGCCTATATTACTGTTTTATTACCTTATTTTCCTGTTTTTGTGAACTTATATTGTTGATTGCACTTGTGGGCTAAAGTATTGCTTAAAAGTAACAAACAGGCTAATACACTCAAGTGTACCAGCCTTTGATAGCAATTTAGTCGAAAACAAAGCATTTACTGCATTTTTTCTGTCTGTTTGCAAAAAACAAAAAACAAAAAAATATTTCTCCTTTCCTAAACTTTCCTAGCTAGTTTTCCAGTGATCAGATTTTGCTGATCCCTGGGCTTTGTATTTGGTTTCTGTGTTCCTCCATTTTCTTGTGTGGCCAGAGGTAGTTTCTTTACTCACCAGTGGGAGTGGGGAGTACTGAGCTGCTTGTTTGTCCTCAGAGGAGTGGTTAGAAGCAGCAACTAGTAATTCGTCGGCCATTTTGGGTCATTTCCTGTTTTTTCCAGCCCCTGCTATAAAGCACGCTTTGGCAGGCTTTTCTGGCATTAGAGAACTAGGCATAGCTCTTCATGGTCCCCTGCAGATTTCCTAAGCCAGCAGAGAGCAGAAAAAGCAACTTTCTTGATCATAAGTATTTTTTAAACTTTTAGTTTGCATTTTTCGATCTTTTGAGCTTTTCGACTACTGTTTGTGCCTATATTACTGTTTTATTACCTTATTTTCCTGTTTTTGTGAGCTTATATTGTTGATTGCACTTGTGGGCTAAAGTATTGCTTAAAAGTAACAAACAGGCTAATACACTCAAGTGTACCAGCCTTTGATAGCAATTTAGTCGAAAACAAAGCATTTACTGCATTTTTTTCTGTCTGTTTGCAAAAAAAACAAAAAAAAAAAAATATTTCTCCTTTCCTAAACTTTCCTAGCTAGTTGTTCCAGTGATCAGATTTTGCTGATCCCTGAGCTTTGTATTTGGTTTCTGTGTTCCTCCATTTAATCAGATTTAAACTATTAGGGCTACCTAAAGTCCACTCTTCAAATTTTCCCTTAAAACTACCTTCCTCAAAGTATACTACTGTTCTGTTTAGTGTATCCTACAACTATAAATTATCTCTACTTGACTCCCAAGTAGACTATTCTCTATCTGTATAGCGAAGCACTTGCTCCTACAGTACTTATCACCTCGATACAGCACTCTTGTTATAGAAAGTACCCCAAAAAAGCAAACCCCATTTCTCGGTCACCCACATCCCCCAGAACCTTTTCTTAAGTTTTTCTGTCTATTCCTTCTAGCATGTCGAGGGATCAGTTGCTAATGTTCTCTCCTGCTCAGCTGGTGAACCTGAGAATATTGAGGCAATGTTACAATTGCCTCATGTACACAGACAACCCTCTCCTCCTCTCACAAAACACAAATACATGCGAGAGATGCAACTATACAGCCAAACTGGAGGCTGAGCTCTCTCAACATAGGACTGGCATGACCAGACAGGAGGAGAAGGTAACCACACACACTATAGACCCAGTCTCACATAATACCATCACAACCTCCAATCATACACATAAACACACAAAGACATACTCGGAGGCTCTGATCAAAAATCTACCAAAACAGCAGAGGCCACCCAAGCAGACACCCAAACAACTACCACCTCAGAACACAACACCTGCAACACATAGACCACACAGTCAGAGTGTCAAGCAGTCACAGCCCTTAAGGCCAAACACAATGCCAGACACACTAGTCATTGGTGACTCCATAGTCAGACACACTGACGTCCCGCTCACCAGACTGAGTAAGGAGAAGGTCACAGTAAGCTGCCTGTCGGTGCTAGAATCCGCCACATAACGCATGCACTCAGGTCTCTCAACAGCAGGTACAAGTGACTCAGTCATTGTCCACGCTGGTGTTAATGACCTGAGACGCATCTCCTTGGACTACATGAAAGAGACATAGAGGAGCTCTCTGATTATGTAGCCCAAGCAGGTATGACCCTGACCTTGAGCAGTATCCTACCTTCACCAAGAATGATGCCACAATACAGAGATAAGATGATCAGCTTTAACAATTGGCTTAAACTCTGGTGTCATTCAAAGGGGATCCAATGTCTGTCTGCCTGGGATGACATGCTGGACAAGCCACGCTGCTTCGCAAGGGATGGCTTGCACTTGTCACCCCTGGGATTCCGGATTTTGGCAAAGGCTCTTGCCACTCCCATAGTGCCTTTTAGGCAAGGCTCAAATTCTAAACCTACCACCCTAGAACAAAACAAAGAAAAAAAACTAAGGGTAATGCTGCTCAATGCCAGAAGTCTCAACCTCAAGATGCATGCACTCGAGGCCCTTCTCAGTATGGAGAACATCGATGTCTGTGCTGTGACAGAAACCTGGTTCAAGGCTCCTGAGAGCACCCCAGCACTATCAGGTTTTACCTCATATCATGCGTTCCGCCCCCAAAACCCGGACAATACCAAGAAAGGAGGAGGGGTATCCATATTCATCAAGGACACCCACACCTCAAGATTGGTGGCATCGCACGATGCATTGGAAACCATCCAGGTGCAATTAACCATAGGCAAGACTGCTCTGCAATTTGTAGCATGTTACAGGCCACCCTCGCAAACTCAGGAATCTCATATGGCCTTCCTGAAAACACTGGAGGGGATAAATGTATCTCCGAACACCATCATACTAGGTGACTTCAACTACCCTAATATAGACTGGGAACACTACTCAAGCCCAAACACTCTAGCCCAAAAGTTCCTGGAATTCATAAACTCAAATGCCATGGAACAACTAGTCACCATCCCCACAAGAGGAGAAAACATACTTGATCTCATCATCACGAACATGGGAGCACAATGTTCAATGCTGGAAGTATACCCCTCACTGGTGAGATCTGATCACAAACTAATCTCGCTGGAGGTCCTCATCCTGCCCCCACCCGAAATGAAAAAGACCACAGTAAAGAACTTCTCGAAAGTCGACTTCACACTTCTAAAGACTAGTGTGGTCTCCTTTAAGGCCCCTGAGCCGGCGGTTAACATTACTCAAACCGCTGAATCACTTACAAATGCCTTCTACCAGCACCTGCAAGGCTGCATGGATCAGGCAATCCCAAGCAAAACAAAGACTCTTTGTACCAAAGGCAAGCGTCCAGTCTGGTGGACCCCAGCCATAAACAAACTCTACAACAAAAGGAGAAAGCTACTACAAGATAGAGCAAAATCCTTAAAAGGTAAGACACCGCTGATCACTATAAGTAAAAGCTAAGAGCTCTCATAAAATCATCCAAAGCTAATTTTGAGAAAAAATAGCTAAGGACTCTAAAGACAACCATAAGGCATTCTTTAGCTATGTCAGAAACCTAGGAGGAAACTCTCAGATATGCTCAGAATTAGTTCAAAATGATGTGAAGATTACTGATCCTACAGACATTGCCAACATACTGGCTGAAAGGTTCAGTGCAAACTTCTCCCCATAAAGGAGAGATATCTATACCAAAAGATTGTAGTCCCCCAAACATCTCTAACGCCCAGGTGAGAACTGCTCTCTCCAAGGCAAAGAACACAGCATCCATGGGACCTGATGGTGTCCCCGGCTGTGTGCTCCATGAACTCAACGAGGAATTAAACCCACAGTTAGGACAGCTGTTTAATCTTAGTCTCACCTCCGGATATTGCACTCCAGGAGTGGCACAGAGACTGTGGTCCCACTCCACAAAGGCGGTGCCTCCACCGACCCTGGAAATTACCGTCCCATTAGCTTGACAAGCCTTATCTGCAAAGCCATGGAGAGGATCATAATGGATCTCATAAATAAAGACATAGGGAACTTGCAGACTTTGGATCCAACCCAGTTTGGCTTTGTCAAAGGCAGATCATGCCTTCTAAACTTGGTTGACTTTTTCAAAACAGTCACCAAGGCCATTGACGAGGGCAGTCCATACAGCCTACCTAGACCTGGCGAAGGCTTTTGATACAATACCTCACTCGGGTATCATTGAAAAACTCATCAACTTAAATGTAAACCCATACATTACAAGATGGGTTGCAAACTGGCTGAGTGACAGAACCCACAGGGTCAGAGTTGCTGGCGCCATGTCAGACTCAAAGCCTGTCCAAGTGGTGTCCCACAGGGCTCAGTCCTGGGCCCACTCTTGTTTGGCATCTACTTTTCTGAAGTACAAGCAAACACAGGAGGGTTATGGCTGACAAAGTTTGCAGATGACTGCAAACTGGGCCGTAGTTGAAAACACATCCGACACAGATATCCTTCAGAAGGGTCTCACAGAAACGGATAACTGGTGCCAGAGCCATGGCCTAAAGTTAAATGCCAAGAAATGCATAGTCATACCCTTCGGGAAAAATAAGGTTACCCCTAGCTACCATATAGGTGGCAATCCCCTGAACACAGAAGAAGTTATTAGGGACCTGGGAACCCAGGTTGACAGTAGCCTTTCATTTGACACTCATATTGCTAAAGTAGTTAGGAAGACCTTCTACATTGCCCACCTTATCATGAAGGGATTCACATCTAGATCAAGGGAAGTCATAGTCTCCCTATACTCATCACTCATCAGACCAATGATCGAGTACAATGCCCCATTCGGAATGTATCTGACCCGACACTTGCAGCAGCTGGAGAGGCCACAAAGTTCCTCACCAAAAGGATAAAGGGTCTCAAAATCTGTCTTATGCTGCCCGACTGAAAGAACTCCAGTTATATTCAGTTGCTTACCGCTTGCTCAGAGGTGACCTATGCCTGACATACAAGGCCATGTCAAACCCAGATTTGATGAACATGCTTCATCTCAAAAAATCTAGATCCCTTAGAGCCACAAGGGCGGGAGACTTAAACCTCGACACGGTTATTAATAGGACGTGCTGGAGGGATAGATTCATCACCCAAAGACTCCCTATGCTGTGGAACAAAATCCCGGTTTATGTGAGGCAGAGCACCTCGCTGGCCTTGTTCAAGAGGAATCTTGACCAATGGATGGGAGATCGCAGATATACCCCAGGGGTTACCTCAGTGTCACTGCTCGATGGAGGCACAGCAAAATAATGGGCATAGTTTCTCCAAACTAATGGGGTGGCGTAAGCCACAAAACTATGGGCTAGGCTTATAAATGCCCTCGGGCAGATAGCCTAGTATGAACCTATGAACCTATGAACTGGTATGTGTTAATATGGTAGATGGATTTTGAAAACTCTTACCATTGGTGTTTGATCAAAATATTTCAGAGAACTGGAGAATATTTGAGCAAAAGTATGATATTTTTATACAAGCAGCTTATTCTGACAAAGATGCATGTCCTAGGGCATTCATTTTGCTAAACCTAGCTGGGTCAGTGGCCATTAAAAGAGAGCATTCATTTGTATATGCAGCAGCAGTATATGAGGAAGATGGTGAAAACTGTCCTATTGTTGTACAGGCTGAATCAAGGGAAGACCCTGAGTGTTTGATGCACAAATTCAGGGAAATGTGTAACCCCTCAGACAAATATTAAATTAGAGAGGCATTTATTTTACACAAGAGATCAAAAACCTGGGGAAACTCTTGCAGATTATATAAATGAGCTGAGAAAAAAGCTAAAATGTGTTGGGTTGGTGACTTAAAAGATGAGTTGATAAAGGACAGGCTTGTGTGTGGTATTAATAGTGCTGCAATGAGAAAGACTTTGCTTTGTGACAGTGATTTAATGCTGAGCAAAGCTACTGAGATTTTTCAAATCCATGAAGTTACAGAAAGGCACACAAGTATGCTTGCAAGTGATAAGAGTGTGGTTTCAGCAGGTTCCAGAGCAAATGTAGATAGCATGCAACATATGGCTAGTAGAAGCAGGCCTAAGCACATGGCAGCTGCCACCCTTACAGGTTTACCTGGGAAACCCCATAGTTTTCCAGCAACTTCTAAGAAAAGGACATGTGCAGCACAGTACAAGGGTGTGTCAGCAAAACCCAAATCCAGCTTTATTGTTAATTATTGCAATAGTGGTGCCAATCATGATTCTAAAAGAAAAAAATGCATAGCATTTGGTCAGTGTTGGTAAAATTATTAAAATCAGACTGTAAAATCATCAGGTTTTTCAAAATGACAGTCGATAATACAGGAGGTTCAGTTTCAAAAAGTTTACTAGTGTACACCAGGAGGCAAAAGACTATACAATACAAGTATAGAGTTTTGACTAATTACATTCAGGAAGTGTTCAATATTTTATAGCATTTACAATTAGCTTTGCCCACCTTACTGACGTGGTCAGTCACAGGGCACCTACATCACTATAGTCTACAATATTCTATTCATAAGAAAGTGCTGAGGTTATACTTTTTAAAAGTTTTCCCATGAGAATAATACAGCCTTGCAAAGCACCTGGTCAGTTATAATGTCTTTCTGTAAATGTTGCTCTTCCAAGGTTTCAGTCCTGCTCGAATACAATAGTCAGTTTGGTTCTTAATACGCTTCTTTGTTCTCCTTGCAACAATAATTTTAGCAGCTGTGCTTTATCTTCGATAAGATTCACAAGGCCAACCATCCCAGAGGAAGGAAGAAAGATTTCAATGCTTAATACATTCATTTTTCCTGACCCAGCAGATAATCATTAGTGAAAAACATAAGCTTGCTGAGCTGGCTACTGCCAGGGTCAGAGTTCAATCACACTGCAGCTCCAAAGCTTCAAGCAATTACATGTAAGATCATTCTTACTGCCATATTGTAAAATAGAATAAAATGCATTACATACTATTTGCTTTTAAAGTAGCACTTCATATATGTTTAAGTACATATTTTTCTAACAGTCAGCAATGCCACATGTGTAAAACATGGAACCATTTTCAAAAGTTTTGCAAATCAAGTAAACCTCACATGGTTATAAATAATGGTCACACGAAAAAACAAGTTGATCGTATAGAGAGCTGCAATTCTACTTTCTCTGTAGATGGTGTATCAGTAATTGGTGAAAAGATTGGTGCAGTTACTTTGTTGGCAAAGAATGAAGTGTTTTGTACTGTCCAGATCTATGGTAAATCCACGAGCTTAAAGTAGACACTGGTTCAAAGTTTAATGTTATCTCAGCAGACACATTTGCTAGGATGATGAATAACTCAATGTGGCCAGTTGTGCAAAACTTGTTGGTTATGGAGGTGAATAAATTCAAACCTAAGGCTCAGTAGTGCGTTCATGTTATTTGGCTAGGAACTGTTATAGCTTGTTATTCCATATAGTCTGAAGACCTGTGCAGTCATTATTGGGTCTCAGAGACAGTTTGAGAATGAATTTGCTTTGTTTTACCAAAGAAGTTCATCATATAAGCACACATCCTAGATCCAATTTTACTGAAGCTATTTTTGGACAGCACAATGGTGCAGTGGTGGTAGCATTACCCCCTCACAGCAAGAGGTTCTCTGGTTCAATTCTCAGCTGGAGTGCCTTCTGTGTGGAGTCTCCATGTCCTCCTTGCATTCATGTGGGTTTCCTTTGGGTGCTTCGGTTTCCTCCCACATTACAAAGACACGTCTGGAGCATTTCTCCCTGGGCCTCTGCTGAAAATTGGCTTTGTTCCAAGTCGGATTTTCCTGGTAAATAAATGTTAAATAAATAAATTTTCTCAGAGTATGCTGATGTTTTTAATGACAAGTTGGGCAAACTTCCAGTTCTATATTCCATGAAGTTAGACCCAGTGCTCAGTCCAGTGGTCAGACCAGCAAGAAAAGTTCTGATAGAAATGCAGGATAAAGTCAAAGCTCAGTTGGATAAAATGGTGCAGCAAGGTGTAATTTGTCCAGTTACAGAACCAACTGAATGGGTGTCATCTATGGTAGCAGCCCACAAAAAAGGCTCAGACAAAATCAGAATATGTATTGACCCAATAGATTTGAACAAAGCATTAAAGAGATCACATCATCCAATGTGTACAGTCAAGGAAGTCACAGACCTATTACCAAATGCCACTGTCTTTCTGTCTAAGATGAAAAAGTTCATTTTGGCAAGTGATGCTTGATTGGGAATCCTCATTACTGACTACTTTCAGTACCCAATTTGGCAGATATAGATTCCTCAGAATGCCATTTGTAATAAATTCTGCAAGTGAAGTCTTCCAGCATGCAATGGAGCAATTTTTTTCCGGTTATCCTTGTGCCATGCTAGGAGCCTTAATCTGAAAATGCACTCAGTGGAGGCTCTCCTCACACTGGAAGATGCCAATGTCTGTGCAGTCATGGAAACTTGGTTCAGGGCTGCGGAGAGCACCCCTGCCTTACCAGGCTACACCTCATTCCACACTTTCTGACCCCAAAATGAAGTCAGAAAGACTAAGGGTGGTGGAGTCTCTATCTTCATTAAGGACAGGCACAGCTCCAGCCTGGTTTACCAGCATGATGCACTGGAATTACTCCAGCTGCAGCTTACAGTTGGCAAGACACCGTCCCAGTTATAGCCAGCTACAGACCCCCTGTCCATGTCTCAGGACACCCACTCCTCTTACCTGGAACTACTTGACTCCATCAAGGTACCCCCTTAACACCCTGATCCTTGGTGACTTCAACTACCCCACCATAGATTGGGAGAACTATTCCTGCACTAATGTACTCACCCAATGATTCCTTGACTTCATCAGTTCTAACACACTAGATCATCTGGTCTCATCCTCCACAAGAGGAGATAACATACTGGACTTGGTTCTCACCAAAATGGGCAACCGCTGCACCACTCCTATAGTATGTTCTTCCCTGGTGAGATCAGATCATCGGTCTGTCTCATTCAAAGTTTCTATCCCACCCTACCTCTCCCCAGCCACAAACAAGCTAAAAAACTTCTCAAAAACTGACTACAACCTCCTAAGGGAAGGTATCAGCAGCTACACACCACCTCCTCCTCAGATGATGCAGACAAGTATGCTGAACAGTACACCAGTGCAGTATACAAGCACCTGTACAACTGCATGGACTCAGCCATACTCAACAGAACTATAACCTGCTCCTCAAGGAAACAAAAACCTGTCTGGTAGGCATCCTCTATCAACAAGCTTTACAACAAAAGGAAGAAACTGTTGTCCAAGGGTAAAAAGGAACTAATTCCAAATTGGAAAAACTCCCTCCTCCGCCTTAACAAGCAAATTACATCACTAGTGAATGCTTCCAAAGCCAATTATGAGTTGAAACTAGCCTCCAAAACAAAGACAAACCATAAGTCCTTCTTCAGTTACATTAGGAACCTCCATGGCAAAGCCAAAGTTTGTTCCGAACTAGTACTTAATGGTGCCACTTATACTGATCCTGCTGACTTAACCAACCTGCTAGCTGACAGGTTCAATGCAAACTTCACCCTCTTATCGGTCCCCAAAGGCCCAGTCATTATCCCCAATACTTGTCCCACACCTCACATCTCCATAGATCAAGTGTTAAAGGCCCTCTCCAAGGCAAAGAACACAGCCTCCATGGGCCTTGATAGTATCCCAGGCTGTATTCTGCACCATCTCCAGCAAGAACTAGCTTCGCCATTGAGCACCCTATTCAACCACAGCCTGATTACAGACTTCATTCCAGTAAAGTGGAGAAGCACCATTGTCACCCCTTGCACAAAGGTAGTGCCACTACTGACCCAGGAAACTATCATTAGCTTGATAAGCCTGATCTGTAAAGTCATGGAGTGTATTATTACAGATCTCATAAACAAGGACATAGGCAATCTCCAAGCACTCAACCCCACCCAATTCAGATTCGTCAGGGGCAGATCTTGCCTATTGAACCTAGTTGACTTCTGTGAAACTGTCACCAAGGTGCTAGATGAGGGAAAGCCAGTACATACAGCTTACCTTGACCTGGTGAAGGCCTTTGACATTATCCCCCACTCGGGCATCATCAAAAAGCTAACACAACTTGGTGTTAAGCCTTATCTATTTAGATGGGTGGCCAACTGCCTTCACAAAAATCAAAATAGGCACCACCACTTCTGACAGCAGATCTGTCACTAGTAGTGTCCCTCAGGGATCTGTCCTCGGACCCCTGCTGTTTTGCATCTACTTCTCAGAGGTCTAGGCAAAGACAAAGGGCCTGTGGCTGACCAAGTCTGTGGATGACTGTAAGTTGGGTGCTGTCATTGACTTCCCAAATGATGTTAGCATACTGCAAGTGCTTCTCACAGCTGCAAATAATTAGTGCTAAAATCATGGCCTTAAGTTAAAAGCAAATAAATGTATTATCATACCATTTGGCAAAACCACAGCCCCTGCTGATTACTACATCAATGGCAAACCCCTAAGCACACAACCTGTGGTGAGAGACTTGGGTGCTCAGGTTGACAACAATCTCACATTCGACCATCATGTGGCGGCAGTGGTCAGAAAAGCCTTTTACTTGGTTCATCTCATAAGTAAAGGGATTGCATCCAGAAAAAAGGAGGTTATTACATTTCTGTACTTCTCCCTTATTAGACCTATAATTGAGTATAGCGACCCATTTGGTATGTACCTCTCCAAACACCTGCACCAACTGTAAAGGCCACAGAAATACCTCACAAAGAGAATACATGGCCTCCAACACCTGTCCTATGCAGACAGGCTTAAATCACTATCACTCTACTTGGTATCAAACAAATTGCTCAGAGGTGATCTGTGTCTAACCTACAAGGCAATATCAGACCCTGAACTACTAGAGATGCTCCAGATTTGTAAGTCTAACTCCTCACGCATTACCCACTCAATAGGCCTAAATCTAATATGCAACATCAACAAAACCTGCTGAAGAGAAAGGTTCGTCTCCCAGAGGTTGCCCCATCTGTGGAACAGACTTCCCATACATGTCAAACAGAGTACCTCACTGACCCTCTTCAAGCGCAACCTTGATGAGTGGATTGGAAACCATTAATTTGTCCTAGGGGTTCCACCTTTGTCCCTCATTGACAGGTGCAACAAGTGCTGACTAAGGTTTCCTTTTTGGGGATAAACTCTTAGGCTTGTAAGGGCCCCAGGGTCATTAGCCTAGTAACCTCCTATGATCCATAATAGTAGATGATTTATTGGTTGGAGGCAATGGTGAAGCAGAACATGACCGAAACCTTAAGAAAGTTCTATACAGAGCACGTGACATGAACTTAAAGCTCAATCTTCTAAAGTACAAATTCACACCACCAGACGTTACGTATGTAGGTCATTTATTTACTAGCACTCGCTTGAGACCAGGCTCATTCAAGCAAGCAGCCATTCTTGAGATGCCAGCAGCAGATAATGTTCAAGCTCTAGAACATTCTCTTGGTATGCTCAACTATTTAGGCAAGTTTATACCAGACTTCAGTGAGTTGACAGCACCTTTGAGAGAGCTGACGCGTAAAAATGTTACATGGTCTCGGTTGGAGCAGCACCAGAGAGCATTTGAAGACTTTAAGCAAAAAATTGCCACCCCACCTACATTAAAATACTATGATGTCAATAAACTAGTAACTCTTTCCTGCGATGCTTCAACATTTGGTCTTGGTGCAGTTATTCTTCAGGAAGGCAGACCAGTAGCCTGTGCATCTAGAACTCTTACCTAAACTGAAATGCAATATGCTCAAATTGAGAAACAACTTTTGGCAATAGTATATGCATGTTCAAAGTTTCATGATTATATCTATGGTTGAGCTATTCAGATTGAAACAGATCACCAACCTCAAGTTACTATTCTAAAGAAGCCTATGCATTCAGCTCCAGTGAAATTACAAAGAATGATGCTCAAATTATAAAAGTGCAACTTCAAAATGGTCTATGCAAAAGGCAAACTTCTTTATCTGGCAGATACCTTATCCAGATCACCCTGAAATACAACAGAATAGTTTCATGCAGAGAATTTTGACTTTGACATCATGAAAGTGTGTAATTTTTCTACCACAAGACTTTACGATCTGAGAGATCATACAAAGACCGATCCAATTTTGCAAAAGCTCAACCACTACATTAATGTTGGATGGCCATCAAAACAATCTAGTGTACCACCTGAAATGCAAACTTATTTTCCTTACAGAGATTAGATGTTGATGGAAGATGGTATTATTTTCAAAGGTCCTAAAATTGTTGTTCCTGCTTCCTTATAACATGAATATATCCAGATTTTGCATCGTGGTCACCCAGGTTCCAAATCTACCAAAAGAAGGGTGAGAGAACTAGTAATTTGGCCTTGTCTAGTAAAAGACATTGATAAAGTACTTTCTTCCTGTTCAGTATGCAATAGTACTAAACTGCATTTGCAAAAAGAACCACTTGCCACTATATATTCCAGTGGAACAATCAGCATTACTTAGTGTTGGTAGACTCTTATTTGAACTGCTTTGAGATTGATTTACTACCTAACCTAAACTCCACTGCTGTAATCACCAAGTTGAAATGTAATTTGTCAGTCCATGGTAGTTCACACAAAGTTGTTTCTGACAATGGTACTCAATTTACCAGTCAGTTGTTTCAGAAATTTGCAAGAGAATGGGACTTTGTACATGTTACTAGTTGTCCAGAATATCCACAGTCAAATGGACTAGCTGAATGTGCAGTACAGAGTGCAAAGCAATTACTTGAAGGATCAAAACATGATAATACCAATGTCTTTTTGAATTTACTTCATCTCAGAAACATACCCTGTAATGATATACTTGGCACGCCTGCTCAAGAGACTTATATCCAGGCAAACCAGAACAACATTGCCTATTAGTTCCAGTTTGCTGAGGCCTAAAGCTAAGAACAACAGGGCAATTAGAGCCCAACTATTCAGAAAGCATTTTTTTCCAGAAATCCAATTATGATAAATCAAGCAGATTTCTTCATCTGTTGAAAGAAGAAGAGACAGTGAGGATACAAACGGCAAAATGTTTCGACCAGATTAATCAAGTAACAGGAATATGTACTGAGCCAAGATCCTAATTCATAGAATCTGAGGGTGTGGAGTACAGGAGAAATCACAGACATCTCCTTCCTGTACCAGAATCGCTATTGCAGCATTGTTCCTGTGATACAGACTCTAGATCTCAGAGCAATCCTGTTGCAGAACGTGTCTTAACTTCTATTTCCTTTTTTTGATTCCTCCAAGTCTTTTGGGTTTCTAATACCATGACTGGAATGGACCCCATTCCTAAGTCAGAGTACAATTAAAGTTCATGAAATTAGTACTATTTCACTCTTTAATGTTAGCCAAAAGTGCTCTTCGCAGTACCTGCGATGTGCCCAGCAATGACTCCTTCTTCAATTCAGACGGTGTTACATGAATTGGTAACATATCTAAATATGATTGTAAATTCTTTTTTATAAGACCAGTTGCTCCTATTAATATTGGAACTGTCTGGGTATCTTTCTTCCACATGGCTCTCGTTTCTGCATGCAGATCAAGATTTTATGACTTTGTGTCTCTCTGTACGCAAGACACTATAGTCACTAGGTGTGGTAATTTCAATGATCAATGCTACTTTTGTCTTTTTTTCTTGGATCACTATGTCTGGTTTTCTAGCATCTATCTTTTGGACTGTTGGGATTGGGTGATCCCATGTGATGTAAACTTCATCATTTTCTATGATTCTCTTTTGCTTATGTTTCCAGTGTTTTTCAGTCACTTCGATACCATAATGTTTGCACAATCTCCAGTGTAACAATCTCTCCACATTATTATTCCTTTCCTGATGATGTTCCTGATGTCTCTAAAGTTGAACATTCAGCAGAGACAGTCCCAGTTGCTAGACCTGATTCTAATTTCTATGTCACATGATTTGGTCATATTTCCAGACCTAATGTGAAATCCACACAAGAGAGTGCTCTTCAAACTATCTGGAGATATACAGAGCTAAGTATATTTTTCTGGCACTTCAGAGTTGTGTACTGTTAATTGTTGCTTGACTAATTTTATATCATTCCTGGCTGACTTCAGAGTTGTGCACTGTTATTTTTGCTCACTGTATAGTTTTTCAGATCTCTGCTTAAGGTGTTGTTTACCCTCCCTATTCGTGTTTTGTTGATTAAATTTGGAGACTTTTGCAGTTGCCTACCTCGGCTGTAGATTTGATCTGGGACACTCCCCCCAGTCCCATTTCTTTACCTCATTCTACCTAATAGACTCCTTCTGCACTTGTTTTGGTCATTTTTAATTTAATTGCATTTTTTAAACTGTCTGGTCTAACATTGCTACATACTCAAGTGTGTTAGCTTGCACTGCATTTGAATTGTTTTTATTGCTGTTTTAGCTACTTTTCTGTATAAAAGAAATAAAATAAAATTCTAAGCCTGTTTCCTAGTTTTCCTGTAACTAGTGTAGTCCAGATTCAGATTTGCTGTATCAAGGACTGTATGTAAGCTTCTGAGACCCCCATGCTTTTTGTGTTGGAGGGAAGCCTTCTAGCTTATCAGTGAGAGTGGTAAGCACTAGGTAACCTATCTACCACATAAGGAGTGGTTCTGGCCCAGAAATGTAGTTATTGGCCTTATGGGCAGTTTTTCCATCTCGCTCAACTTTCTGATTTAAAAGCCCACATTTGCACTTGTTTGCCCCCTTTCCTGTAACTAGTTTAGTCCAGATACAGACTTTTAGTTTTAGCACTTGAATTTTGCTTATTCGTGATCAGCACTTGTTCAGAACTTGTTGTAAGCACTAAATAACCTACTAATTACTACAGCACTCAACCTTCCTCATTACCTAGAGGAAAACAGTTTTGGTACTTACTTTCCTCATTTGCTTAGAGAAAAACAGCTCTTGTACTCACTTTCCTCACTTATCTAGAAGAAAATAGTTTTTTATTTAGGCATGTCCAAGGGTCAGCTCCCAGTGTTCTCTCTTGTCTATCTAAAGAATCTGGGCATCTTAGGGCAATGTAGAAATTGCCTCATGTACACAGACAACCCTCTCCTCCTACCACCCAGCACTACAACCTGTAAGAAATGCATTTATCTAGCCAAACTGGAGGTAAAGCTCTCTCCAACCAAGACTGAACTTGACAGTCAAGAGGAGAAGGTAAACACTTGCACCACACCACACTCATCACATAGTCTCACTAAATCTACACCACCAAAATCCACACATAGAAACACAAAAACATTTACGGAGGCTCTCAATAATAATCTGCTCAAGCAACAGAGACCTCCAAAGCTGAAATGCAAGCAATCTCCACCCCTCAACACAACCCAAATGACACATAGCCCGCAGACTCAGTGTGCCACTCAACCACAGCCAATAAGGCAAAACAACGTACCCAACACACTAATCGTAGGTGACTTTATAGTCAGGCACATTGATGTCCCACTCACCAGCCTAAACAAGGAGAAGGTTACTGTCATCTGCCTGTCAGGTGCTAGGATCCGCCACATAACCCACGCACTCAGGTCACTCCACAACAAGTACAAATATGACTCTGTCATTGTCCATGTTGATGTGAATGACCTGAGACATACCTCCCTGGACTACATGAAAAGAGACGTGGAAGAGCTCTCCAATCTTGTAGCCCAGGCAGGTATGACCCTAGCTCTGAGTAGCATTCTGCCATCACCCAGAATGATACCGCAGTACAAGGACAAAATGATTGAATTCAACAATTGGCTAAGCTTCTGGTGTCATTCAAAAGGGATCCAGTATCTGTCTGCCTGGGATGACGTGGTCAACAGACCATGATGCTTTGCCAGAGATGGCCTGCACCTGTCACTCCCGGGATTCCGAATAGTGGCTAAGGTTCTTGCCGCCCCTATATTACCTTTTTTAGGCAAGGTTCAAATGACAAATTCACCACCGTAACAGGAAACAGGCAAGCAAATACGGAGGGTGATGCTACTCAATGCTAGAAGTCTAAATCTCAAAATGCACTCACTCGAGGCACTCCTTAAAATGGAGAACGTTGATATCTGTACAGTGACTGAGACCTGGTTTAAGGCTCCAGAGAGCACCCCTGCACTACCAGGCTATAACTTATACCACACTTCTCAGCTATGTAACCTGGACCAGAACACCAAAGGCGGAGGTGTGTCCATATTCATTAAGGATATCCACTCCTCCAGGCTAGTTGCTCAGCATAATGCAGCCAAGGTTATCCAAGTGCAACTAACTCTGGGCAAAACTGCAATCCAAACTGCAGCTTGCTACAGATCCCCCACCATGCCCCAGGATTCTCACTCCTCTTTTCTTGATGTACTGGAAAATATTAGGGTTCAACCAAACACCCTAATAATGGGCAATTTCAACTACCCCACCATTAACTGGGAAAACTACACATGTACCAACTCCTTCACTCAACACTTTCTGGAATTTATAAACTCCAATGCCCTGGATCAACTTATCCACACCTCCACCAGGGGCAACAATATCCCAGATCTAGTCATTACCAACATGAGTGACCAGTGTTCCACACCTGAAGTCAATGCCTCATTGGTCCGATCCGACCATAAGCTAATTACCCTAGATATCCACATCCTGCCCCCACCCCCATTAAGGAAACCACGGTAAAATATTTCTCCAAAGCCAACTTCATGCTTCTTAAGACAGAAGTGGTGAACTTCATGACACCCATGTAGATGGACAATACAGTTATGACTTCTAAATCCTACACAATTGCACTTTATAAGCACTTACACAAGTGCATGGATCGTGCTATCCCAAACAGAACCAAGACGCTATCCTCCAAAAAAAGGAAGCCAATCTGGTGGTCCCCTGCCATAAACAAACTGTACAACAGAAGGAAGAAACTGTTGCAAAAGAGAGTAAAATCCCATGAGTGGAGGAGCTCCCTGGTCAGCCTCAGTAAGAAGCTGCGATCCCTGATAAAATCCTCCAAAGTTACTTACGAAAACAAAATTGCCACTGATTCTAAAGACAACCACAAAGCATTCTATAACTATGTCAAGAATCTCAATGGCAACACTCAGATCTGCTCCGAGTTACAGCACAATGGCACAAAATATACAGACCCAACTGATGTTGCCAACATCCTGGCAGATAGGTTCAGTGCTAACTTTACCCCCCTCTCACCCCCTAAAGAGCCCATCTCTATAACGGAAGAATGCAAATTCCTGTAATCACGGCTGCACAGGTAAAAAACACACACTCCACAGCCAAGAACACAGCATCCATGGGACCAGACAACATCCCAGGCTGCATTCTACATGAACTACAGAATGAACTGGCACCCCACCTAAGTACCATGTTCAATCATAGCCTCAGCTCAGCCTTTGTGTCCGCTGAATGGTGCACAGTGACGGTTATCCCACTCCACATGGGGGGGAGCCACCACGGACCCCGGGAACTACCACTCCATTAGCCTGATGAGCCTGGTCTGCAAGACCATGGAACATATCATCCTGGAACTTATAAACAAAGACATTGGTAATCTCCAAACTCTGGACCCCACCCAGTTTGGGTTTGTAAAAGGCAGATCATGTCTCCTAAACCGGATAGACTTCTTTGAAGCAGTCACCAAAGCCGTAGATGAGGGTAACATGATTCACACAGCCTATCTAGATTTTGGCAAGGCTTTCAACATCATCCCCCACTCTGGAATTATAGATAAACTCACTAAACTAGGTATAAAACCCTATGTCACAAGATGGGTTTCCAATTGGCTCACTGACAGAATCCACACTGTGAAAGTAGTAGACTCCAAATCCGACTTCAGACCAGTGACAAGTGGAGTGCCACAGGGTTCAGTCCTGGGTCCTCTCCTGTTTGGTATCTACCTCTCTGAAGTACAGGCTAACACAGAAGGTCTTTGGCTAATGAAGTTCGCAGATGACTGCAAACTAGGAGTCCTAATCAAAACTCCTAACGATGTGGACATCCTACAAAAGGGCCTCACTGAGACAGATGCCTGGTGTCAAAGCCATGGCCTCAAGCTCAATGCCAAAAAGTGCATTGTCATCCCCCTTGGTAAAAACTCTGTACCCATGAACTACAACATAGGCGGTAGTATACCTAACACTGAAAGTGTGATAAGAGACCTTGGGACACAGGTGGACAGTAGTCTCCCCTTTGATAATCACATCACCACAGTAGTCAGGAAATCCTTCTACGTGGCACACCTCATCACAAAAGGTTTCTCATCCAGAAAAAAAGAGGTCATTGTTTCCCTCTACTCATCACTCATTAGACCCATTATAGAGTACAATGCCCCTTTTGGTATGTACCTCACAAGACATCTATAACAACTGGAAAGGCTGCAGAAATACCTCACAAAGAGGATTACCAGCCTCAAACAGATGCCCTATGCAGACCGTCTCAAAAAACTCCAGCTTTACTCCATCACATATCGCCTACTCAGAGGTGATCTCTGCCTAACACACAAAGCTATTTCAAACCCACAGCTGTTGGACATGCTCCACTTAAAGAAATCCCAATCCCTCCGAGCTACACACTCTAGGGATCTAAACCTTATTACCACAATAAACAGAACATGCCGGAGGGATAGATTCCTGTCCCAGAGACTTCCCATACTCTGGAATAAACTACCTATCTATATCAAACAAAGCCCCTCAGTAGCACTCTTCAAGAAAAATCTTGATGATTGGATGGGAAATAGGAAATTCACCCCGGGGATCACTTCTGTGGCTCTGCTCGACAGTGGCACAGGAAAATAATTTTCTTGGATGGCAAAGCCAGAGTACCTTTTTGGCTGGGCTTATATAGGCCCTAGGGCCGATAGCCTAGTACCTACCTATGAACCTATGAACACAGCAACCTGGATGTAATTGTTTATATGTATTTAGTTTTGTATAATTGCATGACAAAGAATTATTTGTATTGATTGCATGTCAATTAATGTCGTCAACATTGCATAACTTATTTCTCAAATTGGGAGGATGTAGAATAGTGTGTGTATGTTGTACCTTTAAGAAGCATTTCAGGTTCGGCACGTGCATATAACAAGCCAGCATGTGCTAGCTTCAGTGCCATTTTGTGATTCTATCCAGAGAGTGAGCATGTATGACTGCAATAGCTAGTTTGCTTATAAGTTTATCTAAGTTAAAGTTATTAAGCCTCAATCCTGATGTGTTTGTACATAATAAAGCTGCTTGAACATAACCCACAAAGATTTGTCTATTTTATCCTGACTAGATGAGCGACACCATCTACATAGCCCAACTTATTTCTAAAGGCTTCTCTTTCAAGTCAAAAGGGATTATCAGCTTTCTGTACTCATCCCTTATTAAACTAGTTATGAAGTAGAACTCCCTCAGTTCCCCTCCTGGCATGTACCTAGCTAGACATATCATGTAGTTATAAAGATAACAAAGGTTCCTACACCCCCTAAAGGTTTACTGATCTAAATGATCTTAGCAGACAAGACAAGTGTGAAGCCCTATCCCTATATTCTGTCTTTTATAGGTTCTATAAGAAGATCTCTGCCTCTTGCATCCCATGTCATCAATGACCCTACCCTATTTGATCTCCTCTAACTCCATAAGGCAGACTTTGCCACCAACAGCTGAACTAATGACCTACATTTCCACAAGCACATAAATAAAATACATGGGAAGAACAAATATATTATTCAGCTGTTAACTCCTCCTAGAACAAATTGCCTTTCCTTGTTAAACAGAATAATACCCTCAAATAATTCTAGAAAAACATGGATAATTGGATAGATATCAACAAATTCATCCCTACCCTGATGGTAACAACTGGAAATGTCAGGATCCACTAGACCAAGACCTGAAACACAGAGACTGAATGGCCGAAAAACGGGCTTACATATGCCAAGTCTAAAATGGCCATTTCTCAGAATATTTCCTTTTCTCCAAGGTATGGCAGTCTTGGAGCTGGTATGTATAAACTTGGGAGGTGCAGAGGGAGTTTGACCCCTGCAAAAAAGATGAAGTTTGAAGGAGAAGTGCAATTTCCAAGAGTCGCTCTTTTCCTGAGTTTTCGGTCTTTTTTTTGGCTTCTCAGTACTTGGCATTTAGAGCACCCACGTTTCAATAGGGAGCCTAGCCTGACACATCTTGGTCAAAGGGAAGCAAAAGATGCATCCTGATTGCTATTGACTAGGCACAAATGGCTTCTTGACATACTTGCCTTGTAACTCCTATGAACCTATGTCCTTTAAAGATACAAAACATATGTACAAATACAATGTCTTGTTTAAATACAGAATAATAGAAGATAAAACAACAACCGAGTCATTTATTGAGTAATTACAGGTCAGCTGAAAGCATGAAATTTCAGTTATCAAGGAACAGAGCAAGAGACAGCTAACCATCACTTTGTCTTTGCTCAGCCTGATAAGGGATGCTTGTGTGTGTGTCTCACTATGGAATCACCTATGACTAAGATGTTACCAAGCAAGAAATAATAGATATGTGAAGCAGTGACTACTAAACTAATTTTTCTCAGTGCCACAACAACAAATTAGTACAAGTGATTCGGCTTGGATGCCACAAAAATAGCTTACTATAAATGATGTGGCTTGGGAGCCACCATGACAGCTTACTACAGATGATTTGGCTCTGGTACCACTACAACAGCTTATTATAAATGGCTTGGGTACTACCACAACAGCTTAGTACAAATGATTTGGCTTGGTACCGCAACAGCTTAGTACGAATGGCTTGGGTACTACCACAACAGCTTACTCCAAATAATTTGGCTCAGGTACCACCAGAACAGCTTTGTACAAATGGCTCAGGTATCACCACAACAGCTTGGAAGAAATGGCTCAGGAACTACGACAATGGCTTAGTACAAATGGCTCAGGTGCCACCACAACATCTTAATACAAATTGCTCTGGTACCACAACAACAGATGAGTGCAAATTATTTGGCTTGGGTATCACCACAACACCTTAGTACAAATCATGCAGCCTGGGAACCACCTCAATAGCTTAGTACAAATGGCTTGGGTACCACCACAATGGCTTAGTACAAATGGCTCGGGTACCACCACAACAGCTAAGTACAAATGATTTGGCTGGGGTACCACCACAACAGCTTAGTACAAATGATTTGGCTCGGGTACCACCACAACAGCTTATTACAAATAGCTTGGGTGCCACCACAATGGCTTAGTACAAATGGATCAGGTACCACCACAACAGCTTATATGGTGATCAAACAATCGGTAGTCTACAGGTATGACTGGACTCATGCTTGGAATGTCTAAAGCAGATAGCAAATGATGAATACAAAAGACAGTAAAAGCAGCTGCAGTAGACAAACACTATAAACTGTCTCAAATGCCAATACCTCAGTTTTATTAGAAATCTACAGATCACAGCTAAGATTAGACTTGGGCTTAAAATGTCAACAGCTAGCAAAAGTAGTGAAAGAGAAAATGAACAAATGCCTACAGCAAGAAGGAAGTTAACCTTGAGTGAAATGGCTTTCTGCTAGTGTCCACACTGCACTCGTACAGCTGCAACTGTCTGCAACTTTGCTCAGTTGCCCACAGTAGTGTGTGTGTGTGTGTGTGTGTGTGTGTGTGTGTGTGTGTGTGTGTGTGTGTGTGTGTGTGTGTGTGTGTGTGTGTGTGTGTATACTCATTTGGATACTGTTGTCCTCTTACTACCATAACTAATGAGTACATATCAGAGGAGACCTCAATTCATAGGGTCCTTATACAGAATCAGACAGTTGAAACACTTGGAACTGTCTTAAATAGTTATCAGCAGAGAGCAAATGTGCTGCAGAAAATGCAGCATTTCCCAGATGTAGTGGGGGTTTGATTCTGAGGTCAAGTCTGATTAGCTAACCTCAAGTGTCCTCGTGTAGTCACAGCCCAGCAAGGTAAAGTGACAAATGTTCACAGACATCCTGGGTTTAAAAATAAACTAGAGCACAAAGGCCAGTCAAACAACACACACATTGATCTTGCAACAGGTAGCAAATGTCACTCAGAACAGTAGTAGCACACCCTACTCACACTAGAAGAAAAGTTGAAAAAACAGTTTTAAATGCAGAAATCCACCACAGCACAAAGAACACAGATGTGTATTGAAATCAGACCTGTGATAGCATCCCCACAGTACAGGGTTTCAATGCTTGTGGCTCTCTCAGACCCAACAAGGAAAATTACACTGTTACTGCTTGGGAATGTGTCTGTATTCCTAAGAAACCATTTCATTCCACAGATTATAAGGCATGACAGTAACCTTGAACTCTTTCAAATCCTTGTCATGGTATATAGAACTCTGTACCATATCATATTTAACTACCATACACCCTCCATATCACCTGCAGTCCATGAGGTATATCTAACACTCAGACTTCTCTCTCCCTATCTAGCCTAACACTCTTCTCTTGGAGATTTTAACTATGTCTTCATTAACTGGAGAACCTACACCACCTCAAAAATACACACACAGATTCCAGGACTTCATTAATGGTAGCTCCCTAGGCCAATTGGTTCAAGTCCCAACTAGGGGTTCAAAAATATTAGACCTTGTTCTCACCAATACATTCTATGTTCAACACCTGGAGGTGCAAGGTCACTGGTCAAATCAGTCCACCATTTTGAAACACTCACTATGAGAGTAAAACCTGCTTGACCATAAAACCTGTCTTTACAGACTATTGTAAAGTAAAATTAATCTAGTTAACTGGTGACCTGATGAAATTTAATCACCTCACCTCAACTTTCTAACTTCATCTCGCACACTGTCCAACTCAAAGCATGCATTGAGGCATCTATCCCAGTAAGACATAAATACAATGTCAAATTCAGGAATAAACAACTATGATGTAACCCTAGTATAACCAAACCATACAATAAGAGGAAGTAGCTTACAGTCTGTAAAAAGCAAACTTAATACCCCATACTCTAAAGACAAACTTAGAAAGATCCACAAACAACAAAATCAAATCCTATAAAAGTAAATATGGACTGAAAATTGCCATTTATGTTAAAGAGAACCACAAAGCCTTCTTCTGCTATGCCAAAAACATTAGGGTAATGCCCAGCAGTGTTAACACACAATAACAACAGCAACAACAACAATAACAACACCTACTCACCAGCATATTAGTAGTCAAATTCAGCTTTAACTTTACTCCCACCAAACTTTCCTCAACTTATTAACATACCCACACCACCCCCCTCTAATCAAATTTTAGCAAGTTCTGAATCTCTCTCCAAGGCAAAAAAACGCTAATTTCATTAATCCTGATAATTTGCCTTCTTGTCAGTATCAAACACTGTCTGGCAGACTTGGCACTAAGCCAGTTCAACCTCAGTCTCTCCACTGAGTTTGTGCCAGAGGAATGAAGAGCTGTGGAAATCATTCCTTGTCACAAGGTGGGGTCCACTACTGATCCAGAAAACTGGACCTATAGACCTCAACAGCCTCATCTGCAAAGCAATATTAATAAGGACATAGGAAGTCTACAAGCCCTGGACTTAAGCCAGTTTTGGTTGTTTGAATGCAGATCCTGCCTCCTGAATCTGGTGGGCTTCTTTGAGCAAATCAATTCACAATGCCTACCTAGAACTGACCAATGCCTTTGACGGCATCTGTCATTTTTGCATTATCGATAAGCTAATCAAACTAAATGTAAACCCTTATGTTACCCGCTGGAATGCAATCTGGCTATTGGACAGAAACCAATTTATATGTGTGAGAGTCATGATCTTTTCTAAAACAGAGTAGTTATAAGTGGTGTCCCATAAAAATCAATTCTAGGAACACCTCTCTTTGGTATTTACTTCTCTGATGTCAAGGCTGACATCAAGAACCTGTGGCTGACCAAGTTTGCAGATGATGGTAAACTTGGAGTAGTCATTAACTCCCCATCTATATTACAGATTCTTCATGAGGGACTAACATACACCACTAAGTAATACCTTGGAGAGAACTAAAACTAGATGCCAAGCAAAATAGCACTGCATCCTTTAGGAAAACTGGACACCCATGGACCTATTCAGTGAACCTGGTCACTTTACTGACAATGAAGTATCCTTTGATCTCCTGTTATGCACTGTTGTTATGAAATCCTTTTGCCAAGCCAGACTAATCACTGAGGGTATTTCTTATATATCTGAAGATAGTCCACCCTCTTCAGGCTCATAATAACGTCCCCTTTGATATTTACTTGTTTAAGCATATGATCCAACTTCAGAGAATGCAGCATTATCTCATTAAGATAGTCGAGGTATGTATTCCTTCAGTTACCCAGACTGCCTTAAAGTCCTCTTGCACTTTTGAGTTTTCTACAGACTCTTGCAAGGTGATCTCTGTCTAACTTACAGAGCCTCAAAGTTCCATCTATTCATTGCCCATTTTTGCACATGGGGTCAGCTTGTCAAATAATGACAGTCATCTAGAGCCAAGGTTCACACCACCTAGTGGCTAACCCTGTCATGGCTGCTCTTTCGTGCCACACACTTGCACACACACTCACACCTATGCCCAATAGAAAGTGTCGTCTGTCTACTGCATGTCTTTGTAAAGTGGAAGGAAACCAGATCACTTGGAGAAAACCCATGTGAACACAGGGAGGACATGCAGATTCTACACAGAAGGCACCCCAGTCAAAAACTGAACTGAAGAACGTTCTTGCTTTGAGGTGACAGTGCTATCCATTGCACTGCTACAGACCCTCAAGGAATCCAGTCTTATCTGACCTCCTGCACATCTGCAAAAGTAATAACACCCCAAACACATGCTCACTAGATCTTAACTTCCACCACAACATAAATAGGACCTGCTGGCAAGATAGATATATATCCCAGAGAATTCCTCCTTTATAAAATTGGATATAAAGCAAAGTAGCTACCTGACCCTCTTTAAGCATAACCCAAATTAATTGATGGGAAAATTTAAATACAGCTTTGGTTTGGCTTCTTAAGCCTTCACTGAAAGGGGTTGAACTAGGTATAAATTAGACATGACAGTGGGTATGCACAATATGGAATACTGTGGGTAAGCTATGAAGAGCTCTGTTGCTCTGGATCAATAGCCTAGTAGCAACCTATGAACCTATGAGATGACTGTTGAAAAAACTATTTAAAGGAGCAGATATTTGTGGGATGTGAGTAAATGTACTGAGGGATCTCTGTGGCACAGGCTGAATGAAACACCTGCAATTAGCATTTTCAGGGTCATATATAAAAGAAGAGTTTTATATATGCTGTTTAAAAACATTTAAAGGGACTAGAAATTAAGTGATAGAAGAAATTACACTGAGGAGCTTCTGTGGTTCATGCTGAGCAGCAAAGATTATTACAGAATTTCTTTTCTTTTGTTGTGTTGATAGTTTTTTTTTTTGCTTTTTTTGGTAAAAAAAAAAGAAGATCTCAAGATTATCTCTTTTTATGTAGGATGTAAGTAAAGGATAAGGGAGCATAAACAGAAACAGAACTGAGGTTATAAGACCTATATCTCATAGTCAGCCTGTCTGTGAGGTATGCAAATTAATTTAGTATAAGAAGCTTGAATAGGTGAGATCCTAAAAAGAGAGTAGACCTTTATTGAGCAGCCAGCAATATTGTTTTTTAAGGAGTGAACAATGATGTCCCATTTTGGTGGCTAGGCTAATGAAGTGGAAAACTGTATTTGAGATGGTTTTGAAGAGTTCTGATGCTCATTTTTGAGGCTGCAGAGATGATAGAGAGCCAATATTCAAATTGAGCTTGTAGTATTCCTTTGTCTATTACTTCTTTAACTGATGGAATGAGAAAATGGAAGATTTTCCATGCCCAGAACAATAGTTTTTTTGCTTTGGTATGCAGTTCTGGTTTAACCAGAGGCCTAAATACATGAAGGATTGTTTTGTTTCTTCAGAGTGGTTCTTATGGTCTAAAATGTGCCAATCTGATGGAACTTGGATTCGTTTTGGGGGAGTTCCTAAACATCATAACCTTTGTTTTACAGGAGCTAGTGTTTGGATTGTTGGATGTCAGCAAGTTATGAATGCTTCTGAGGTGTCCTTGTAATTCACATATTTTGTTTGAGAGAGATGACTCAGAAAGACAAATGACTAGATCATTAAGTATAAAAAAATGGGGATATGGGAGTTGTCTTCTGGAATCTTATTTATGTGTAGTGAGAAGAGAAGGGAAGATAGGGTAGAACCTTGGGAGATAAAGTAACCAAACTGGATGTGGATGAACCAAAATTTACAGAGACGTTATGAAGCTCCAGAATCATTTTGCTGCATAGGCCAAGTTCTCTTGCTAAAAGAGAAAGTTGAAAAAGTTAGTGACCTGCCAGTCGAAAAGCTTTGGTTAGAGCAATGAAAATGGTACCATTTACTTGACCCTTGTCTATGCTAGTTAAAGATGTCATCAGTTGCTGCAAAAGGGCTGCTGCTGGACAGCTGCCTGACATGAAATCGTGTTGGTTTACTATTCAGTGCAATGTGTTTGATGTAGTTTACCTGTTGTATATGTACACATTCTTTATGTATTTTTCCAACAGTAGGTAGTTTTGAAATTGATTTATAGTTTGATGTTAAGCTGGGATAGAAAGTTTTAAGTATAATGTTTTATAGATGTATTTTTCTTGATATCAGAGAGTTGTAATGCAAGGACAGATTGTAAATGTGTTGGGGTGGTTTAATATAACTTGCATAGGGTGCAATGATCCAGGCCTGTAAATTGTCTAAATCTACTGGTGCATCTACAGGATTTTGCTTACGTGCTTTTCTATCTGTTGAGTCTGTCCTCCTAAAGTAAGAAAAGTAATGTGTATTCTGAAGGGGAATAGTTTTGGGTGAAAATATTAGTGAGTGTAGAACGTTGTATGGGAAGTTGATTAAATTCCTTTAGGAAATTGTGAGAAGTAATATAGCCATTGGTGGAGCATACGATCCTGAATGGTTTGTTGACTAAAATAAATATTTGCTAGATTGCTGAGAAGGAAGCTTTCTACCATTTTATTTATTCTTTAACTAACTTTTTAAGGAAAATAAAATCTTTCCCTGAATTTATGGGAATTGCTTTTTGCCACTTGAGTTTTAATAGTGTCTGAGTTCTTTATTCATCCATCTGTTCTGGATGGGCTTGTTAGTGGGAAAATGCTAGCATGTAGAGAAAGTATGAGAGTAATGAGTGATACATCATTCTACAGGCCAAGAGAACCAAGCCCAATAGTAGACAGGCAGGCCCATCAAAAAGGGAATTCAAGTCTCCATAAGGAAAAGGGTTTGGGCACAGAGATGGAAGGCAGCCCTCCAAAACTGGGAAAGGCTGCAAGACAGCCATAGCCAGATTTTAATCCTGCTATTCACCAAGAACTAAGGGCATGAAGTCTTGCAGTGGCACCAAGGCCCAACAACAAGTGTCTAGATCTACTAGATGCCCAGAGGAGTGTGTTTTGGTGGTATAAGGTACCACTTAGGCCATGGGAAAAGTGTTCTTGTTTAGACTCAACCTGAAGGCTCTCCCACATGTCCAAAGTCCTCCTTTTCTTCTATGACCTAACTGGATGCACAACCCTCATTTTGTGAAATGGTTAGAAAACCACCCAAGGAACACATCAATCCAAGTCCAAGCCTGTTAAAAAGGCCAGAACATATTAGTTATGTCTCTGAACACCATGAAGGAATGCTAGCCAAAATAGGAAACTGTAATGTCAAGAGGGAGACTACAACTGTCTCCTTCACTCTCTGACCCAGCAAGATGTGTGAGCAGTGTTCTCCCAACACGTATGATACACCAGCTCTGGTGGCCCAGTCCAGCAGGGAGAATGGATAGGAATTAACTGGAGTGGGATGAAAGTAACAATTACAGGCTAAACAATGCAAAAAAAATAGCAGGTTCAAGGGATGAGTGAGAAAGAAGCAGGACAGACTTACAAACAGCTGCAAAAACTGCAAAGAGAATGAGGTGTAATAATGGGGAAGGAATAGTACAGATCAGAATAAGCTAGATAAAGATGTTAGACAGAGCTTGGAGAATCCAAAGTAATCCAAGCACAAGAAGAAAAGAATAATTAATTGAGAAGGGAGCATGAATATCACTGACATTATGAAAAGAAAATAGGAAGACAGCTGGAGGTCAGAAAAAGTAAAGAGGAAGGGATGATGGGATTATAAAGCATAGTCTAAGGTCACAAGAAGACAACAATGTTATGCGAAATGCTATACGAGACTCCACAGCAGAGGGAATAAAGGACAAAGTATGGATGAGTTTGGGAGAACATGGCTTAAGAAGAAAGGACAGAACTAAATGAGGAAAAAACACAATAAGAAGTAAGCAGTGCCATCAGGAATATGAAAGGATTCTTAAAAAAAGGAATATGAAAAGAAGGAAGCAACAAGGCTGAACAGACAGATTATACTCAGTGGAATGTTATAAAATATCAGAAGAGCAACTGCAGAGAGAATTAACCAGAGTTTTAGTAGCTGTCATTCAGGAAGGTGAAATTGAAGAACTATTACGGTGCTGCGGTAGCATTGTCATCTCATAGTAAGATGTTGTCCTGTTCGATTCTCAGCTAAAACGTCTTCTGTGTTGAGACATGTGTGAATGGGCGTACCTTCATTGAAGGTTGTGTGTCAGAGCTGGCATCTCGGTACGTAAAAATCTACTGCCAATCATTAGCGGACCGGAGTTCCGCTGTGGCGACCCCTAACCGGGAAAAGCCGAAAGATACAACATACAACAAATGCTAAAATAAACAACAGTATGGAAACACGAGGACAATTTAAATAATAAATGTAGATGGCAAAATACAAACTAAGATCCTGGCCACAAGAATAATGAAAATAGGAAGACAGCTTTGTTAAGGGCAGCTCCTGCCTCTTAAACCTGGTTGATTTCTTTGAAACAGTCACCAAGACCATTGACGAGGGGAAGGTGGTCCACACAGCCTACCTGGACCTCGCAAAAGCCTTCGATACAATACCCCACTTGGGCATTATAGATAAGCTCACCAGCTTAAATATAAACCCCTATGTCACTAGATGGGTTGCAAACTGGCACAAGGACAGAACCCACATGGTTAGAATTGCTGGAGCCATGTCAGACTCCAAACCAGTTACAAGTGGCATCCCACAAGGCTCAGTCCTGGGACCTCTCTTGTTCGGTATATATTTCTCAGAGGTACAGGCCAACACGGAAGGACTGTGGCTGACTAAGTTCGCAGATGACTGCAAACTGGGCACCATAAACGACTCTCCAACCGACATAAGCATCCTCCAAAAGGGCCTCATAGAAACAGACAACTGGTGCCAGAGCCATGGCCTCAAGCTAAATGCCAAAAAGTGTATAGTCATCCCCTTTGGCAAAAACAAAGTGCCCACAAATTACCACATAGGTGGTAATTCATTAAGTACAGAAGAAGTAATTAGGGACCTGGGGACCCAAGTTGATAGCAATCTCTCATTTGACAACCACGTGGCCAAAGTGGTTAGAAAAACATTTTATATAGCCACCTATTCATGAAGGGATTCACATCTAGATCAGGGGAGGTCATCGTGCCTCTTTACTCATCCCTCATCAGGCCCATAATTGAGTACAATGCCCCTTTTGGGGATGTACCTTACCAGACACCTGCAGCAACTGGAAAGACCCCAAAAGTACCTCACCAAGAGGATCATAGGGCTCAAACAGATGCCATATGCTGCCCGGTTAAAGAAACTCCAGCTCTACTCAGTGGCATACCGCCTGCTCAGAGGCGATCTGTGCCTGACGTATAAAGCCATGTCCAGCCCGGAATTAATGGACATGCTGCACCTCAGAAAATCCAAATCCCATCGAGCTATGCGCTCAAGAGACTTGAACCTCAGCACTGAAATAAATAGGACATGCTGGAGGGACAGATTCATAACCCAGAGGCTCCCTTCACTCTGGAATAAAATCCCAGTCCAGGTTAGGCAGAGTCCCTCATTGACTCTCTTCAAGAGGAATCTTGATGAGTGGATGGGAGATCATAGGTTTACCCCGGGTATCACTTCTGTGTCACTGTTAGACAGAGGCACAGTATACTAACCTCGAAAAAGGGCATAGCAAAATTAATTTAAAATGGGTGGCGAAAGCCAAACACACTCTGGCTAGGCTTATAAATGCCCTAGGGCAGATAGCCTAGTATGAACCTATAAACCTATGAACCTATGAAAATATTTCCAAAACACATTCAAAAAGGACAGGTGGGATTTGTCTTGGGGAAATGTATTAGTGTCAATCTCTGAATATTAAAAATCATAGCTGTGACCTTTACAAATCATAGCAGAGAGTCCAAAAGAAGTGCACATTCTTATTCTGTGGAATAGAAGGTCTTTAGACATCATATTGTTAGAGGTAAGGAAAATTTCTATCTGAATTTTCTTTTGGTTATCTAATAATGCATATACCCTACAAAAGATCTGTCTTTATGAGGAAAATCACAAGAAAATCAATGAATCTAGGAGGAGCAAGACAAACTAAAATTATAAAGGGAGCTGCAATGGCTGGAACTTCCCCAGCTAAAAACCTATCACCAATTAGTAATTGCCTACAATGTGGTAACACATCCAGAAAAAAAACCTGCACTAGGCCAACTTCTCACCCACTATAATACAAATCATTCTCTCTGATCTTCCGACAAACCCCTCCTCTGTATCTCTAGGGCTAACAATACTGCAGGAAAAGCACAGTTCTCCCACTCCATAGCTAGAACCTGAAATAATCTCCCTCCTGCTCTGATTTCTGCCCCTACCTCTTCTCACTTTAAAAACTCACTTAGAACACACTTAAAGAATAAGTGGCTATTCCCATGTATTACATAAGTCCTCAAATTATTCCACTTATATACCTCACTTCCTAATATACCTACTGCAAAATATATTACATTCTAGGTCTTTTCCTAATGCTGATTGAATTTGTATACTTATTCTGTTATTAACCATGTGTAACTATTTTTCCTGTGTATATATCTATATATATATATATATATATATATATATATATATATATATATATAGATATATATATATATATATAGATATATATAGGTCTTTTTTTTTCTTCTGCTGTACACTGTATTTTAACATATTGTTTGAAAATTCTCTGTATACTGTATTTTAACATATTGTGAAAAATGTTACTTACTGTGGAGCTTTTCTCCCCGGGCCTCCACTGAAAATGGACCTGTGTCCAGTCGGACCACACAAGTTAACAAATGTAAAATAAAAAAATAAATAAATACAATTCATACTGCTATATCTAAATCACAGCAGATGAGAGGCATGCTGAGGTAAACTGCTTACAGACAATCAAAGTCATCCATTTATATTTATGGAAAACTGGAAAAAAATTGCTACACTCAATTATAAATTCACTGACGGGACACAGCTTAGATGTAGATGACATGGTGGTATGTTAGAGACAGGACATCCTCTGTATCCAGGAGACAAGATGGAAGGGCTGTACAGCAAAGTCACCTGGCTTAGGATCCAAAGTCTACTACTCAAGAGGAGAACAGACTAGAAATGCTGTGTGAATTGCGGTGAGGGAGAGCCATCAGAAGACAGTGAGGGATGACATCAGAATTAGTGACAGACTCATGGCAATTGGGCTCCAGTGTAAGGCTAGGGCAGCATTCATAATCTCAGCCTATGCCCCACAACAGGGTTGTGATAGCAAAGAGAAGAGTGCATTTGGGCTGCAGTTGCAGGACCTGCTAGATAAAGGACAACATGAGCTGGTGTTGATAGTTTAAGAAGAATGGCAGCACCTCAAAATGGCATGTGTGATGACTATAGAAAAAATATGTGACTGAGCCAGGTATGGAAATAAGGTACGTAAGGAAAGCAGGTGGAATGCAGAAGTCCAGGAAGTCATCAAAAGAAAGGAGTGCAGAAAAAAGTGTGAGATAGAAAAAATGGACAGGTTAAAAGGAAATACTGGCTAACTAACAAAGAGTCTAATAGAGCAGTGGCAATAGTAAAGATCAAGGCATCAGTTTCTGGAAAGTGACTTAGCAGATGGCACAAAGAAACTATCAGCTTGTAGGTCAAAGATGAAAACATAAAGAGGATATCATCAGACACCCTTAATAAGGGATGTCATCAACAATGTGCTCACCTGTCTACAGGATAGCAAAAGCAGATGAAAGGAGTACTTGCAGCAGCTTCTAACTGAAGAAAGCTCCATAGAAGTTGTACTGCCCCAGACACAGCCTACAATGAAAGAACAGTAACCAACCTTAGAAGAAGTAAGAACAGCAGTGAGGAAAATAAAGTCAGAATAAATAGCGGGCTCAGATGAGGTCATGGCAGATATGCTCAAGATGGGTGAGTTAGGGAAGAAATGTCTCAGGGGGGGGGTCTATATTAGTTCATCGACAGCTTAGGTTCTCAAATCCGTAATGATCGACACCTAAGCGTCAAACTTGCAAAATCGCAAATGGCCATTTAAGCAAATTCTTTCCTCGGGACATGGAGGGCTGTGCCCCCCACACCCCCCTAACTAAATATACCAACTCCGAGATCGCTCCACATTGCCGAAAGGGCAAATCCCCGATAACAGCCAAGCTACTACTTTCCCGAGGAAAGAATTCGCTTGAATGACCGTTCACGATTTTGCAAGTTCGACGCTTAGGTGTCAATCATTACAGATTGAACAACCTAAGCTGTCAATGAACTAATATAGACCCCCAGAGGGTACTTGTAGGAGTATGGAAAGAAAGGTCTATTGAGATGTACAATAACATAGGGGACATTCAAACTGTTGACAGCATAGAGGATTCAAACTCCTATCTCACTGCATGAAAGTGTATGAAAGTGCTGTAGAGAGTGATTGATAAATGAATATGCAGCACTACCAGTGAGACAGACAGTTGAGAAGAAGCTAGAGATAAAGAAAGAGTTAAGCTGGGCATTTCTGCACTTGGAGAAAGCATATGACAAGATCCCAAGAAAGCTGATTTGGGCAGTCCTTCAATGGTTTGAAGTCCCATAAGCATTGGCAGAATTAGTGCACCCTAAGTACAATGACTGTGTCTGCACTCATAGACGGGTTCCCAATGGAAGTTGGTGTACGTTAGGATTCAGCCTTGAACTCATTGCTGTTCATAATGGTGATGGATTACATTAGCAAACATGTCAGAGGGGACACATCAACAAAGTTGCTGCATGCAGACGAAGTGATATTAAAGGCAGTCTCTGAGCAAGAACTTCAGCAAAGAAACTAGAATGGAATGCAAAACTGAAGGCAAATGGAATGAAACTGAGTACAGAGAAGATAGATGTCATAGAAGCAAATGGAGGAAATCAGAAAAAGGTGAAAATTAAGATAGAAAGGAAATACTGGAACAGGTTTACAAAGATTACAGTCAAAGCTGCCAAAGTAAGAGTGTCATAAATGTTATTGTTCAAAAATGACATATTGATGCAAAACCCATTGTTCTATTAACTTGGTTAGTGAATTATAGGAATATCTAAAACCTGTTTGTAATTTTCATCCACTGACTCCTACCCATAAAATTCTTAATCAAATAAGTTGACAGGTGTCCTGCTGTCTGTGTGACAGCTCTCACTAAGTGCTTTACTGGCTTTCAAAGCTAGTAAGTACATTGTGTTTTTTTTTTTTTTTGTAACCAGTAATAGCTTCACTATAAAGGTGAATTTCTAGCCATCTATGTTTCAAACACATAATAATCTGGTTGTGATGGGAGACCCAGTCATAATTCTTTGAGTTTAGTTCCATTCCCTCTTATTTACCACAGTCCTGTTTCTATAAAACGTCCCACTAGTCTATGTCTTACAGTAACATAAAAGCTGATGTACTTCTTTTAACACAGTGCTGGCTGCTTTTATAGGAGGTTGGCATAACGGTTAAGGTATTTATCTTATAGACACAAGGTGCAGTGTTTGATCCTCACATGATGTAATTGGCTAGGATTAAAATGACCCACAAGGGCAGTTAGCCTAGTACTAACCTATGAACCTAAAATTTACCCAGAGGTTCCACCTGTATCCCTCACTGACAGGTACTGACTGATGCTTCTGTTTTAGGGATAAACTCTTGGCTAGGCTTGTAAGGGCCCCAGGACCATTAGCCTAGCAACCTCCTATGATCCTATGTTTACATTAAGGAATGTGTTTCTACCATTCCAAATTATTTTGTTTAAATACTAATCAAAGTATATTACAAATCGTAAACAGCAGACTGCAGTTCTCCATCTAGAAAATACTGGATACTATATCTCTGAAGAAAATAAGTGTTCTGTAATTTAGATGCAGGGCAACATGTACTTACAAGTTCTTCGCACTTGATTCCCTTTCTAACGTAACAGACAGAATGTTAACTTGTATGAAGTACTCACTGTAACAGCAGAGAATCAATTTCCTTTCTATCTTTTTGGTAACTGATCACCAGTTGCGTCATCCCCTTAGTTGTCTCCTTCATTAGCTCAACATTTTCAAATTAAAGCTGAAGATCTCAGCTGCTTGTTATTTTGTATGCTGATGGTTAAGAAGCCAGCAGATGGCAGCAAAGCAAAATGTTAAAGTAGTTAGCCAAAAAAAAAAAAACAAAAAAAACAAAACAAATGTTTTATAGAATTCTTTTTGACATATTTACCTTTTATTAAATTTTTCAATTTGCAACAAAAATAAACAACAGGTCCACCAGATTGCTAGAAATACAAAGAATTCTATACTAACTAGCTAACTGAGAAAAAAATAAGACATTTGTAGAGTACTAATAAATGAATGTAATAATTTCCTTAAATATGAGTGGATACAACTTAGTGGATTATGATCAGTTTTCTGATTATAACTAACTTATTATGTGGGCTCGCATGGATGCCAAAAAAGTTATCAAAAGAACGAAGAGCAAGAGGTGAATCCTGGCATCCATGTCAAGAACACACAAAAAGGGTTATGATCAGTGATGTCTAATCATCATAATTCTTTGTACTGTATGGAAATCTGCCCCACATACTACTGGTTACAGAAAAAAAGTGTAGGACTAAAAAATGTTTTAACAGCTTTCGAAGCCTTTGAAAGCAAGTAAAACATTTTAGCACTGCTAGGCAGCAGGCAGAAACAAAATGTTCCAATTAAGCTTTAAAAGCTGTTAGACACCTCATTTTACCACACATTTTGTTTGTATGTTTGGCAGTTTTACATTCCATTGCTATTCAGTGCTGGCCAGCAAAGTCTCCTGTTTATCCCTATAAAAAATGCGACAAGTTAGAGCTGGACAGTAACAATTTCATGCAAGTTTCTCCATGATGTTTCCAGTATGTGATTTCTTCTTAAATTTCAGAGACAATTTGTGAGTATATAAATACTTCATTATATAGAAGGAAAATCTGGACAAGGAAATCTCTTGCAGATTAGTCCACTGAGTTATTATATAGAGCATTAAATTAGATTGGGCTATAAATAACAATGCATTACCTTTACTTGTAAAATCCAACATAAAATTTAAGAAGCCCTGACGCCAGGACAAATTGTGTGCTAACAGCAACAATAGCATCAACATTATTGAAGATGTGTGCAAAGAGTTTCCCTTTAGGATTCCATGGACGCACAAAGGAACAGTGAATAGCACTGCAACTCATAAAAAGATGGTCTTTGATTCGGTTTTTGACTGGGCACTCTTTTGTGTGAACCCTGCATACCCCACCCTCCTCCCCAGGTGTATGTTCAAATTAGTTTTCTCCAGGTTTTCCTGTTTACTTCTACATCCCAAACACATGCAGTAGATGGATGGGCAATTCTACATTTTCCATAAATGTGCAGGAAGAGTGTGTGTGTGTGTGTGTGTGTGTGTGTGTGTGTGTGTGTGTGTGTGTGTGTGTGTGTGTGTGTGTGTGTGTGTGTGTGTGTGTGTGTGTGTGTGTGTGTGTGTGTGTGTGCTGGATAGTTTTACAATCGTGTTCATAATTAGCCTGCAGAGTTCTGCAAAAAGAAGTGACTTCACTTAATTACCTGGCAACTTGAACAGCAAGAAGTGTACCATTCTTCTAGGTGTTGACATTCAATAATTTCCTGAGGAAATAAACAGCATCTTCTTTGCTTCACTTCCATTTAATGGTGAGATGCCCAAGCTGTGAATCACTTCAACACTATATACAGATTCAGGCTTATGCCACAGCACAATACATAACATAGCAACAATATAAAGTAAGGAACATAAATCATAAAATAAAGGGAAGGCTGGAGAGATCCTAATGCTGTAAGGAAAGGAATGAACTAAACACTATAGGAACAGGAGGGGATGCATTATGTAAACTCTAGTTTCAATGCCACAGGAAGGAGTCCTGTATTCAATAATTTGAGCAATCTAAGGAGAAACAGAACCATTTATTGATGGGGTAATCTACTTCTTTTCTAAATGGACAAAGACTTAATAACTCAGTCATTTGAAATCCAGGTGGACCTACAATTGAAACTGCCCTCCAAAATATCATTTATACGAATTGCTAAGAGGTGGATTTCTAGTGAAAGTGCCAAGACCTAGACATTCCTAGCAAAAGCTGGTAAGACTGAGTCAACCCCACTTATTTATGAACCATGCAATACAGATATAGTTTGAAACTATCTGAAGGAGATATGTGACTAGTCACATGCTATAAGAGTGCTATACTCTTAAAGCTGCTTCTATGACTAACATCTCTATCATATGTTTATGTACCGTAGAATAAAAAAGTGACTTTAAGAATTGCACTTTTATGGACCCTGGTTACTCCTCTCGACCTACACTGTGAAGCATTCATCATAAGACAATGATGGCTGGAGAAGAAAAATGAATCTTTACTCCTTTCTTTGAATAGCCTCTTCCCTGCATTTCAGATCTTTAAGGAGAGGTGGAATCAGAGAGAATAACAGAGTGCTTAGAATATCGGATACTACAGTGGGTTGACTGTTGAGATTTCCACTCCTGCAATCCCCAGCTTGGTTATTTATTCTGTCCCCAACTTCAGCTTTGCCACCAACATGTGCTGGGCTGGGATAGACCGCCTAATCTCTCTGTTCAGGAGTTTGTTCAGGCTCCCTGTTGAAATGTCTGCACTCATAATGCCTACTGCCAACATGCCAAAAAAATGTTGGAAATGCAGTGAATTTGCTGCACATCTGTAAATCAAGTGGGACAAGACCTACCCTTTCCAGTGGTCTAAATATGGTCTGCAACTTGAATAGGACATGCTGGAAGGACAGATGTGTCTCCCAGTGACTGCTGCTTCTTTGGAATAGGCTACCAATTCATGTAAAGCTGAGCACCTCTATGACACTGTTCTAAAGGAACCTGGACAAGTGGATGGGAGACTGTACATTCTTACCAGGAATAATGTCCACAACCCTCCTGGACACGGGCAGTCATTACTAAATACAATCCTGGGTATTGACTAGAGTATCTATAGTATTGTATTGCGATGAAATGGCTAGGTTTGAAATGACCTCCAGGTTGATAGCCTAGTAACCTCCTATGATCCTATGAGAAGAACTAATCTAGAATATCTCTTTTTCTTTAAACTTTCTTTTGCAGGGGGGAGCCTTCTTACATATCACAATGTGAGGAGCACATCCCCCTCAACTTATATACTGTCTGAGATCTGAGATTACTAAATTCAGAGAACAGGGAATATTCTGAGAAATGGACATCACAGACCTAGTATATGTAAGTCCACTTTTTATGGCATTCAGTCTCCTTTTTTCCGGACTCGCTGTCGCAGGTCCCAACATTTCATATTTTTGCAGTTTGTTCATCCACTGAGCAAGCACAATTTTCAAGATAGGAAGTATAAAACAATGTATAAGGATGCAGAAATCTATACCTAGCTCAAGTAAAGGAAGCTCATCTAGCAGCTTCAGGATAGAGGGACTGTACAAGCAAAGAATGATGGTGAGAGGGCAATAAATAACTTTGGTGGAAAAGTCCATTGCAGATTAGATGATGTAGTGAGTACATATCGGTTCTATCCAATATCAGGTGTCATTCATAGCTGGTTGTTTATTGGGAAGAATCCCAAGCAGTTCAAAGAAACGTAGTAAGAGATGAAAGACACAGATGGGTAAAATGTTTACATTTTAGGTGGATACATCCTCTAACACAGAATGGCCAAAGGGAAGCCTAAACCCTTGGAGTCACAATGCAAACAATAGTGTCTGTTGTAGGTTTGAAGTGAAGACCTTGCAGCAGTTGCACAAATACATACATTGGAGGCATTCTTGAAGTAGCCACACCTCTGATGCAGTGACCTGTGACAGCAGCAATTCCCAAAGAACAGATCACCAATGTATTGAAAAATGCAATCCAGTTAGTCTTCCCCATCTTGCATCCAAACAGATAACATAAAATAAGTTCTTACCATACCAGTTAAAATATAAGGGGAGCTCTTCTTGGTGGGTCTTGGATTGTTTTGTCTTCTCTTACATTCTCATGCGGTATGTTTTCTCAGAAGCTCCCATTTTTGAGAATGCACATGCTGTATACCATCATATGTCATGACATCACGCTCTGCAGTATAAGAGCTCATTTAGTCCCTGAGCCTGGGAGTGTGATCCAACACCAATGAGTGAGCACATTTCCAAAAAATCAAGAAAGAATTCATTTATACCTATATTGTTTACAAGTAGTATGCAAGTATATACTTGCTTCTACTATAAAATGCAGCAAACACAGCAAAATAATCCACAGAAATTCTGGGCAAGTATCAATAGATTCCTGAACCCTCGTCACTCCAGTACACCAAGCCCCACAGACACTAATCTCAAGACCCCAATCTAAACTGCTAACACCTTTAATACCTTCTTTACTGAGGCCATACAATCCCTGGCCAGCCAACTATCCCTTAATAACTCTAGCTTTCTTATCCCCAATAATAGCCGTATTCTCAATTTCAAATTACAACCCATCTCGACTCATTTTATCTTCAAACTCATCCAAAAACTGAAGCCTTGTTCTTCTGCTGACCAGATCCCAGCTGAATATTTGCAAAAAGCAGCTACATCTGTAGCCTATCCCATATTGATTCTTATAAATAAAACCATTAACGAAGGAACCATCCCAGATATATGAAAAATTTCTCACATTATTCCTCTACATAAAGGGGGAAACTCAAATGAATACTCCAACTACCGACCTATAGCTTTACTATCTCCTTTAGCTAAAATCATGGAAAGATGCATTCATCACCAGCTACTGAACCATTTAATTCAGCATAACTTACTAGTCAATACCCAGCATGGTTATAGGCCATTCCATAGCACCACTACTGCCCTTCTTTCCTTCACTGATTCTATCAAAAGAAACCGTAATAATAACATTCTCTCTCCTCAGCTCTCTTTATTGATCTTTCAAAAGCTTTTGACATGGTTAACTACCCTTTGCTTATAAATATACTAAATTCACTTTCTTTTGACTCACTAGCAATACAATGGTTCACTTCCTACCTCAGCAATAGGCAGCAAGTAGTGCTCTGGGAGAATAATCTATCATCCCTCCTGCTTGTCACCTTTGGTGTCCCCCAGGGATCAATTCTAGGCCCTCTACTTTTCTCCATATTTATAAATGATCTGCATTTAGCTATTCCACAAGCTACTTGCATACAATATGCAGACAATTCCACACTTATTTGTACAGCCAAATCTTCTTCTGAACTACAATCTATAACTCAGAAGGTATTTAGCACAGTAGGATCATGGTTTTTAAAGTGTTATCTCCTCTTGAATCCCAAAAAAACAAAACTCCTACTCTTTTCTCCTACCCGTAAGTCCACACCATTAGACTTCTCAGTCATCTCTAATAATTGTATCCTCATCTCTCCTGACTCCAACACCAAACTCCTTGGAAATACAATAGATAACAACCTTAACTTTGGCCTTCACATTAACAACACTATAAAAAAGGGCTCCCTATATAAGATTAGACCCTTCCTTAACTCTACAACTAGAACCACTATTGCCCAATCACTTCTAATCTCTATACTGTTCTATGCCTCACCAATTTACACTAACCTAACTAAAAGCAACATGCTCAAACTAGCTAGCTCCTATAATAACATTGCCCGATTTGTCACTGGTAATCCCTTCAGAACCCATCACTGTCACAATCTAAAACAACTTGGTTGGCTTGAACTACAGAATCAGCTTCAATTTAGTCAACTTACCATAGCCCATAAGGTCCTCAATGATCCAAACAAAACTCCAGTACTCTCCAACCTTATAATCCCCTATAAAAATCTCAATACCTTACACTTTTTTCTAATAAACTATTAGTTAGCATAAACAAGACCAACAACATGGCAAATGACTCTCTCTTTTCAAACACAGCTGGCAAAAACTGGAACCTTCTACCTAGTGAACTTACATTACTTCCTTCCCTACCCCTCTTCAAACAAAAACTCAAATTATTCCTTAGAACACACTGGCTATGCCCTTGTAGTAACCCTGACTAGAATTTCACCTCTGTTTCTACCACTTCCCAGTTTCTACTCTAATCTAGACAATATTGTTTAGCATAAATGAAAAGTGAACAGTAAAACTACTGTGACATTTAAATATTTTACTCCTCTGAAGAGTCATGTCCTATTTTCTGTTTTTTGTCATTTTATGTACAATACAACGTATTTGATATAACTGCTGTTTACTATTTTATTGTAATCTACTACCTAGTTACTTACTATTTTGTTAGCTATTTTACTGTAATCTTTAACCTTGTTATAACTGTTGTTAGTTTGGAGCTTTTCTCCCCGGGCCTCTACTGAAAATGGACATATATCCAGTTAGACTAGCCCAGTCAACAAATGTAAAATAAATAAAATAAAACTCCAAAAGTCAAAAGTATATGGAGTAGCAATCCAAGAACAGAAGGACAGCAGGACAGTATTTTGAATTCCAGCCAAGGTAGGTCTTCTCACAGATCAGCTCATTTAGTAAGAATTCATCAGAGTTATACATATGGCACTGAGACTTTCTGTGGTGGGGTAATGATTGGGCTAAAACTCAAACAATAACTCCACCATGGCAGAAGAAACCACAGGACAACCAAAAGTTTAAGATTCTGAAGGCTGAGTCTTGAGGTATATGAGTGCTAAAAGAGCTCCTAGAGCTACAGCCAAGAGACTAATGCTTAGTGAAGGTATAAAACGAAAATCAAGTGGCTGCAGCACAGAAGTCTGCGATGGAAGATTATGTGAAGTGCTTCCTTAATGAACAATCGAAATATGATTACTAGAAAACAATCATCAACTAATTTATCAGCACACATAACTTACATTTGAACTAAATGCACATACATTAAAATAAACTTTTTTGTAGGAGGTCCAACCACTTTCAAACGTATATATACTAACTTTGTGGTTCCACAGCAGAAACCCCAAACCAGCACAAGAAAGTATTGTGCAAACAGTTAGCTTGACCATCTGCGGCTGGACAGCTGGCAATAAACTCAACAATCTGTGATTGATCAGTTGAATTCTGATCAGCAGTTTTGCAGGGAAAAGCAGGACAGCCATTCCAAACATACACTAAAAACATCCACTGCTCTAGTGGTGTCACCTTTCAACTTTGCTATAGCATTTCTAAATGGCAGTGTTACTTAGTCATCTGATTTCAAAAAAATCACAGCACACTTGGAAAAGGTTTGTTTATCCTTTTCCCCACAAAGCAAAGGAGTCAAACAGCTGTTTCATTTTTTGAAACTCATCTTTTCATTTCAGGTGAAATATGAAGGCATAGTACACTTCCAGAATTCAAAGGACCTTCTCAGCCCTTGTTTTAATCCTTGTGAAGAAAATAGGAAGATGCATGGACTGGTTCAGTGGCAATTCAGAAACCACTTTTGAGATGAATGTGGTTTGGGTCTGAAAGGACATCCAATGTTTGTGAAAGACCTGTAGATAACATTCCTTACGTATGAATATCTTCAGTTGCGAGATCCAGAGAAGAGAGATGATGTCCCTCATAAAAAGCATTTTCCAAGAAATTAATTTCAGCCCAGCAGAACTAGTATGTTTCAACAGGGTACAACAAAGCATATCAAACAAAAAGTTTAGATCAAAGAGAGGAGTCCTTAAATGTGGATAGTGATGACATATTCTTTGAAGGTTCCATTTAAACAGCTGACACTGGACAAAATTCTACTCTCTGTAGAGTTATGTAAAGTAAAATAACTGGCATATGCACCCTGACTGTGGAATGACTGAGGCCCAAATTATACAAGTGTCAGAAGCAGGTCAGGAGACCTGTAGGGTGATTGACTCAGGCAATATCAGCTACTGCTCCACCAATACAGAGACTCTGTTCCACTTAGCAGATTAAGCCTGCCTAGGGAAAAGCTTCCTTGTGGCCTCTGTCACTTCTAACAGATTACTGCAAAGTCTAGCAAGATCAGCATATATAAGACAGCGAAAAGGCCCTGAGGTGGAACCAACTGTCACCCCAACAGTGCAAGATTTCTCTTTCATTAGAACCAGAAGAGTTTCCTGTACTGTCAAGGACCTAGCAGCCTGAAACTAAATCCTTCCCAGCTGCCATCAAGAAATAAGAATTATTACTGATCTTTCTTTTCTGAATTTTGTAATAAGATATGGAATCAGCAGGAATGCTGAGAAGGTGGGATCGCCCTTGTCATGGGGTGTAGAATGCTTCTACCATAACCCCCATCCCCAATTCATCTGCTGTAAGTAGAAGAGGGAAGCACCATCTTCTTCCATGTGCCAAGCAGGTCAGACTGCCTCTCTTATAAAACATCTGATTAAACTACAGCTCCTGAATCTTAAAATCCAAGAAGGGGACTGAAGGAGGAGCTCAGGGAGACTGCCAGCATCTTCATTTTACCTGGGATGTGAACTGCTGAGTGATGCTTCTATGACTGATAAATAAGACAAAGGAGTATCACCTCCCTGCAAACAGATATGACCGTGTGGCTTTCTTGTTTAGGTACGGCATGATGGACTGTTTGTTAGGCTAAATTAGAAGGAACCCAAGATACAACTTTCCCTCAAAGACCTTTGAAATTGGAGTACTGCTAATAGCTCCTGCTGGTTGTTGTACAGCCCCTTTCCAGGGAGGGACATGTTCTTCTAACTATGTAAATTCCAAGGTGAGCTCTGTTCTTTACTAGCAAAATATTGGTTAGCTGAACTGTGTTTTGCAGCAAATATGGGAGGCCACAGAATGATGACAACTGTCCACCACTTCAGTGGCAAGTGGCAAGGAACTGATAATAAATAAGTTGCATGAGCATCAGGCAGCCCTACAACCACAGATATTTCATAGGCCACTGTATTTCCTGGATCATAGGATCACAGGATCACAGGATCATAGGAAGTTACTAGGCTAATGGCCCTAGGGCCCTTACAAGTCTAGCCAGGTTCTATCCTTATTTCCATGATCACCTAATGCCCATGTCCAAGAGGGACACAGGTGGAACCTCCAGGGTGAATTTATGGTTACCCATCCAATCATCCAGACTGCAGTTGATGAGGGCCAATGAGGTGCTCCATTTTACATGAAGTGGGAGTCTGTTCCAAAGGTGTGGTAACTTCTGGGAGACAAATCTGTCAGGCATTGTACTCAGTTATTGGCCTGATGAGGGAAGAGTACAGGGAGGTTATAACTTCTTTTCAGGCATGCATATAGAACCATGCTGTTCATAACAGTCTTCAAGATCAGAAGATACAAATGCAGCTGAGCTTTGTTCTTCAGCTGCATCCTCATTCAGGCTATCAAATTCATAAGATCTTGGGCCTCCTTCATGACCAGAAAAGGCCAAAGTTAGAGTGCACCAGTCTCTGATGTCATAGAAGACTTGTCTCAGTTCATGTTCACCCAAAGGAACTATAATTATGAAAGAGCCAAATCGAGGGATTTTACCAGGGAGTTGTTCAATGGGGTCACTGGAACCAGATGGCCAGGGAGAGAAATAGATGGAAATATTTCCCCTACAAGGTTTGGCTACCACAGCCAACATCTTATAAACACTCAGGACACAGAAGAAAGTTCAAATGGCAGCACTTTGCATTGAACATAATGTCCTAAAAGACTATCCACAGTAAATCAGTGCTATTGCCTGTGAAGATTCCATGTTCCACAAGCATTCATTTAATGTGTTTTTGTTTTTTTTTTTTTTGTTTGGCAGCAGCAATACCCCCACACACACACACCAAAGTCACCATCTAAAACCTGATGCATTGGATGGATTCACTGAAGTCAATGAAATTCAAGATAAGCCAGAAATCATTCACCCTTTTTAGGAAACAGAAAGAACTGTGAATAGATTCCATGGTTTGATGCTGAAAGAGGACAATGCACTATTCCAGCTCCTTTCAGAAGTAGATAGTGGGTCTGTCATATGAGTTCTGTGGAGACAGTTTGATCACTCAGCATATACCTTTGTTGAGTAGAGTCTATGAGCTCAAATAGTTGGCCTACTGACAAGGAGATTTTAGCCAAGATTGCAATGCCAATGACTGAAGTTTACAGCTGAGCTATGGAAGCTGGATGACAGTGGGCATGAAGGGGGTGTGGGAGGACTGAGCACCAATAGTAACTCTTTTCTCTTGGAGAGGCAGTTTTGCAGTGACTTTTCTAGCAAATCGTACTGCAGACTGGAAATAGCAGCAACAGAATTCAAAGTGGGAAGGACGAACAGAAAACAGAGGTAATCCAGAGGGCTCGAGTGAAGTCTGGTATCCCACCTGTGACCCAGAGGGTGACAGGGCTAACAAGAAACAGAGTACAAATAATTAGTCCAAATAAAATCACTTTATCTGCCAGATCTTGGAGACTACCTCTCTGGGATACCCTCCCTGTGGGAGGAATAAAGACAACTTTTTGAAGTTTCAAGTAGTTTATTCAGTTAAGTAGGTAGCTGGAAAAGTATTCTTGTTCTAATACATTATATTACATTTAACAGGTCAGTTTTTAAAGGCAGTTTCTGCAATGGTGGGAGGATCCAGGGGAGCTGATTGCAGGAAAATCTGGGAGATGGAAAAACAAGGAGCCAATCCCAAGGCTTGGAGGGTAGTCCCTTATTTGAAATGCCTTAGAGGGTAGTCCATTATTTAAAAATTCCTGAAAGACCCATCATGGTTTACCAGCACAGTGGGCTGTGGAACCTCATTCTTAAAAGGTTTTATTTTTAAATTTTAACTTTTAACAGACATACATGACAGCTCACCATGAGCTACCACTATAGAACTATATTTAAGAAAACAGTTTCACCTGAACTTTATCAGGTCCATCTAATAGAGTTGTTTACACTTAAAATTGCCTGCTTTTACGAGGCTGTCATTAGACTTTATTAGTTTATTTTGTAACACATGGAATATGAGAGGCTGTGTCTGCATCTGTGGGGCTCATATTCCTTGGAGACGATTATAAAAGCTTAATCATAGAACTTTTTTAATAGTCTTATCACATGCAACATGAGAGGCTATGCCTACTTTTATGAGGCTCATATATCGTGAAATACAGTAAGTAAGGCTAATCTCTTCTATAGCAAAAAGGTTTCCAGTGCCTGCTTATAAGAGGCATATATACATGATTAATGTGACCGGTCCCTATTCTTCTTCCTCCTGATATATGCAGGGGAGGTAGTCACTTAAAGCTACACTAGCTGATTCTCATTTTTAAACAAAAAATGCATCCAAATAGCTTACAGCTGAAACAAGTCACAGTGCCCATTGTTACAGAGCTCATGGATGTGCACAAGTAGAAGGAACAAAGTAAAATAAGAGGCCTCGGAACATTTTTATAGGCTTTCATTGCCCATGAAATAAAAATCCACCAAGTAGTGAACTGCAGAGTATATAAAACCTTTAATAAACTTAAGAAGGTCAGACCTTCTTTGTGCAGAGACAAACTGTGCCTATGGTGTAAAGACTATAGCAGTTTGGAATGGTGTCCTGAGATAACAATTTTCTTCTTCACTGTCGAGCTTCTTCCTGAGCCTAGGAGTTACTGAGGGCTCTTCTGTTCAGATTCTTCCTCTCTTCAGGTTCCAGGTGGTGAAAATGTGCAAAAAAGAGGAGAGATAGCTCTGCCTGCCTTTATATATAATGCTTCTTTTTGTATCTGCCCTGCCACACACAAACAACAACACTGACACACAGAGATATTTTACTAAAAGTATACAAGGCTTAAACAACATGTCCTAAATGGACTGACTCAAAGCCCTGTTGTTCCACACTGTATCCTACAGACTGCTAAGAAATGAGCTGTGTCTGGCATACAAGGCATCCTCCAACCCAAAACTGATACATTTAATGCACATCAGCAGGTCATATTGCATTGAAAATACTTGGCCTTGGGATATAAACCTCCTCTGCAACATCAAAAGAACAGTTTTGAGGTACAAGTATATTTTGCAGAGGATAGCACTGCTATGGAACAGACTCCCCATCCACATAAAACAAAGTTCATCTCTATACATTTCCCCTGCAACTTAGATATGTAGAAAGAAACAGAAAATTTACCTAAGAACTGCCCTCTGTACTACTAATGGACAGCTGCAACTCCTAAATGCTTTTTCTCATGTATGGGTCTCTTCAAATTAATACGCCAAAGTATGCCAAAGGCAGAAAAATGTCGCTAATAATAAGTCCAAGGTACCCAAAGAAGCGTATTACCACAATTTTATTCCAGTGAAACACAACACATTAACCTTCCTTGACAACTCCATAAGTACGTTTTTGTTTAAATTACTTCATCAGATGCGGACTCGTTCTTCTTAAACTTTGCCTTTAAGCTTTTCATTGTGGATCAGTTGCATTTACATCAGCTTCTATATGAAAGAATTCTGATATGAGACATTCACCAATCATGAGGACACATTTTAGCTGGTATGTCTCAAGCATCAGTAGTAGGACTTATATTGTTTAACTTTGAGTTTTCATCATTCCACTTCTCAGTTTCAGATGACTACAAACTTGGTGCCCAATGCCTTTGTCCTGCCATTATTCTAGGTTTTGTGCTCAAGCAGCATGGTGTCAGGAGAAAGATACCCACCCTGTCCCCCTATACTGGTGTTCCCCTTCCATGTGTGTTATCTCTCTCCCCTGCTTGTTATTCAATCCTCCACATCACCAGTTGGCCTTCCTCCTCCCGTATGTCAATAATTCCATTGCCAAACCACCCCTTTTGTGTCACCTCCTTGTTGGCCATTGTCTTTGTTTTATGCTTGTTTGTGTGCCCCTCCTTCCATACCTCTACCCTCTTTCTATCCTTTGCTTTCTTCTTTCAAACTTCTCTATCTTCTTCTTCTTCTTTCAGCTGCTCCTGTTAGGGGTCGCCACAGTGCATCAACTGTTTCCATTTCTTCCTGTCCTCTGCATTTTGCTCTGTCACACCAACCACCTGCATGTCCCCTCTCACCACATCCATAAACCTTATCTTAGGCCTTCCTCTTTTCCTGTTACCTGGCAGCTTCATCCTTAGCATCTTTTTCCAAATATACTCTGCATCCCTCCTCAGCACACGTCCAAACAATGTAATTTTGCCTCTCTGGCTTTGTCTCCAAACCTTCCAACCTGGGCTGACCTAATATACTTATTTCTAATCTTGTCCATCCACATCACACCTAGTGCAAATCTTAACATCTTCAACTCTGCTACGTCAAGCTCTGACTCCTGCCTTCTTGTCAATGCCATTGTCTCCAACCATATAACATCGCTGGTCTCACTACCCTCTTGTAGACCTTCTCTTTCACTCTTACTGGTACTCGTCTGTCACAAATCAATCCTGGCACTCATCTCCACCCAATCCATCCTGCCTGTACTCTCTTCTTCGCCTCTCTTCCACACTCACCATTACTCTGAACTGTTGATCCCAAGTATTTAAACTCATCAACCTTTGCCACCTCTACTCCCTGCATCCTCACCATTCCTTTATCCTCCCTCTCATTCACACACATATATTCTGTCTTAGTGCTGCTGACCTTCATTCCTCTTCTCTCTAGAACATATCTCCACCTCTCCTGGGTCTCTTCCACCTGTTCCCTACTCTCACTACAGATCACAATGTCATCTGCAAACATCATAGTCCATGGAGACTCCTGTCTGATCTCGTCTGTCAACCTGTCCATCAGCATTGCAAATAAGAAAGGGCTCAGAGCTGATCCTTGATGTAATCCCATCTCCACCAAAAATGCATCCGTCACTCCCACCGCAGACCTCACCGCTGCCACACTACCCTCATACATATCCTGTACCACTCTTACATACTTCTCTGACACTCCCGACTTCCTCATACAATACCACAACTCCTCTCTAGGCACCCTGTCATATGCTTTCTCTAAGTCCACAAAGACACAATGCAACTCCTTCTGACCTTCTCTGTACTTCTCCATCAACACTCTCAGAGCAAACATCGCATCTGTAGTGCTCTTTCCTGACATGAAACCAAACTGCTGATCACTAATCATCACCTCCCTTCTTAACCTAGCTTCCACTACTCTTTCCCATAACTTCATGCTGTGACTGATCAATTTAATCCCTCTGTAGTTACTGCAGTTCTGCACATCACCCTTATTCTTAAAAATCGGTACCAAAACACATTTTCTCCATTCCTCAGGCATCCTCTCACTTTCCAAGATTTCATTAAACAATCTAGTTAAAAACTCCACTGCCATTTCACCTAAACACCTCCATGCTTCCACAGGTATGTCATCTGGACCAACAACCTTTCCATTTTTCATCCTCTTCATAGTTATCCTAACTTCCTCCTTGCTAATCCGCACTTCATGATTCACTATCCACACATCATCCAACCTTCTCCCCCTCTCATTCTCTTCATTCATCAGCCCCTCAGAGTACTCTTTCCATCTGCTCAACACATTCTCCTTGCTTGTGAGTACATTTCCCTCATTATCCTTTATCACCCTTACCTGCTGCACATCTTTACTAGCTCAGTCCCTCTGTCTAGGTCCTTTTCTCCCTCCTTAGTGTCCAGCCTTTCATACAACTCTTCATATGCCTTATCCTTAGCCTTCGCCATCACTCTCTTTGCCATGCACCTCATCTCCTTATACTCTTATCTACTTTCTTCATCTCTCTGACAATCCCACTTCTTCATCGCCAACCTCTTTCTCTGTATACTCTCCTGTACTTCTTCATTCCACCACCAGGTCTCCTTGTCCTCTTTCTTCTTTCCAGATGTCACACCAAGCACCTTTCAAGCCATCTCTCTTACTAGATCTGCTGTAGTTAGCCAGCTATTCGGTAACTCTTCACTGCCACCCAGTGCCTGTCTTAACTCTTCCCTGAACTCCACCTCACAATTACCCTTTTTCAATTTCCACCATTTGATCCTCTTCTTCTTGATCACCAATGTCATCCTATAAACCACCATCCTATGCTGCCTAACTACACTTTCCCCTGCCACCACTTTACAGTCTCCAGTCTCCTTCAGACTGGCCCTTCTACATAAGATATAATCCACCTCTGTGCATCTTCCTCCACTCTTGTATGTCACCCTATGCTCCTCCCTCTTGTTAAAATACGTATTCATCACAGCCATTTCCATCCTTTTCACAACATCTACTACCATCTGACCTTCTGCATTCCTTTGCTTAACACCATACCTACCCATCACTTCCTCATCCCCTCTGTTCCCTTCACCAACATGCCCATTGAAATCTGCTCCAATCACCAGTCTCTCACTCTTGGGTACAGTCATCACCATGTGATCCAACTCGCTCCAAAATTTTTCTTTCTCATCCATCACACACCCAACTTGTGGAGCATATGCACTAACAACATTCATCATTATACCATCAATTTCCAGCTTCATAAATATCACTCTATATGACACTCTTTTCACCTCCAAAACACTCTTAGCATATTGTTCCTTCAGGATAACCCCTACGCCATTTCTCCTGCCATCCACACCATGATAAAACAATTTGAACCCACCTCCAATACACCTAGCCTTGCTCCCCTCCCATCTGGTCTCTTCCACACACAATATATCAACCTTCCTTCGGTCCATCATATCAGCTAGCTCTTCCCTATACCAGTCATACTGCCAACATTCAAAGTTCCGACCCTCTCTATCACAGTCCTAGCCTTTACTTGCCTTCGGGCATACCATCCCCCTCTTCTCCTCCTTTGGCCAACAGTAGCCCAATTTCCGCCAGCACCCTGTTGGCCAACAGTACTGGTGGCGGTCGTTGTTAACCCTGGCCTCGACTGATCCGCTATGTATATCTGTACTGTTGTCTGCATATATGATTTGGCAAAATTTTATGCCAGATGCCCTTCCTGATGCAACCCTCCCCATTTATCCAGGCTTGGGACCGGCACAAAGAAATGCACTGGCTTGTGCATCCCCAGTAACTTCTCTATCTACCCTTAAAAAAAAAGAAAATGGTGCCTGTCCCTAAAAAAAAGTATACACATCCTCACCTTCACACCCCTACATTTACCTTCCCTGTGTCCTTGCAATGCTTAGTTACGTGTATGCTACTTACTTGCCACTGGCCTTTGCAACATTCTTAGCTGCAGTTACAGGAACTGGTTCCTCCCCACTGAACCTGTCATTTCTGCTAGCAGTTTGTTAATTAGTTGCTGCTAGGGCCACAGCATTACTGTTAGTTAAGTCATAATTACCTAGATCTGCATCGCATATCTTAGCATTTCTGCAGTTGCCTTTGGTGGCATGTTTTTGAACCCCACTGTAGGTGCCCTTTGTTCCCATTTTACCTGCTGATGTCAGAAGCTCTTTAGATATGCATTTTGCGAGAGCCATCTCAATACTCAACTAAAGCTAAGGACAAGATTCAAATATATTCTAAAATATCATTAAAATAAAGTGCTTCATCACTAACAGATAACACAAAGCTGAGATATTCACTAGGTGTTACATGATCATTATCATTTAATGGCATCCTGTGTAGATAATAATATGTCACATATTTATCATGAATATTTTTAGTGGCTTATGACTGTTTCTGAATTTTTAAGCAAGTCAGCTGAATGTTTTTTCTCAGTTCTTATGTCCTGGAGCATGGCTGAAAAATGCTATGTGCACAATTTCATTCATCCAACAGATAAATGAATAAATGGGAAAACAATGCAAAATGTGACACAGAATGTGTAAAAAGTAAGGTTAAGTAAAAATATGAAAATAAGTTAATTTATTTCTGGAATTTATTCTTCTGTTGTGTAATTTTTTGTAGCTACTACATTTGAATGTTTCTGATAAAAACATTAACACATTTTGCAAGCTGACAGCTGTCCTACTCGTTATTAGCCATCTTCAGCCACTGTCCATTCTTCCTTACAAAAATATATATATATATATATATATGTATATATATATATATATATATATATATATATATATATATATATATATATATAAAACAGTATGCTGACTTTCAAAGCACTTGGTTTTAGGTCAGCATGTTTTCAGGGAATTTCGGAGCTGTGGAAGGGAGGATTTTTTGCCTGGTAATGGAATTTCACTTCCAAACCGTTGTGTTATACTGCAGGGCATGTCATTCCTAAATGCTACGGTGCTAACAGTACCAACCACACTCAGGAAAGAAAAGTCAGGTTGCCACAATGAAGAAGGCAGGATAACCACTACCAGAAAAACAGAAATAATGCACTGATTTATATTTGCTTCTGCAGGACTATATGATGTGATGCAATGTTGCTCTCTGCTTACAATGCATGCATTTTAAATCTCCAAGAATTGGCAGAATTTTTTTTAATTTTGCTTCATATTTGTACCTTGTTCTTCATAAAATTTTTGATTTTCTAGTAAATCATTGATGATTATATTCAGTCAGTTCATCATGTCAGGCATTAGTTTCATATTCCTTATTGTTCAGAAAAATGCAGGTTGATGCAAAACCCTTTAAGCGAATTACAATAATATTTAAAAATGCTTCCTGTTTTTTGGTTCTTTGATCTCTCATTATTTTCAACTTTTTCCAAAATTTTAAGCAACTTGAGAGGTATGCCCCAATGCCATAACTAAGTAGTCTTTTACTGTCTTCAGAGAGAGTATCTTTTCACCCTTGATCTCGCGAAAGGTTCTACCACTTCCCAGTTAAAGCATGCTTCACATACACACCTCCTCATCGTTACAGAAAACCAAGAGAAAGCTCACTATTTACCTGAGTACCTGATAAGCCACACCACTTTATTGATGCTGATGCTGTTTATTTCCATAATTTCCGTCAGGTTGTCAGGAACTGGGTGTTAAAATAAATGAATGACTATAACATCAAGGGATTTCTATCTAAAGACTAGTTATTTGGCTGCTGTGGCAGAAAAGTTTCAAGCTTTTATAAAAAGGCTTTTCTGTTACAAGAAGTTGCTTTCTTTACTTTCTCAATTGTAAATTATATTTTTCAAAGTAATATTTTTTTCTTAGATTTTAAATCTCAAATACAGTGATTTTCTCACTTTTACAAATTTGATTAATTGAAACTTCAATTCATTAAAGCCCTCAAAGGTAAACTGCACTTCATACAGTAATGACAGAAGAGAGAACTTGTACTCTGAGACTGCCTAGAGACTCATCTGTGAAAATAAAGTTCTACAGTCTATTGTTAAATGTAAGAAAAAAAGATGATTAACATTCCTTTGCAGTACGGCCTTCTGATGGAGGGCAGCCAAAGTGCAGATGTGCTGACGGTGTAAGAAATTGCATCAGTGTAGAGTAGAGTAATGGACACCACTGAGATAGGCAGGAAGATGAGTTTAATAGTCTAGGAGGCAGAACATCTGTTTTAAATGCAGATCTCTGCAATCTGAAGTGTGAAGATTGTCAGGCTATTTTTAAACCAGTATGTGATTAGCTAATGTAAGCATTAAAATATAAAATAAATCTAATGCTAGTGAGTAAAGTGCACAATCCAAATTAGAGTTAGTGCACAGACACAGATATGCAATTATTTAATGATTTACATATTTTTGTTTTTTTGTAACTGAGAAAGGAATATGAAAAATGGTGGGATGTTTCCTGATTTGACCAGGAGTTTGGTATAGTTACCCACTTGCTCATAATCGCACAACATGCGAGTGGAGTTTTTGGGAATCAAGGGCAGGTCTGCAGAATATAATTCTTTGCTCTTCCCTTTGACATTTAAGCTATACTGCTACTGCCGGAAAGTATTACTAATACTAAAAAAAATGGTATATGATATAATATGACATGTGGAAACATGCATGGTGGCTCTCATAAACAAAGGGGAAACCTCAAAAATTTGGGAAACCATGATACTCTTGTGCTGTAAATGGATGGGGTCCTAACTATGAACCAGCTGATGCTGAAGAAGTTGACTGAGTGGGGTGGGGGACTGATGAATTATAATCTACTCAGTTACAGCATGTGTCCCAGTATGAGTGTTGTACCTGGCGTGAGATGGAGACATCCAAGAACAAGATAGAATGCAACAACTAAGGGTAATATCATTCAAGGAAATAGGTGTCAAAGCCTGCACACTGTTCTGTTGCTGCTCTCCCCATGGGCTGTTTCAGACATGCATGGGTTAATGGTAAGATATAAAGGCAAACCTTCTGGGATAGCTCACTTGTTCGAACAGGCAAAATATATAAAAAAATATTTGGAAAACTACACACACACTCTGCCTTACTAAATCCCCTGGCTGAGTACAGGAGAAAACTGTTTATCTGTAGCTAAGTAAGGGCCTACTTCATTAACTTTCATTGTCAGACACCAACAGTGATTCAGGCGAAGCTTGGGAAAAGACCGTGTCCTGTCAGGAATATGTCTGTACAGTATCACAGTTAGACAAAGAAAATAAGTCACATCTCTGTGTAGAGATCTGTTTATATCCACTCATACTATCTGCCACCTACTACTGATATTAGAAGAGGGCAGGGTTGCCTCTGGACAAGCCTGATTTCAGGAGTGAGCACTCACACTTAGTATGTAAAAGTGGGGATGCACCATTTCTAGTCCTAGTGCCACAACAATAGGGGCACTTCAGGAGTCAATATGTCAGGAGATGGCTCCAAATGAACACCCTTGATTTTATTCATTCTCTGTTTCACTGTTTTTTGCATTCTGAGGGTTGCTGAATTTGTATTATTAATTGAGTCAAACTGGATGACTATGACGCCCATGTTAAGTCAGGTGTGAACAGTAAGGTGCTTTTATACCATGATTGTAACTATTTCTGCACTTGACAGAATACTGCAGTTTTTCTATTAACTTGCATGCAGCTACAATATAATCTAGCCTGATTTCATGACAGTGCTGATGCTGTTTAAGTAATTCTGGGACATCTAAGATGTGAATTGGCAATACCTTTGTTTTAAGGGTCTATATTAGGAAGTCAAAAGTTCAAAAGACCGAACACTCTTACATCTACTGCAAATAAGCGAAACCACAGAATGCTGAATGGCTGGAACAGCGATTTTTTTTTTTTTTGCAGGGAAAAAAATCGCTGGGCCATTGTTGGAACTTTGCCGTTTCCTCCGCTGTGATGCGATCTTGGAGTTGGTATATTTAAGTAGGGGGTGTGGGGAGGCACAGTCCCCCACTTTATTTTTGTCTGTGGATTTGTTTTTTTTTTTTTATTGTTTATTTTTTGGAGCAGCAATTGTTTCCCCTGGGGAAAACAAAATAGCAATTCTGTACATTTGACATTGTGTGGTTTTGGTTATTTGGTGTTGATGTAAGAGCGTTCGCTCTTTTGAAGTTTTGATATATACCCTGTTTTAATGCCTGTCTGCCTATTTTCCTTGTTGACTGCTGTACACCAGTCTGCCTACTTTGGCTGTCAATTGCTGTTATGTAGCACTGGAACTCTTGCTGCAGATTCTAGACCAGTAAACTTTGAGCCGGAGCAGAGAGGGTAGGTGGTACCAGGAAATTAAGTCCATGGATCAGTTAACTATTTATTTTTCATCTTGTTCTGGATTTGTGAGCTTGTCATTGCTGTAGATAAAATTTTCACATTATTATATGTTACTTGATATTCTTGGGTTTTTGAACTTGTAGAATGTTATGTGAACTTTTGGTTTCTCTCATATATCCTGATTCTGATAGATTTTGCATCATAGCATGATTTATTTTGGACAGTTATATCAAATATGATATTTAATATAAATATATTGCTTTATATCATCATTATCATCATCATCAACCCCCTTCTTCCTATTTTCTGCATATTGTCTAGATGGGGTTGGGGTGTCTTGTTAACTATCGCCATGTCTCTCAATTCAGTGCCACACTCCTGCTTTTTCAACACACATGCCTGACTGTCACAGATCTTCTCTCACACAATCCATCCATCTCTTAGCTGAATGCCCTCGTTTGCTCTTACCTTCTTCCTGTCTGTCCCAAATCCTCTTCACCAGATTGTGTTCTGCTTTTTTGCATGTGTGCCTGAACCATTGTAATCTGTTCTCTTTGATCTTTTCTGCTATTAAACAAAAAATATATTGCTTTATTTATTGCTTGTATTTTTGCATTTCATTATTACTCAAAATGATCATGGTATTGGAATTGAATGCTATTTCCATATAACTTTGTTTGCTTCATTTCATATATGCTTAAACATTCCTCACTATATCTGTAAAGAGTTTAACTATAAGCATTCATATAGAAGTGCTCTTCTCTTTTTTTGTCTTTGGGAATAACATGTGATGACACCATAAGCAGATGAAACTAAGCATACTAACAAAACTGTATTCCTTTTGGCTGCCTTTTCAATAGATTCGGTACAGTGAAAAATGTGCAATGACTTCAACTCCTTACAATGATATCACTTTCCACTTCCTACAATGATAGCTTCACTCTAGTGCACCAGTACTCAGGCACAAGGATTATGCCATTTTTTTGGCCCCCAAATCTTACTGGACTACCCCAGTACAGCCTTCCTCATTTAACACTATTAAAACAGAAATATTGCATCACATGGCATATGTCAGTTGTGTCACTGATTAAGACATAACATACAATAAATAGGTACAAGCAGCAATTGGCTCTACTGTGTAGGGTTAGTTACTATCAGATAACGAAATGAGTATCGTTCAAGCTGTACTGCTGTGTAGAGTCTGTGGTGTATAAGAACGACAGAAATACTCAGACACTAGACAAAACAATGGACAAGATAGAGTCCTACACCATAAAGCAACCGACTCAGTCTGCAAGTAGTACTTTACATACATTAATAAGTGGCAGTTGTCTGCAGCGGTGGTGCTGCGGTAGCGTTGTCGCTTCACAGTAAGACGCTGTCTGGTTCAATTCTCAGCTACAGCGTCTTCTGCATGGAGACATGCGTGAATGGGCATACCTTCATTGTAGGTTGTGCATCAGGGCTGGTAACTCGGCACGTAAACATCAACTACCAATCCTTAGTGGACCGGAGTTCCGCTGTGGCGACCCCTAACCGGGAAAAGCCGAAAGACACGAACGAATAAGTGGCAGTTGTCACATTTGAAGGAGTAGTGTTTGGTTGTAAACACTCTGACTTCCCGTTACAACTGACAACTGCTGTCACTGTTCATATTTGTCTGTACAATCTTTCGAGGAACATTTAGTTTTCTCAGAGGAAATGCTCAGTGTTGTAAACCAGTTACAGCTCATTGACTGCTTTCAACTTCAGGATTCCTCAGATTTTAGATGAGGAATAATCATTTTCAGCTTACAGTTCTCCTTTTCAATATTAGCATCTTATAAAGTGTTTGGTTCCTGCCATTATAGCACTCAGACTAAAGAATACTGCAGTATACCCTTACACGCAAAATCATTCCGTCCATGCTTGTTCAAAAGAACAGTTTCTAGATGATTTGTGGCATATTATTCTCTTTCTAGATTCATTAAGTGTTACAGTTAATAAGAAGTTGGAATTCATGTCATCAGCAGAATCATCTTCTATGGTTATTCTAAAGATAGTACAAATGAGAAATTTCACAATATGTCGCCATCTCCATCAGTAGCATTTCTTCTTGATAGCAATATTTTTCATTACCTCCTGTGTAACATTTGCAGGTGCAAAATATAAGACTAGAAATGAAAAAAAATGACATTATACAACAACCCCCCCATTAATATTCAAAAACATGCACACTGATTGGTCAGCGTGCATATTGTAAATCAGAGTTATAGTAATGGAAAAAGGTCCACGCAAGATCTCTGTTGCTTCACACTGTCTCGCTATGTTAAATGAGTTTAACATAGCGAGACAGCTTTAAAAAAAGCAACAGAGATTCTCCGTTGCTTTTTTTAAAGCTGTCTCACTATGTTAAACTCCTTTAACATAGCGAGACAGTTTGTAAAAAGCAAAAGAGATCTTGCTTTCTCCGTTGATTTTTTTTCAAAACTGTCTCACTATGTTAAATGGGTTTAACATATACAAGTACAAATATGACTCTGTCATTGTCCATGCTGGTGTGAATGACCTGAGCCTGGACTACATGAAAAGAGACATAAAGGAGCTCTCTGAGCATGTAGCCCAGGCCGGTATGACCCTGACCTTGAGTAGCATCTTACCCTCACCAAGAATGATGCCACAATATGAAGACAAGATGATCAATTTCAACAATTGCAATGCCTGTCAGCTTGGGATGATATGTCACTAGGGATGGCTTGCACCTGTCAGATATTGGCGCAAGGCAAAAGACAAACCCACCTCCATAGGTATCACAAGGGATAAGAAACTAAGAGTAATGCTACTCAACGCCAGAAGTCTAAACCTCAAGATGCATGCAAGTAACAGAAACCTGGTTCAGGGCTCCCAAGAGCACCCCAGCACTACCAGGTTATACCTCATACCATGCGTATCGTATTTATCAAAGATACCCACACCTCCAGGTTGGTGGCGCATCAGAGACTATCCATGTCCAACTAACAGTGGGTAAAACTGCCTTCCAGTTTATAGCCTGCTACAGACCACCCTCCCAAACCCAGGAACCCCACTCGGCCTTCCTGAGAACACTGGAAAATATGAAGGTCTCTCCAAACACCATTATATTAACATAGACTGGGAGCATTACTGTAGCTCCAACACCCTAGCCCAAAGGTTCCTAGAATTTATAAACTCAAATGCTATGGAACAACTTGTTACCACTCCCACAAGAGGGGAAAACATGCTGGACCTGATCATCACCAACATGGGGACTCTATGCTCCAGACCAGAAGTGTATCCCTCACTGGTAAGATCAGACCATAAACTAATCTCACTGGATATTCCCTGCCCAGAAAACCACAGTGAAAAACTTCTCTAAAGCAAATTTCGCACTTCTCAAAACTGAGGTGGAATCCTTCAAAGCCCCTGGGCCTGTGGAAAATATGGCCCAGACCGCAGAATCCTTTATAAACGCATTCTATGAACACCTTCAGGAATGCATGGATCCCAAATAAAACCAAGACCCAATGTGGACCCCAGCCATAAACAAACTATACAATAGAAGGAGGAAGCTACTAAATGATAGAGCAAAATCCCAAAAAGGGAAGGCATCACTGATCAGCATTAGCAAAAACTACGGGCACACATAAAATTGTCTAAGGCCAGCTTAAATTGCACAGGACACTAAGGATAATCACAAGGCTTTTTAGTTATGTTAGGAACCTGGGTGGGAATTCCCAGATATGCTCAGAATTAGTCCAAAATGACAAAAATACCCACAGACATTGCAAACATCCTAGCTGACAGGTTCAAAGGGCAAATATCTATCCCAGCAGAGTGCTGCCCCTGACATCTCAGATGCTCAGGTAAGAGCCGCCTCCAAAGCAAAACACAGCATCAATGGGACCAGATGGTGTCCCCATAAACTCCAAGAAGAGCTAAACCCAAACATAAAACTACTGTTCAATCTCAGCCTTACTACAGGATATGTGCCCAAAGAGTGGCGGCAACAGTGGTCCCTCTCCATAAAGGTGGTGCCTCAACGGATCCTGGAAACTATCGCCCCATAAGCCTGACTAGCTTGGCCTGCAAAGCTATGGAAAGGATCATCATGGACCTCATAAATAAAGATATTGGGGACCTACAAACACTGGATCCTACCCAGTTCGGCTTTGTTAAGGGCAGATCCTGCCTCTAAACCTGGTTGATTTCTTTGAAACAGTCACCAAGGCCATTGGGAAGGTGGTCCACACAGCCTACCTGGACCTGGCATTATAGATAAGCTCACCAGCTTAAATATAAACCCCTATGTCACTAGATGGATTGCAAACTGGTTCAAGGACAGAACCCACATGGTTAGAATTGCTGGAGCCATGTCAGACTCCAAACCAGTTACAAGTGGTGTCCCACAAGGCTCAGTCCTGGTACAGGCCAACACGGAAGGACTGTGGCTGACCAAGTTCGCAGATGACTGCAAACTGGGCTCCATAATCGACTCTCCAGCCAACACAAGCATCCTCCAAAAGGGCCTCATAGAAACAGACAACTGGTGCCAGAGCCATGGCCTCAAGCTAAATGCCAAAAGTGTATAGTCATCCCTTTGGCAATTACCACATAGGTGGTAATCCATTAAGTACAGAAGAAGTAATTAGGGACCTGGGGACCCAAGTTGATAGCAATCTCTCATTTGACAACCACGTGGCCAAAGTGGTTAGAAAACATTTTATATAGCCCACCTAATCATGAAGGGATTCACATCTAGATCATCTTTACTCATCCCTCATCAGGCCCATACCTGCAGCAACTGGAAAGACCCCAAAAGTACCTCACCAAGAGGATCAAAGGGCTCAAACAGATGCCATATGCTGCCCGGTTAAAGAAACTCCAGCTCTACTCAGTGGCATACCGCCTGTTCAGAGGCGATCTGTGCCTGACGATAAAGCCATGTCCAACCCGAATTAATGGACATGCTGCACCTCAAAAATCCAAATCCCATCGAAGCTACAGCTCAGAGACTTGAACCTCAGCACTGAAATAAATAGGACATGCTGGAGGGACAGATTCATAACCCAGAGGCTCCCTTCACTCTGGAATAAAATCCCAGTCCAGGTTAGGCAGAGTCCCTCATTGACTCTCTTCAAGAGGAATCTTGATGAGTGGATGGGAGATCGTAGGTTTATCACTTCTGTGTCACTGTTAGACAGAGGCACAGTATACTAACTCTCAAAAGGGCATAGCAAAATAAATTTAAAATGGGTGGCGAAAGCCAAACACATTCTGGCTAGGCTTATAAATGCCCTAGGGCAGATAGCCTAGTATGAACCTATGAACCTATGAACCTATGAACATAGCGAGACAGCTTTAAAAAAAGCAATGGAGATTCTCCATTGCTTTTTTTAAAGTTGTCTCGCTATATTAAACCCATTTAACATAGCAAAACAGTTTGTAAAAAGCAACGGAGATCTTGCTATCTCCGTTGCTTTTTTGCCCACAGCTCTGATGTACTGCATAGGCATATGCATGCGCAGTACATCAGAACTGCCGCAGAATACCAGACAGCTGTGGAAGGGCAGCAAGGAGGCATTATACAATGCCATTATTTAAGAAAAGTACTTATTTTTTTTCTTAAATAATGTCATTGTATAATAGCAATAACCCACGCCTGGGTGTGGGTAATGCTGGATTTACACACGGTTGGCTTTGTTTGGCCACTCGGGCCTCGCCCTCGTTACCAAACCACACCAACCATGGGTAAATCCTGCATTACCCACACCCAGGTGTGGGTTATTGCTATATTATACAATGACCCCCCCATTAATATTCAAAAATGTGCATGCTGATTAGTCAGTGTGCATGTTGTAAATCAGAGTTATAGTAATGGAAAAAGGTCCAGTCGCCTGGAGTTTTTCCATTACCATATCTCTTTTTTTACAGCAATGGAGAATGCAAGATCTCCATTGCTTCACGCTGTCTCGCTATGTTAAACGAGTTTAACATAGCGAGACAGCTTTAGAAAAAGCAACAGAGATTCTCGGTTGCTTTTTTTAAAGCTGTCCCGCTATGTTAAACTCCTTTAACATAGCGAGACAGTTTGTAAAAAGCAATGGAGATCTTGCTTTCTCCATTGCTTTTGCCCACAGCTCTGATGTACTGCGTAGACATACGCATGCATAGTACATCAGAACTACCACAAAATACCAGACAACTGCGGAAGGGCAGCAAGGAGGCATTATACAATGCTATTATTTAAGAAAAGTAATTATTTTTTTTCTTAAATAATGTCATTGTATAATAGCAATAACTTACGCCTGGGTGTGGGTAATGCTGGATTTACCCGTGGTTGGCTTTGTTTGGCCACTCGGGCTTCGCCCTCGTGACCAAACCACACCAACCGTGGGTAAATCTAGCATTACCCATACCCAGGCATGGGTTATTGCTATATTACTTTAGATGTGTTTGACATCTGGCTGGTCTCTTCTTGAAAAAGAGATTCTTATTTTCCTTCTGTAGTAAAGAATTGAAATAATGGCTAACTAAAGATCTGGGGAATGCAAAAAGAGTTTTGTTTTCCTGCTTTATCCCTGTCCAATTGTGGTATCCATCTATGGTCACCAGTGGTTGCAAAGCTAGTTTACAATAACACTTGTGTGAAGTACTAGCTGGATAGAGTGAAATTGAATGTATCAGAGCAGAAAAAGATTCTACAGATACCAATCACTCCTGTTTTGGAAAGCTGAGAACAGACTGAGAGGGCAATGGTACCAACAGACAAAATACTGGGGGGTATATCCCTACAGAGTCCAGAAGCAATGTTTCATCGTTTTGCTGATCTTTGCGGGGTGGCCTTTGGACTTTGCAACTCAAAGTCCATAGTAACCTCCTTACCATTACACAGTTGTTTAAACATTCAAGTGCAACTTTTACTTTTATATATCACCATAAGTCAGGTTAAGCTGATATTGGGCTAAGTCTCCAAGTAAAACTGTCTTATGCAACAAAATCAAGAGTTGCATCTACTGGGACTGAGGCCATTTAAACTGCATTGTTTTTTACTTGTCTCTCTCAGCAGTTCTGTGACTGTTTAAGGTCGGTCACTGATAGTTTTTTCTCTGTCTCTTTGCCAAGTTGTCAACCTGTTTCATTCAACCTAGCTAATGCTTGGGCTCACTTCACTCCTTACCCTGCCCCCTAATTCCCACTCAACCCCTCTTAATCTACATTTATGTTTCCATAGCACTACTCCCACATCCCACAAACCAATGCTATGGGTTTCCTCCAGAAAAACAATCAATAGAATTACACCCAATAGTAATGCCCACTCTAGTTTACCACCCATGACTCTCTCTCTCTCAAACTGCCCTACTCCTTGTCCCCTATTACTATCAAATTATATCTCAGCCCAGTACCCTCCTAACATGTTCTAATCTTAATTTGCAGGAAAGATAAAGCCCGAGTTAAATAAGATGACCCTAACTCAGATTATTCAACTATTCCTCCTAACTCTACTAGCCTTCATCACCAACTATCAAATCCACCTTCTTCAAATACATAGGACGTCAACCAGTCCTCACAAATAATAGCAACATCTTGCAAAACTGCCTTTCTCCATATCACCCTTTCTCTTCAAAAAAAACACATCTGATTTATTTATCTATAAATATCTTAAAATTAAGTATCTAAATTTAAGATCAAATACCAAGACCAAAATAGAACTGGCCAGACTCTTCCCTCTATACAATATCAATTCAAAAAATTTGCAGAGATATTCAACCCAACCCAGGTCCCACAGTTCACAAAAGCATCACCTTCAACCCCCAAATAAACCAGTCACCTAATACATGCCACCGTTTTAAGCTAGTATAGTCCAGTTTTCAGGTTAGGGCTGAATTCAGGGATGTGTTACAAGTTTCTGTGTTTGCCTATACCTTACTTGAATAGAAGGAAGTTTCTCTGTTCACTGTGAGAGAGGGAGCTTTGAGCAGCCTATCTGTCCCTGAAGGAGTGGTTTCAGCCCAGAAATTAGTAGTTTATTGGCCATTTTGAACTAATTTCTATCTCTTTCATTTCCCTGCTATAAAACCTGCATTTGTGCAGTTTTGCGCGCTGGGCAGTACCGGTTAGTTAGGGTATAACTATTCCCAGCTCCACAAAGTCTATTCTTCAATTTTTCCCTTAGAACTAGACACACTTTCAACTTAAGCACTCAAACCATTCACTTGTCATTCCGGCACTTGCTCAAAACTCATAGCAAGCACTAATAAACCTTGGCACTTGGCCCCCCTATACTGTAAAAAAGGACAAGGCTCTCTATTCCACCTTACCAGCTGGTTAGCTAGGGTATAACTATTCCCAGCCCCACAAGGTCTACTCTTCAATTTTTCCCTTAGAACTAGACACACTTTCAACTTAAGCACTCAAACCATTCACTTCTCATCCCGGCACTTGCTCAAAACTCATAGCAAGCACTAATAAACCTTGGCACTTGGCCCCCCTATACTGTAGAAAAGGACAAGGCTCTCTATTCAACCTTACCAGCCAATCAGTAAAATAGTTCACTGTACCTATCCAGGCATGTCCAAAGGGCAGTTTCAGGTGTACTTTCCGGTCCAACTGGTGAATCTGGGCATTCTGAGGCAATGTTACAATTGCCTCATGTACATAGACAACCCTCTTATCCTTCCACCAAATACTAATACATGTGAGAGATGCAATTATACAGCCAAATTGGAGGCTAAGCTCTCTCAACCCAAGACTGGACCAGGCAGTCAAGATGAGAAGGGAATTACTTGCGTCACACCACCAGTCTCACATAGACCTATGAAACCAGCACTGGCAAAAAACACACATAAATACATGAAAACATACTCAGAGGCTCTAAATAAAAATCTGCAAAAGCAACAGAGACCCAAAGCAGACATCCAAGCAACCTCCACCCCCCAACACAAGCCATGAAACACATACTTCACAAAACCAATGTTGCCACACAATCACAACCCTTAAGGCAAAATAACATACCCAACACACTAGTAATAGGTGACTCTATAGTCAGGCACACTGACGTTCCACTCACTAGGCTGAACAAGTAGAAGGTTACTGTTAGCTGCTTGTCAGATGTCAAGATCCGCCACATAACACAAGCACTCAGGTCACTCCAGAACAAGTACAAATATGACTTTGTCATTGTCCATGTTGGTGTGAATGACCTGAGCTGTACCTCCCTGGACTACATGAAAAGAGACATGGAGGAGCTCTCTTATCATGTAGCCCAGGCTGGTATGACCCTGACCCTGAGTAGTATCCTGCCCTCACCAAGAATGATACCACAGTATAGAGAAAAAATTATCAATTTCAACAATTGGCTAAGCTTCTGATGTCATTCAAAGGAGATCCAGTGTTTGTCAGCCTGGGATTACATGCTCGACAAGCCACGCTGCTTCACTAGAGACGGATTGCATCTGTCACCCTTAGGCTTTTGAATACTGGCCAAGGCTCTTGCCACCCCCATAGTGCCTTTTTAGGCAAGGCTCAAAAGACAAATCCACTGCTGTAAATAGCACAAGTAACAAAAAACTGAGGGTAATGCTACTCAATGCTAAAAGTCTAAACCTCAAAATGCATGCACTCAAGGCACTCCCCAGTATGAAGAAAATCGATATATGTGCAGTAACAGAAACCTGATTTAAGGCTCCAGAAAGCACCCCAGCACTACCAGGCTACAATTCCTACCATACATTTCAGCCACAAAACCCGGACCAGAATACAAAAGGTGGGGGAGTATCCATGTTCATCAAGGATACCCACACCTCCAGGTTAGTGGCATAGCACGATGCTTCAGAGATCATCCATGTGCAACTAACAATGGTCAAAACTGCTATTCAAATTATAGCTTGCTACAGATCACCCACCATGTCCCAGGACCCCCCACTCCATATTCTTGGAAACACTGGGAAACATAAAGGTCCTACCAAACACCCTGATATTGGGTGATTTCAATTACCCAAACATTAACTGGGAGAACTGCTGAAGTACAAACTCCCTTGCCCAACATTTCCTAGAATTTATAAACTCAAATGCCCTGGATCAACTGGTCAACATCCCCACCAGAGTTGACAACATATTGCACCTGGTCATCACCAACATGGGCAACACCCGAGGACAACCCCTTGCTGGTTAGATCTAACCATAAACTAATCACTCTGGATATCCACATTCTGCCACCACTCCCAGTCAAAGAAACCACCATGAAAATCATTTCAAAAGCAAACTTCACGTTACTTAAGACCAGGGTGGGAGGTTTCAAAGCCCACATGCTAAAGGATAATGCTGTACAAGCTGCAAAATCATTTACTAATGCACTCTACGGGCACCTGCAAGAATGCATGGATCATGCTATCCCAAACAAAACCAAGACTCACTCCTCCAAGAAAAGAAAACCAGTCTGGTGGACCCCTGCCATAAACAAGCTATACAATAGAAGGAGGAAACTAGTACAGAAAAGAGTAAAATCCCAAGAAGGGAAGACATCCCTGATCAGTATCAGCAAGAAACTACATTTCCTCATAAAATTATCCAAGGATAGCTTTGAAAGAAAAATTGCCAGGGCATTATTTAGCTATGTCAAGAATCTAAGTGGCAATTCTCAGATCTGCTCGGAGTTAATGCAGAATGGCACAAAATACACTGAACCGACAGATACAGCCAACATCCTGGCAGACAGGTTCAGTGCAAACCTCACCCCCCCTCTCACCCTCAAAAGGGCCCATAACTATACCAGAAGAATGTAGTGCCCCTGAAATCACAGACACTCAGGTTAAAACAGCCCTCTTCAAAGCCAAAAACACAGCATCAATGGGACCGGACAGTGTCCCAGGCTGCGTCCTACATGAGCTCAAAGATGAACTAACCCCTCACCTAAACACACTGTTTAAACTTAGCCTTTCCACAGGCTATGTGCCCACAGAGTGGTGCACAGCAACGGTTATTCCGCTCCACAATGGTGGAGCCACAACAGACCCTGGGAACTATCACCCTATAAGCCTGACTAGCTTGGTCTGCAAAGCTATGGAGCGCATCATCATGGAGCTCTTTAACAGAGACATTGGAAACCTCCAAACACTGGACCCTACCCAGCTCGGCTTCATGCCTTCTAAACCTAGTGGACTTCTTTGAGACTGTTACTAAGGCTATAGATGAGGGATAGGTGGTCCACACAGCCTACCTAGACCTCGCAAAGGCCTTCAACACCATTCCCCACTGAGGTATTATAAACAAACTCACCAGCCTGAACATAAACCCCTATGTCACGAGATGGGTTGCCAACTGGCTCATGGACAGAACCCACATGGTAAGAGTTGTGGGAGCTAGGTCTGACTCTAAACCGGTTACAAGTGGCATTCCCCAGGCCATAGTCCTAGGACCCTTCCTGTTCAGCATATACTTCTCAGAGGTACAGGCAAGCACAGGAGGACTATGGTTGACTAAGTTCACAGATGACTGCAAACTAGGGGCTATAATTGACTCTCCAGCTGACACAGACATCCTCCAAAGGGGTCTCACTGAGACAGATACCTGGTGTCAAAACCATGGCCTCAAGCTAAATGCCAAAAAGTGCATATTCATCCCCTTTGGAAAAAACAAAGTACCCACAATCTACCACATAGGTGGCAGCCCCCGAAATACGGAAGACGTAATAAGAGATCTGGGGACCCAAGCAGATAGTAACCTCTCCTTTGATAATCACATTGCCAAAGTGGTTAGAAAATCCTTCTATGTGGCCCACCTAATCACAAAAGGGTTTGCATCCAGATCGAAAGAGGTCATTGGACCCCTCCACGCATCACTCATCAGACCCATCATAGAGTACAATGCCCCATTTGAAATGTACCTTACAAGACACGTGCAACAACTGGAATGACCACAAACATACCTCACCAAGAGGATCACTGGCCTCAAGCAGATGCCCTGTGCAGCTCGACTGAAGAAACTCCAGCTGTACTCGGTTGCATACCACCTACTCAGAGGTGAACTCTGTCTGACATACAAGGCCATGTCCAACCCAGAATTGATGGACATGCTCCACCTAAAGAAAATCAGATCCCCTCGAGCCACACAATCCAGGGATTTAAACCTCACCACAACAATAAATAGGACATACTGGAGGGATAGATTCCTGTCCCAGAGACTTCCCATGCTCTGGAACAAGATTCCAATCTAAGTTAGGCAGAGCTCCTCGCTAACCCTCTTCAAGAGAAACCTTGATGAGTGGATGGGAAACAGAAAGTTTACCCCAGGGATTGCTTCAATGGCTCTGCTGGACAGAGGCACAGGGAACTAATCTAAGGGGGCGGCAAAAGCCAACACATTCTGTCTAGGCTTATAAATGCCTTCGGGCAGATAGCCTAGTACCTACCTATGAACCTATACTTGCACCTAATGGCATGCTAAAAAATTCTACATGTACTGAACTACTGTAGTACCTCAGCTGATATCTCAGTCTGGCAAACAGAGCATTAATAAACCGCTTGAAAGCCCTACATGCAACAGCACAACCTTTTCACTTCTAAATCAGTTGCTATAAATGGAGAAAACGTAATGCTTTTGAATAGTTTTTACTTAACTTTCTGGGTACCTGGAGACATGAGTTTCCAGGAAAGACTGTCTATGCTTAGACTGATTGGCTCCAGCTAACACTGTTACCTACTTCAGTCGTGTTTCACTCCCAATTCCCCAGCAACCCCAGACACTCTAAATCGTCATACCATCATCCTGGCCAGTCAACATCACACTTACATGTCCTCTTAAAGCTACACCTAGAACATCCAACCACCTCTTTTTGCTACCTAACACAATTCACCCTATTACAATTACTACTATTATATCATTTTAGTCACTCCAAGCCATTTTATTAACTATTAGAATCATTACATGGCTATAATAATATATCACTTCTTTCGTAAATACATACATTAAACACACTTTATCCATATGCTCTACTCTGAATTCTAAATCATTAGCCATTCTTTACATACCCCAAACTCAACATCCACTCCTGTGCCTGTTTTCAGGGCACCTTTGTTCAGTCAAATTCTACTCTTTTTAATACAGCCCAATTCCAAGTCTCCTCTCCGACTATGATCAATTTCTCCTTCTTCCATTTCATCATGCTAGCACCTCCCACAATTCATCCAATTCACCAACTTCACAACCATTTCAAGACCATCTTCCTTCCTATCTTCTCTGCAAACCCCTTCTCTTACAAAACTCCCTCATAAAACCAAACTCAACCACTTTTTCACCCTCAACAATACACACACTTCTACTGTTGTGGGATCACAATACATTATCATATTGAATCCCAATATACCCATCTACCTCCTAAAAAACATTCTGATATCAATTTACAAAGTATCAGATAATATTCATAGTCCTGTTGAGCTGTAATATTAAACTTAACCCCAGCCCAATGTTCTTTACCATCTCTACCAACAGGACCACAAAATCCAACATTACTTTGCTCTTCTAAGCACCCAAAGCATCAGAAATAAATGAGACCAACTAAGTACCTTCCTTTCCTGATGTAACTCATTGTACCATTCATCAAGTCCAGGCAAACCAGTCATCAAGTCCAGGCAAAAAAGTGCTCTTGTAGGCTCCTGCACTTACTTCCCTTGTACAAAGACTGCCATAACCCCAGACCAGACAAGAGACCAGGAGGGGGGTTATTACTTCTTTACAAAAAACATCTGAACTCCTTCATCATTTTTCAAGCCAATGCTTCTTAAGACTGATCCAAACCAGATTTTTGTCATGTTCCCCACCGCTGAAAACTAACCTCTCCTGCTAGTAGTTGCTAAGCCACCTCTCCCTTCATGACTGTCAAAATTCAATTAATTCATTTAAAACATTTCCTCCATCTCATCTAAATGTAAGAATATTATCATCCCTGGAGACTTTAACATAAATATTATTTGATGCTGAGCTAATGACATGTCTGAATTCCTAGCTGACTTGGGCTTTTTACAACTGCCCTTCAAACCAGAACATCCAATGCTCATGTCCTCCAGATAGTCCATCCTTGACTTATCAATAGCATCTCAAAATGAGTCTCTAATGTAATGTTCATCATCTCACATTCAGCAACTGCTGCTCAGTTCCTTTAACTATCAGCAATTAATTTCTCAAACCACCTCCCAAGCTACTTTCTTTAAAGTCTAAATCCAACAGTAATATTACAAAACTCAAAAAAATCTCCATTCCATTGACTGATCTCCCATACTTTCAACACATAAATACAACAAAGCAGCCTTAGCCAAACCCTACTCCATTTTCAAGATATATTCTTTAATCATGTAAAGAAATCATCAGGGCTAAAAGTATGGCAGTTTGACCAAAGAAAATAAGTATATTCTCAGCTTAAGAGATGAAGCTTGAAATAAATGGAAACGTAAACGTACCCCACAAAAAATGAACAACATTCACCTATCTGCATAACCTGGTCAAGTTATCCATTCAAAGGCACAAAATTAATCTTCTCAGAGGCAAACAATTCTCCATCCTAAGAAAACCCAAAATATTTCTGGAATGAGTTAACCAACTAACTGGGGAAAAAAACACCCCATACCAATGACTTTTCTAATTTCATGTGATGATCCAACCCCCCAACTATGTTAATTTGTCTCCCTGAAAGAATTCAATAACCTTCTGCAGCTCAGCACTCTCCCTCCCTAACTGTTACCTTTCCCACTACCGTTCTTAACCCCTTTTTACCAGGGGTGGCTCGTGCTGTAGGACTGCTGATTGCACAGATTGGGGAAATCCAGGCTGCTTTGGCAGCAGTCCGGATAGGAGGAAAGGCCATCTGCAGCCCAGAAGTCTATGCAGTGATGACTGCACAGAACGGAAGACATCTGGACTGCAACGTCCACAGGATGGAGCCTCCTCTCGCAGGGAAACCTTCCCAAGGAAGACACTGGAGCCTGCTCTCATGGGGAAACTGTTACTGGAGCCTGTGCAGGACTGTAGATGGGCTCATGGGGACTGTTACTGGAGCATAGGTAGGGAACTGAAATCATCTTCAGCTGGAGCCGTCTCAGGTAGGGAACTGAAATGAAAGTGTGTGTGTTTGTGTGTGTGTGTGTGTGTGTGTGTGTGTGTGTGTGTGTGTGTGTGTGTGTAATGCCCCAAGTGCTATATGGTGGTGGGTAGAGAACAGGCTTGACCCCTGTACCTTGAGCCCAGGTGGCAAGAGCCTGAATTCCCTACCTACCACCATTTGTAAAAAATTGCAGATTATTCCCTCATACATGCTCTGTTCCTCACAAAATCTGTGGTTTCTGTATTTTTGTGTCCTTACAAAGTCAGTAGTGCATTGGTGCAGTGGTAGCATTGTTGCCTGACAGCTACAGGTTATCTGGTTTGATTCTTGGCTGGGGTGCCTTCGGTGTGGAGTCTGCATGTCCTCCCTGTGTTTGTGTTGGTTTTCTCTGGGTTCTGTTCCTCATAAAATCTGTGGTTTCTGTATTTTTGTGTCCTTACCAAGTCAGTAGTGCATTGGTGCAGTGGTAGCATTGTGCTTGACAGCTACAGGTTCTCTGGTTTGACTCTTGGCTGGGGTGCCTTCTGTGTGAAGACTGCATGTCCTCCCTGTGTTAGTGTACATTTCCTCTGGGTGCTCTGGTGTTCTCCCATCTTACAAAGACATGTGTCTGTCTGGAGTGTTTCTCCCTGGGTCTCTGCTGAAAATTGGCTTTTGTTCCAAGTCAGACTTTCCTGGTTAACAAATGTTGACTTCATCCAGGTTTTTTGTGCTAAGGTTGAGAGCTATGGTAAGAACTGAATACACTGAATATGTTTGGGGGCTGTATTCCCCCATTACTGGCTTTGTCCAGGTGTTTTTTGCTAAGAGGTTGAGACCTATGGTGAGAACTGAATTCACTGAATATATTTGGGAGCTGTATTCCCCAGTATTGGCTTTGTTCAGATGCTTTGTGCTAAGAGGTTGACAGCTATGGTGAGAACTGAATTCACTAAATGGTAGCCATTTAAGTTTCAGTCTGCCTCTTTATCACAAAACAGCTGATTTGGAATAGTGGTAATTTGCTCTGACTGTTTTGCACAGGGTCCAGGGTTCAAGTCTTGGCAGTGAAATGTATGGTGGTTACACAGCATTGTATTCTAGCAACTTTCCAACATTATACAAGCAATGTTTAAAATGTGTCCCTGTTTTTTGGGCTTTTGCCCCCCCCCCCCCAATAAATTTTGTCTTTTTCCAGATTTCTTGTACTGCAAAGTTCAGAGATACAGCTGAGTGAGTAGATTTTACAAAGAGCTGAGAGCTGCAGGGGAGCAAAAATTTAGTGCTGCTTATGCTGAGTCAGCTTGCATTGTTAATAACACAGCAGGTAGTCTAGTTGCTTTTGATGCAGAAGGCTGTGGGTTCTACTCCCACAGTAGATAGATGCATTGCTGATAGTGTACTGTGTTGCAAATGGGGTGGATGCTGCACTCCTTTTTGGTGAAGATACCTAGGAACTATGAACCTGTTATCAGTTTGCCATCCATTCCCTATTGCAATATTAATAGCTTATCATTTTTTTAGTGTACGATAGGCAATTTATTCCTCAAGGGCAACAGGCACTTTATTTGTATATGAAACAATGAAAAATAAAGTTGTTTGCTAGTAGCAACCTCTTCATTAGTTACAGATCTCTTTAATGTGGAACTATTTAGATTACTTTTACTTCTTCAGAGATTATGCATATGTACCGATACTGGTGGACTGTAGAAGTTTGAGTAGACTTTTATGATGGAAATATTCTGAATTGGGCAGTTTTGTCATTGTTGATGCATGCATTCTGTTTCATTGTTTACTGGAAAAATGTTCAAAACAATAAATTTTAAATATTCTTTAAAACTGTACTGTATTGTACAAGGAATATAACTGAATACAATCAGGAAGGTGTATGAAAGAGCATGTGTATGTTTCGTGTGCAAAGGACCTGTGATTTGAAAACAGCCCAAACCCAAAGTTAATCTTTATCTGCCATTGGCAAAATGTATTTTCTTTGAATGTAGGTTTCAATGCTGTTTCAATGAATGTGAGTTTCAAGGGCAGAGAAGTTTGTATGCTAAGTAGATATCTATTAGTGTTTGCACTGTAAAATGCAAAATAAAACTTTCAAATGAAGTCCAAATAATTGCAGAAGTAAAACAGTATGCACATTAGTGTTTATGGTAAATGGGGTGAAATAGCCAAGTAATGGTTCATTGGAATACCTGCAGGGGGGTGGCTCCATTCGACTATGATTTTGTGAGGGGGGAAGGGTGGCAAACAGAAAGACAGCCCCGGCTGAACTATACCTCTCAACTGCCTAGATTTTTGCAGAATGAATAGATTTTTGCTTCTTATTTTTGGTTTGTTCCTCATAAAATTTGTGGTTTTCTGGCAAATCATTTAGGAATGAAGTCACTAAATAATGACAGACACTGAGTTTCAGACTTCATAACCTGCAAAAAATGCATGCTAAAGCAAGACCTGTTATTCTATCAACTGTCTCAGTTTATACAAGAGCACTTTTTAGTACTGTTTATATGTTCCCCCAATATATTTGGCCTTGTCCAGATTCCCTGCATTAACAGGTTGAGAGGTATATGCAAATACATTGCTTTATATTTTATTAGGCATATCCAAACCTCTCAACTGTCTCCGATTTTGGCTGAAAATGTTGCTGTTCCCCTAATAATCCCTCCGCAAAATGGCAATTTTGGAAGAAAACATGGAGGGTTTACAATTAATAAATAACTATAATAATCAGAGTTATAGATTACTTTTATTTCAGAAATGCATGTAGATTCTTTCATTTTGTCAGCTGCTCAAGTTAGCAGTACTAATATTAAAGTCTCCCTTCTTTGACAGGTTCCCAGCTGTATTGTGTGGCTGTTTTTTATTTTTGCATCACATTTTCGGTCCGTTTTTTATAAAATTGTGTTTTTTTGTGCAAATTAGTGGCAAATCATTAAAGACTGAAGTTAGAAAATAGTGACAGACATTTCAGATTTCATACCCTTCAGAAATTCATACTAGTACAAGACCTATATTATCTTTCTAAGTTTATAAGAGCAATATTTAAAAATTTTACTTATTTTTGGGCCTTTGTCCCACTTCTATGTATGGCTTTGTCCAGATTTCTTGCCTCTGAGGTTGAGAGGTATGACAAATGTGTCAGGGCCATCACAGTCAGCCAGAGACATTTCAAATTGTGACATACTTGTTGCACCCCACTCCCCCACATAGTGACTCTGGATCTGTCCAAGCAAGGCAAGGAGTAGTTATGCAGTGTAAATGTGCAGAGTATCCCCCCATCCAAGGTAGGCACAGGTACTACAGTGGCTTTTTATCTGTCCTTGATTTTGCAGAATGTTCTGGTTTCTGTCATATTTTTATATTGTTGATTTATGCTTATAATTATTCAGAAAGTGCCTGTTGCTCTGTGTTTAAGTAGCAATGCTTTAATGACCATCAGTAAGCTTGTCTGAGATTGTAAGATGCAAGTAAGTTTTAATAAGCATACTGTTAAAGATCTGCCAACACTGAAAGCCTTTCTGTTGTTTCCATGCAGAGAATAGTTACATAACTAGATAACGTATAAGCCTTGGGTACTGAAATGCATATGACAGTATTTGTAATAAAGGACAGGATTACAGTATTTTAAGAAGCTCATTACATTTGTTGGAGACTTGCAGTCAGCATTGCAGGCTTTACCTGTAAGCTAAACAGACTGCCAATCTATTGTGTGTAGTCCATGACGTGTTTAGTAATGCTTTAAGCAATGTATGTTGAGCTTGTTTCTTGTTTGCTTTTCATTTTTTACTTTGATCATGTTTTCCCCATGAAACAAGTAGATAGTTGTCAGGCAGCAGGTCTTTTTTGGATAAGAAACATTTTTACAAGTGGGGGTATCACAGAGATTGCTACTTTAATAAAGCTGAATAAAAATTATAATTAGAACTGCAGTGCAAGGAGAAGTGGTTTGAGTTGAGTGCTGTTTGTTTTTCTTATACTTGATTTTGACTGGCATTCCAGTAATGTATTTAAAAAGTAAATAATTTTTTCATGCCTCACAACCTTTTTGTTTACATCCAGATATTAAGTAAGCTGTCATGCAGCCAATGCACTTGAAATATTTTTTCTTCTACACTTCATTTTGTCTTGATTGCACTCTCATAATGATGGTTTGGCACCCAGGGCAGCGTATTTAATTAAAGTTAAATTTTGTGTGTTTTTGAGCATAGCTCCTCCCCTTTCTAGCTGGTCACACCCATTCCCATTGACCCCCACCCATTCAGCTGTCTCCTGCAGCCCCCCTTTGATTTTAAGTCACCAGCTGACACTGCTTTTTACCTTATGCCGATAACAGCTAAGGATGACAATATCCTTGTAGACAAAATGCAGTAGTAGTACCGTACATTGTGTTTGTTTGGCGGGGGGCAAGTGCAAATTCCAGATATGTGCATAAAGTGACCTTGTTGTTTAACATCACTCCACAACAGTACATTTCACATTATATGTCCATATACCCATTACATTCACCATCTCATATGGACCACAGATGTGTGGAAAACCTCTGCAGCAGTAGTAATACAAGGTTGGGGTACCAGTAAGGCACTAAGCTAGTAGGCTAGGGATGCACTGGGTCCTACAAAAGAAAAATGCCCTGTCTGCATCAGAAATCCCCATATGGGATGGTAAGGCTATTGCTTTTCTTTCAGTCTGGGTCATCCCCTTCCTACAACCAAGGTGTTGTGTGCCAGGACTATACCATGTTTGCTAACTTGTAGGATGGATGGCTAGTACACTTATCTACATAGCAAGATGTCTGCACAAGTAGTTACATAACCACATTCAAGTTTCGTGGAATGCCCTGTGGTGAGTCCATAATGTACTGTCCTCTAGAGTGAGTGATTGTGCAGTGACTCCAAATACACTGTACTAAATAGGAGCAGTGTACACCACTAGCAGGGAGGGTGTTGAGCAATAGCTAACATATCTTATAATGGGCCTGAGGCTTCTTTACAGTCAGGGGAGTAACTTGATACATGGCACAACAGTTGTATTATTCTAAAATCTACATGCTATGTTTATCTATGTGGCATAAGCATAGACAGATTATATGACATGTCCCACATACAGACATGTATGCAATTTGCTTCTTGTATTGGGTACTTTGACACCCCTGCTTCATATCACAACAATACCCTGAGAACCACCACGCAGAACACCTCCATACACATCCCAACTATGCATGTGGGTAGTCGCCCATCAATGTTGTAACAGAACAAGGATATGGCAATAAACATTCTGAGTCTGGTCCACCTCCCTGCTGCTGGTGGGAGGCATACAGTGGAGGGAGGGGTGGGCATGGTCTATGACCTATAGCACCACCATTTCAATGCCATCATCTAGTGTTGTGGGCACTGTTGAGCAATGTGGATGTACATGTGATTGTTTATTCAGTCAGAGACCACCTGTGGCACAACCTACAATCCTCTGTGTGTGTTTTGAATCATGTCTATGACCATCAAAGGAGTATACATCTCCTGCAGGCACCATGGACCTGTCCACCAGACTCTGGCACAGTGCTACTTCAACTACCAGATCTGCAGCCCTGCACATATATGCATGCACTTCAGAACTGCCCACCACTACTACCACTACCACCTTGTCAAAACAATGGAGACACCACCCCCTCCCTACCTGGAATCCCCAGGTCACCACAATCATTTGTGCATACCAAACCTGCACACATACTCTCACACACACACACACACACACACACACACACACACACACACACACACACACACACTGTTAACTCTCATCGCCACCCTCATGCACACACTACCTGTTGTTAACTCTTCTTACTGTGACCCTCCCATCCTGCACATACAATAACAGCTATGTGCTGCCCTAAGCACTCTGTTACCTGGGATGACTGCATTTGATGCGCAGTTATCCAGCCTACATATGGTACATTATAGTGTGGGTGTAGTTTTGCATGCATCATTTATGATGGTATAAGTACTGCCAAAACTGGCCCATAGTTATAAACCAGATGCTGTCTCTTAGACAGTGCCACAACAGACTATGCCTGCTTTTGATGATCATGCCCTGCAGCCCGCTCCCCAGGGTGTCCTCATCAAGCACAAACTTCATTGCTGATTCCAGGGCTAACTTTTGAATATCTGTCCTGTTCTGTTTGTGTATCAACTTTGCGTAACATTGCATACATTGCAGAGATGTTACTGAATATCTTCGGTTCCTCCAATAAGTGCCCACAACTGCCAAAAGATGATAATTCCACAGTTTATTGACAAAAAACAACGAATGAACGATACTGGACGCACAGTTAGACACTAAAAACACTTAAAACACAGTGAATGCGATACAAAGTTAAGCGTTTTCAGCCAAATCAGCTGGCCTTCATCAGTTCTGATGAAGGCCAGCTGATTTGGCTGAAAGCGCTTAACCAAAGATTTGTCAGTAACTGAGTGGATTTTATTCTGATGTTACTGAATATACCAGGGTCATACTGCAGTGCACCACCAAAAATGTTCTGACAGTGGAAGTGTGTCTTTAACAGTCCAAGTGCACATATGACAAAACTCTGGTCTGTGACAGGGCATTATTGTATGCATTCTTTGCCATTGTCTTTGGGTTTCTTATTGGTTTCATTAAGCATGGCTCCAGGGCATATCTGGCATCAAAAATAAGATTGTCCTGTGGAAAATAACCCTGTACAAACCACTGGTATAAGTAACACATATGCCAGATTGAAACTGTGTGCATTGCCTGCGTGTCCTGTAGATACATTGTATATTATACTGTGTGGAACCCTTTGTGCTGTTTTTATACACCATCTATGCTCCACAGGTGGGATCCTTATTACAAAGTATGTGCAGTCAATGGCACTCAGTACTGCAGGAAATTGTGCTATGTCATAAGATGTTTGCCATGATATCGTGTCTCTGCTATTTGTTTCATGGAAGCCAAATATTCTCCTCCACATACTGTAACATGGCATTTTGGAACTGGTTGAGTATGCTTGAGCAGATGCCTGCAATATACTCTCCATGCTGTCTGTTGGTCACTGAAAGGCCTCTGTAGCTGTATTTCTCAAAGCCACACATACCCTGCTGTTCAGAGGGAAGGGGCTCCCTACATTTCATGAGCCTGCAATTAAGGGTGGCATATCTTGGCCAGCTGCTGTATGGTGCTTATATCCATATGGTAGTGATCAACTATTTCTGCACCATGGAGGATATGGTATGTAAGGGATACACAGATGATTTAGCATCAGTAAGGCCGATTATGTGCACCTCCATGAGGATCAGCAGTGACAACAGCCTTTCTTGTCTAACGAATGCTGCAGCTACTCTACATATTTTCATGGTCTGTTTCTCGTAACTCCAAGATTTTACTGCAGTAAATAACACTGATGGTAGTATCTCTTCACATGAAATATGTATGTCTGTAAATAACTCCAGCATATTATTTACCTTCATTTGTATCTTCACTTTCCCTCATTTTAGCACTGTTGCTCATCTGTATGTCATTATACCACCATCTGCAAATTAGCTACACAATATTTCATAGCTTTCCATAATGGCACTTAGTATGGCATTGAATTGTCCACACCTGGAGCATTGCCACTCATCAAGTAAAATTTCTACTGTAGCATGTAAACTGTTCCTGAAACTCAGGTCAAGTCTGAGTGCAATGTGGAAATCTTCTTTCACTTTTTATTTTTTCTTGAGTTGAGAGCGCACACCTCTCAACCAATCGGGGACAAATTTCAACAGAATCAGGGACAAGTTAAGAAAAAATCAGGGACAATCAGGGACACTTTTAAAATATTAGTGCTATTAACTTGAAACATTGACAGAATCAGAGCATATGAATTAATGCACATTTTCTGAAGCAAAATAAGTCTTTAACTCTTAATTATTGTCATTATTCATTGTGTAATTCACCACCTTTCCTCCAAAAGTCACTAGTTTTAGGAGGGATTAAGAGGGACAGAGCTAAAATTTGAGTCAAAATCAGGGACATCCCTGAAAATCAGGGAGAGTTGAGAGGAGACAAAGGGGCAGCACCTTCAAATAAATAGCAAGACTAGGTCAGTAAATATGAAATAATTAACCTAAACAATTTTCCTTAGACAAGTTTATGGAGAGAATAGGCTATGCTAATAAATAACATTCTTGTTCATGTTTTATGTTATAATGTTTATAATTCAAGTTATTTTAGTCATTCTGAAAGTAACAGTTTGTCACAAAATAATTGTTTAAAAAATAACTGTTAGCCAGAGTTATGCTTCTCCAATGTCTGAAAGCAATCTAACAGATGTGTGTGTGTGTGTGTGTGTGTGTGTGTGTGTGTGTGTGTGTGTGTGTGTGTGTGTGTGTGTGTGTGTGTGTGTGTGTGTGTGTGTGTGTGTGTGCCTGTGTGTCTGTGAGTGAGAACAAGTGTGCATCTATGTGCATGCATGCAAGTGGTGAATGTTTCTCTAGCATTATCCTTACACAGGTGTAAGACCCAAGGCTGTAGATCCCAATACTGAAAAAATAAAACACAGTTTCAAGAAAACAGCAAATTTCAATACTCACTTTTACAACATTAAAGGAATTCCACAGGGAACTTCACCACCTCTACTATATATATATATATATATATATATATATATATATATATATATACATATATATATCCACACTAAGATCACTGTATACCTGTGAAGGGGGAATGCTCTGAGGTACCATAACCTCACACTTGTATATATTTCCATTTTGCACCTGTAGTTCTACTATTCCAAGAATGGAAGTGATTATCTTTGGAATTTTAACATACAGAAATGCATTTCACGAAAGTCAGGATTTCCTGTTTTTTTTTTTTTTTTGCCCAGAGGCTTACCTCAGTGCAGTAAGATGCTGATCTATCCAATCCATCTGTTGCATATAACCTATGTGGAGTTACCAGTCCCCTATTTATCTGTCTCATGCCTTTTTTCGCCAGTCCCTGGATCCCCTTAGATTTTCTTCTATTAAAGCAACACTGCACTATTCCTTCTGATAAGACCCTAAATGGTCCTGCCATATTCTGTGTGAAATATTTTCATTTTGAAACGTGAACTACCATATCATGGGCCTTAACAGCTTACCATAAAACAGCACTGACAAAGAAAAAAAGAAAAATAAAATAAAAAGCCTCAGTATCTATGTAATTACTGAAACATTGTTTATTCACTCCAAAGCTTAGTTGAATAACAGCGTTTATATTAACATGCTTAGGTCTCCCAGAGAAAAGGAACATTCCATCCTGTATGTATAAAACTATGATCACAAGGCCACAGTTTGATCTTCTTCTTTCAGCTTTTCACGGTTAGGGGTCGCCACAGCGGAACTCTGGTCCGCTAATAATTGGCAGTAGATTTTTACGAAGGCCACAGTTTGATATTGTCAAAAAATGTTGTTTTGCATGGAGGGCAAGCCCCACTGCACCTCCCCTTCACACTCCCTGCTGTTTAATACAATAATCCCCTTGGTCACTATTACACAGATTAAAGGCAAACACTTGATTTTTTGCATAAAAAATCAAATATCTACTTTCCTCTTTCTATCAGAAATTTCAGAGAAAAGCACCTTTTTTGAAATGCTCATAATTGCCATGTTGCAGTTGTGTTTAGGAAAAAATAAATAACTCTTCAGATGCGTTTCCTTTTTTTTTTAAAAATTCTTTTTATTGATTTTTAGTCATAACATAACAAATCATATCCAACAACATGACTAAAAGATATGTAGACAGAAATTCCTCTACATACACTAACTATATACAAAGCCCATCTATGTAGAGCCCCCGCGCCGGAGGTTCGAATGCTGTGTGATTATGTTAATATACATTCATACACCAATTTCCATGCATCCCTCTGTGATGGATTTAGCCTCATGGAATACCACAAGTATTTGTGAGCAGAAAAATGCTTCCCAGCTATTTTTTTGAGTCCTTTCCATGAAAGGGTCGATCTATCTTTCCAATTTAGGGTGATATAGTATTTTATCAGCGTAAAGGATGTTATTAGGAAATGAATATTCTTAATGTCCATGCCTACCGGGGGTATATGAAGGAGGGCGAATTGCCATGAAAGCGTAGATTTTTCATAACCCATTTTTTCTAATTTGACTCTGAGGGCACACCAAAGTCTGTAAGAGCATTTGCAACTCCAAAAGATGTGGATAATATCTGCTTCCATCATAGGGCAGAATTGGCAAAAGGGTGGGACTTCCTTGTACATCTTGTTTAGTAAAGCAGGGGTGTAGTATGCATTATTTACTATCATAAGTTGGGTATACCTGAACTTTAACAGAGGAATAGCTTTAGAAAATTTTTGAGTGGCTTGGGCAATGGACTTAGAGGAAATCGAGGGGTCTTGTTTTAACCAAAAATCAGAATGGATAGCCTCTTTCGAGCATCTAATTGCTGAGATTAATTTATAGGAGTGAGAGACCATTTTCTTTTTACGAGTTAGTAGATTCCATAGTACCTTACACATCTCTATTTGAGGATCGGAAATATCTGTATCTCTCCAGAATTTCTTGCAAATGTCCATTAGTTGTCTAATCATGATGGTGTACTTGATCGAAAGCTTAAACTTGTTTCTGATGGAAGAAATATGTTCCATCCTGCATGAGAAGAAGTCCAGAACAGTTTTACTTTTGATCAGTGGGAACGTATTCAAATTAACCAAATTCTCGTTTAGTTTAATGTTAGGATTAAGGTGTAAAGGTTGGAAAAGATGAAAAGCAGACTGTAGATCTAGGGATTTAAACAAGTTTTGTGTACATTTGATTTGAGACCATAGGTCATTTTGAATTTTGTACTTTCTTTTGGCAGATATGTCTAAGAAAGGTAGGGCCATGGGATTAATGGAAAGAGTCTTAATATAATTGTGATAAAGTTTGACCCAATTCAGATGCGTTTCCTAAAGAAAATGAAATCAGGAACTATAATGTCTGGCATTAGTCAATGCCTGCGATTATCAATATCTTATCACATATGTTGCAAAGGAAAGCTGTAAAAGTGAGGTAAATCAGGGGTGTCCCTAAAATTAAGGAACAGCCAAGAGCTACTGTTCATCTTCACGCTGCCACTTGTAGCCAGTTCTACCCCTCTAACCCTGCCTTTAGAAATGCACTCATGTCATTTGTCCACAGACAATGTATTGTTTCCACAAACCTTTCAAGCTCTTATCTCTTCAGTGGGTGACTCAGTCAAGGACACTTTTTAAATACTTCATTGCAAACTTTAAAAGTTGACAGAACAAAGAAGACCAGAATTAACATACATTTTCTGAATAAAATAAGTTATTATTTTGTGTCTAATCCACCATCTTTTCTAAAAAAAAAATAATAATCACCAGTTTTAAGACAGATAGAGCGACTTGTTCAGGGCCATCCCTGAAAATCATGGTTATGTCAGCATGGAAGGAGATGTACCACAGGACTATTACTTTCCAAAGTATCATCTGCTACCCCATATTGCCTTTTTAGCAGAGTCCAGCTAACAGACATCCCAACATAACCAACATCAAATATGGAACATCGTTGATTCGCAGTGCCATAAGTCTCATTAACAATCTGCCTGAGCTTGAAGCATTCCTGTATTTGGAACATGTCCATATCTGTGTAATTACTGAAACTTGTTTAAATGTTCTGAAAGGGCTCCCTCTATACTTGGGTTTTGTACCTACTGTGCCTTCACACTTGATGACAACTGTGGAGGTATCTCCACATTTGTTAGAGTTCACATCTAGACAGATCCCCAGAGACCCACAAACAAAACTCATTAAACTTCAAATCACACTAAATAGAACCAACTAGAAGCATATAGCCTGTTTCAGGACACCCTCTATATCCCTTGAAAGTCATGCATGGTCCCTAAATGTACTTGATGAACTCCCTATAAATCAGAACTCCATCATTTTGGGAGACTTTAATTTCCCCCCTCAATAAATGGAGTACCTATAGTGTCAATGTAGGATATGCTCAAATGTTCTAAGATTTAATAAACAAAAACTGCCTGGGTCAGATTGTTAACAAAACCACTAGGTACCATAATATTCTTGACCTGGTTCTTTTGAGTATAGCTTCCTTGTGTACTATGATCTTGGTATCTCTTTCCCAGATTAATCAGATCATAAACTAGTTACCTTCACCTTCCAAATTTCTAAACTCACTGAAACCAGTATCTGAGAATTCAATGATTCAAATATACTAATCTCATCAAACTCATGATAAAGTTTCAAAATTCACTCCTAGTAGCATCTCCCAAGGCCTGGCTGTGGCAGGTATCTTCACAAAGGAATTCCTTTGATCCTATGCACACTTAATAAATGTGCAGAACTGACAAACTGTACAACAAATGAGAAAACCTTAAAGTATACAGAAAATCAAAAGACTCAAATATCATTTCATGTGATTCCTATAATCAGGGACATTTGAGAGGTATGTGTATCCATAGCATTCCTGCTTTATCTTTCTCTGCTACAGAGAGCATAATAATAGGTCTTCTGAGAGTTCCTCCATTCCCCAGCACTTCAGTTCCTCTCAACATTGCAGTAACTTTCTGCCACCTACTTTATACTAGTTTAACTGCCTTCCAGAGAATTGGCTGGCATAAATAGGCACAGAACACCAAATGAACCTTTAATGATGCCCTACAAAATGGAAGAAGCAACTTAGATTTTCTGAACACCATTTCCTGTGTTACACATCTCAGTATCCTTTTGCACCGCATCACTATACTCTCATGTTGTATTGTATAATACAGCCTAGGCATCATTATAACCTCTAAAACCTTTTCTTACTCATTTGTCAAGCCAACGACCACTATTTCTAACAGGTATACTCCCCCCTGGATTACCCTCACAAAATGAAAATCCTGCCTTTTTGTCTTGAATCCCAGATACCTCCAATGAGCCTTCCATGCAGATTACACTGGTACTTGCTGGCAAATGAACCCTTTTTCTGTGACCATTATACAGGTCTGTTTGTCACTAGCAAGCTGTCTGAGCTTGCAGTCCAACTCCAATGTGTTATGAGACAGAAATATCTTAGCGTTAAGTTTTAGTACTAAACCTTGTCTTGTCCCACTGTCAGTGATTTCTCTCAAGACTGATTATCCCCTATCACAGTCACCAAATGGGTTAATGCCTGTATTATCTGTATAAAGAGGTATTGAATTTGTTGGCTGTGGTATCATTTTGTTTCTGTGCATTTGATGTTGGCTATGTGGCTTTGCACAACTTTCAGCCGTTATTCAGGGTAGTCTGTTAGTAGGCAAAACAATTGTCATTCACAAGCAGAGGCTGTTTGGTGGCCACTACAGAAAGGACATAATGACTTCAGTGTATTCCACTGTTCAACCTGAAGCAATCACTAGCACACTACTTATTGTCCAGAGTGCCTCCATCTGTCCTGAGATCTACCCCTGAAGGTACACCAATTCTTGTATGGCTTCCAAAAAAACCTCAGTGACCATGCCTTTTCTGTTCTGAGTCCTATTTATAATCAGTTGCCGCCTACTCCATGTTCAAGGTGCTACAAATAAAAAGTTTTCAGACATAACTTATCACTGCTCTGAGAAATAAGAATTACATTGATTTGCTTTACAATCCTCCTATTACAGGGTCACCTTCTATTTTTCTTTCTTTTTTTTCTTTTCTAGATTAATCATACATAAGATAAAAATGAAAATGAAAATCCAAGTGACCTACACTAGGTAAATTGCATATTGGGCATGTTTTACTTTCTCCAACACTAGGATTTTTTGTAATAATTACAGACTTCTTATTCTGCCCTCTGATATTAGAAATATTACCCTATCTACATCTTCCTGTACTTAATATTTTAACTAATAAAATGCCTGTAGTTATTTAAATTAGCATATAATCGCAAATGCTGGCCATTCAGTCACCTTTGGAGTTTCTCGTTATATCCTGATTTCATATTTGTCTGTTGTATGCTGTACTGTGTATCACATACTGATTTATGTACTTTCCTTGTGGACTACATTTAATGTATATGCCAAGAATTTTTTGTACTGTATTTGCTTATATATATATTTTTTTTGCTTGTAGATGGGTCCATTGCTGAAGTTGGTCCTCTTTGATAAGTATCCCAATTACTAAATAATAACTATAAATAAAAATAAACTATGATTTCATAATTTTGTGTGACTAAGGCAGATACAGTCTATAACAGGTGCTACATTGCCTATATTAGGGCCACTATGTTTTTCACTGTTTATAAGTAAACTAATGGCAGGTGTTTCCTGGGATTCATTCTACCCTTTATGCAAATGGTGCTGTACTGCTTCAGCAAGGGTCCTCTCTCTTTCTCATAGATTGAAAACACAATTCTAGAAAGTTTTTTGCAAATTTTGGGTGTGGTGTGAGAAGACAAAACCACACACAATCTACTTCAGATTCCACACAGTATTATTTTGAACTCAGTAAAGGCCTTTCTCATTTATGTATCACCTACACATCCCAAATATCCCAAAAAAACTGTATGGAGAACAAAGTACCTCTATCAAACCAATGAATATATGTATCCAAAGAAAGAGGTAACAAACACAACTTGAATATGCACTTTATTAGATACACGAAAACACAGTAAATAAGAAGCTTCTTCAGATTTCTAAAAACGAAATAAACATCTCCATTTATATAGAAAACGCTGTTCAATTAATCAATAGAACTTAACCAATCAGCTACTATGATCAATAAATATCATTAAATCTTTAAATGGAAGGCTTTTCAAACTAATATAGATGAAACATTTAGTAACATCTTATTCACTCCATAATAGAGTGAAATTTAATGTACTATTAAAACATTGCAACTCTCTCAAATCAAACTATTTATAAAAACTGTAAATAAAACATCCATACAAAAATCCATTTGGAACAGCTTTAAATAACTTTTTATCAACTGTTCCTACAATAAAAAGAACTATAAAAACCATGACAAAAGACTTACTTTAACAAGTTATGATAAATAATGTAATAAAATTGCAGGAAAAATTGCATTCCTACAAACAGCTTATGAATAATAGTATAACACAAATAAAAACACCACATCAACATAGAAACATGCACATGACTATTTAAATATGACTAACAATTCTCAAAAGTATATGTATGAAAACAATGAAAATAATAAAACACGTATAAACAGCAAAACACTAACTGTGTACATAAAGCATAAAGGTGTTGGACTCATGAACGAATACAGGAAGAGCTATGTGCAAAAAAATAAAAATAAAATAAAAATCAGCCTATTCTCTAAGAGATCTATCTACCAGGAGCAGCTTCAAAGATACCTTTTCATTCAAGCTATATGCTTTATCTGCTTGTAACTTTATTATCCATCTCATTCCAAACTTCTCAGTAATATTCTTGTGAACACCTAATCTAAAACTCCTATTAATGATTTCCAAGACTAAAAATGAAAATTTATGGGTGAGATCATGGCTGTGGATGTGTCTAGCTAGAGCGTTACCTTCATCCTTCCAATTGATGCCATATAAATGTTCCCTAACATGCTCCTGTAAGGAGGGTTGGTTTTACCTATGTAAAATACTGGGCATTTAGTGCAGCATGCTAAATAAACTAAATCCCTTGTCTTGCAATCTGCATAATGTGTACACTCATAAATTTTATCAGTGGTGGGATGAATGAATTTTATTACTACTGGCCATATATGAACAGTAGTTGCAACTCCTACAACTAAAAGTCCCACTCCTCTTGGCCTTTATTGCAGAAAATGGATGACTTCTGTACTTGGAGTATTCTCTCCCTATTCTCATCCTAGGATCAGCTAGATATACTACTATGTTATGTTTTATTTCTGTCAGTATCTGCTGGCTGATTTCTCTTTCATCTAGGAGACAACAGCACCCTCTCTCACTCCAGAAGTTTAAATGTTATCTTTCTGCAGCAAACAGCTACACTACACCAGGAGAGGTTGCTATGTAACCTCTTAGTCTGTAATAATTTCCCTGGCTTCTCAGGAAACTGAAGGCTGCTCCTTCATCTCAAAACTCCCTGGGATCCCAACAAAAATATTGACCTATTCCATTACTTATCTCCTTCCATTACTACTACTGCTAACTGTTGTCATTCCTGTTCTCCTCTTATTACCATTGACCTCTATGATACTTCATTATTTCTCTTATTACTACTGTCCTCTGTGTTACCCCTCTGCTCACCGTACTACCATTATTCATTCCATTATACATCTCCTCCCATTACTACTATTACTAACTGCTGTTACTCCTGTTCTCCTCTTATTGCCACTGACTTCCTTCATAGTTCATTCCTCCTCTCATTAACTACTGTCCTCCCTGTTACTCCTCTCTTCATCCTACAACTGTTGTTCATTCCATTACACTTCTCCTCCCATTACTACTATTCCCCAGTGTTGCCCCCATCTTACTACCACTGACTTCACTGCTCTGATACTTGAAAACCTCCCCTCACTATTAATGTCCTTCCTGTTACTCTTTCCTTTCCCTCTAATTCAAACATCTACTATGTAATTTAAATGTCTCAAATTTTAATTATAACTTATTGTAATTCTAATGGATTAAGCTATGCTTGATTGTTGACTCTCTATGTATAGTCTGTCCTAATTAATTGTATACATACATGTAATTTTCAGTAGCATTCTCAAGAACATGCACTTCCTGATCATAATGTAAGAGGGTTAAATTAAAGCTATAAAAAATTACCTTAATTCTTTTCTGTTACTTTCCAGAATGTTTGTTGACCATCCTGGGTCCAGAAAGCAGCTAAAAAGATTTTGGACCTGTTCATTTTCCCTGGTAACAGAAACATGAAAGAATACATAAATTAAGCCTGTTTTTTTTTTTTTAATTATTTATTTATTTTATTGTATATATCCTTTGTTGATTAGGTTAGTCCCTCCTTACAGGGGAGACTCAGTGTTGTACTTATACTGACAAAGGGAAATTTGACAAGGGAACTGGAGAAACTCACCTACTCTATTTTAGAATTATTGCTGTGGGATCTTTTACACCTACCTGTGCTATCACCAACTCAAGCAGATGGGGCATTGGTTTAACATCACATCTAAAGGATGGCACACTCAGGAATGCAGCAACCCCTAATGCTGTATTGCAGTGTTGTTGTTGTTTGTCTTTTGGCTTTTCTCGGTTAGGGGTCGCCACAGCAGAACTCCGGTCCGCTAATGATTGGTAGTAGATTTTAATGAACATCGAGGTGCCAGCTCGACATCCAACCTTCAACGAAGGCACGCCCATTTACACATGTCTTTCGAACCCTCATCCAACCGCGGGGAGGACATGCAGACTCCACACAGAAGACACTCCCCGCACTCCAGCCGAGAATTGAATGGGTGAACCTCTTGCTATGAGGCAACAATGCTACCGCTGCACCACCGCGGCAGTAATGGAAAATTAATCTATTCACCTGAAGTGAGAATAGAACTTACAGGCTTCTGATCTTCCAACCACAAAGGCAAGTGTGCTACCTGTATAGCCTCTGACACTTTAATCTGTCTTATCTGCAACAGATTGAGAGGAAAAATAAAAACATTCAAAAGAGAAATGTAATTTTTGAAGCTAACCCCATACTATCAACAGGAAGTATGCTATGCTATTGATATGGTAGATTTTTATGTTGCTATAAACAGAATTGTTACTTTCAGCAGCTTTAGTGCTGTCACATTTCTGCATTTCAAATTTATGGATGCAGAATTGTGGCAATTCTAAGACTTGTCATTGTAAAGTATATATGCATAAACTTTGTTTGGGTTGGGGAGGTCTGAAAGACAGATAATGGGAGAGATGGACAGCGAAAGGGGAAGAGAAAGGCTTCCAAAAAGTTTCTTGTGTTTCACATTGAGGACTGCATTTATGTGCACATGTTGTACTGTGTACATGTAAGCATATCTGAAATACGGAACTGGAAGATACAAGGGTATATACAGAATACGGCAATATTGAGATGCAATAGGAAAAAACAGTGAAATAGTGGATAATTCAGAAATTACACTGCTGTGAAAATGTGATATCGCTAAACAAATTTAATATGCTTTCTGCAAAATGGTGTGTGTGTGTGTAGGTACATCTAAAGGAGCATTTACTGTTAATGTTGTCAAGGGGCAAATAAATGAGGAACGGTTGCACGATTATAAATTAGCTCTAAACTTTGAAACAGGAATACACAAGTCTAACACTTCTGTCTGCTGCAAGCATTCAATAGTGATATCAAATTCCATTTAGATTACAAGAACAAAAAAAGCAGCTACTCCTGTTCATTTAGTGTTTTCATCTTCTACTGGCATTTCTTCTCTATGTCTGACACAGAAGTGTCTAAAGTTAACCACCTGAGAGAATGCCAGAGTTCTGAAGAATCCTGTACTTGTTTTATCAGGCATTTATCTTTTTACTCTGACTTGTTCACTGTTCTGTAAGGCTATAACATCATTTCCCTGGAGATCTCCACCTCTGTTAAGTTACTGATGGAAGAGAAGCAGTGCAAGAAATGGCAATAAAAACTGTGTGGAATTTATGCAAGCAAAACTAGGAAGAAACAGTACAGGAATTCATATGAATAGTGATGGTAAAACATCTAAGTATATTAATGCATTCCAAGAAGACAGTGTTTTTTTAGAAAATGAAATTTACAAGAACAAATAGGCAAAGCTAGAAATATAGGGTCAGTCAATCAGAGGTTATAAGAGAAAGGTTTTTGTATCTTGGGTTCAACATAGGAAGACAGTATGGTAAATATGGTCATTATATGAGTTGATAAAACTCATGTTTCTCTTCAACAACATCCATGGTATTTACACACTAAGTATATTTCAGGACAAATATGTTATTTAAAAGAATGAAAAAATGGAACTGTGCTTATCCTACCTGCCAGATAAGATTGTTAATCTAAAAGTGTGTCCCCAAATTACTGTTGATCCCAGCAATAGATCACACTCATCTTCTAGAGGGTTAGATGGTGAGAATAACAGCGAAAGTCCAGGCTAAAGTAGACGGCTTTTGACTTACCAAGTTCACTGATGATTGCAAATTACGTGTAATCACCTAGTCCCCCAAACAATGTTAATATATTACAGAAGGGGCTAACATAGACAAGTGACTGATGCAAAAGCCATAGTCTAAAACTAAACACAAAAATGTGTATTATTATCCCCTTCAGCAAAGCGGAATTCCCTGCTAATTAAAATATTGACAGCATCCCCAGAAGTTCAAAACCAGTGGTGCGAGATCTGGGAACACAGGTAGATAGCAATCTGAACTTTGACCACCAAGTTTCCACAGTGGTAAGGAAAGTCTTCTACATTGAGCATCTCATAAGTAAGGGCATTGCATCCAGGTCGAAGGATGTTATAACTCCACTGTACTCTACCCTCATCAGACCAATAGAGTACAATGCTCCCTTCTGCATGTACCTCACCAGACACCTGCAGTAGCTGGAGAGACCACAGAGGTTTCTCACCAAGTAAATATAGAGCCTCCAAACCCTGACTTAAGTGGATAGACTGAAAGCCCTGTCATTGTACTCTGTATCATATAGGCTGCTGACAGGTGACTTGTGCCTGGCCTACAGGGTAGTCTCTGACCCTGCCCTGATTGATATGCTGCACATCTGCAAGTCAAATGGCACAAGAATCACTTGCTTTAGGGATCTTAGCCTATTCTGTGACATTAACAGAACATGGTGGAGAGACAGATATATCTCCCAGAGATTGCCGCTACTCTGGAATAAATTTCCAGTTCATATGAAACAGAGCTCCTCACTGACACTATTCAAGTACAACCTGGACAAATGGATGGGAGACTGCAAATGTACCCCATGGGTGGCACCCATGTCCCTCATGGGCAGGAGTAGTCAGTCTGTAGCATAGACTGGCTCTGCAAATTACATCCATCTAACCAAGGACGATTGAGGCAACTCAGGATTAACATGGCTAAGCTTGTAAGGGCTCTAGAGCTGCTAGACTAGTAACCTTCTATGAACCTATAAACTAAGAAAATCTCTGGTCTTTTTGAGACAAGGGATAGTGTCTCATCATCATAGGGTTCTGATTTCCAAGGTAGCTTCTTTCTAATTTCCTGGCGGTGTACTTATTTGGAGGGGAAGCCCAATCTCAATTTATTGCAGTCTGCTGACAGTTACAGAAGTTATTAGATTTAACCTGTTGAAGCTGAAGAGATCTCAGGAGCCCATTTGAGTCTTCAAAAATGTTTTTCTGATTGCTGAGACAGATGGTCACACCAAAACTAATGGTTAACTAAGGATCCTTCATGAGCTTATATGACTTAGAAATGGGGGTGTTCCCTAGTCTCGTCCCTCCCTAGGCATGGCTTCCCCTCGGGATTGGAGTTAAGGACCTATCAAGGAGCTGGCCATGGGATGTGCTCCCCTTAAAAAGCTTAACTGTTTTCTGATTATTAGTCCTTCAGTTTACACACCCGATCTATTACAGTTCAAAGCATTCAATTATCTACATATCAGATCTATTATAGTGCAAAGCAGTCAATTACCGTCTGTATTAAAGTCATATATTTAACAAAAACAAATCTTGGTGTTGCTTTCTTGTAGTATTGTGACCAGTACTTTAAATAGTGTCCAGATTTATATCCTTATCTTGGACAACCATTGTTTTAGGATGGAGATTTTGTGGTGCTTTTGCCTATGCTTCTTAGATCTGTCTCATCTTTTTCAGTTCAAAGCTAGAGGGGGATTTATAGCTATGACTTTTGATTTTTATGGGATAATACATAATGTATTGCTATTCTGTCTTATGTCACGCATGCTATGGACCCTGTGGTTCATGTCTCTAGCTTTTAGCTCCAGAGGGGCAAATTGGTCAGCAGCTTCAAAGTAAAATGGTAAATGCTAGTTGGGAGAATTGAAGACAATATTTCTGTTCATGTGGGTACCTGCTAGGAGCTTTTCAATTAAGCTTTATTAGTAAGAGTTTTAAAGTTAAAATTTTTATCGGTTTTTAATGGGTAAACTTCAGAAAGAACACATAAAATGCATGCCATAAACTGCTGCACTCTTATCTCTGTACATCTTAGACCATGTGGTAAGTATGTTGACTCAAGGGTATTCAGAAAGGTGACTGATCTGCAGGTTCCTAGTTAATTTTTAATAAAAACATTAAAAATTAATTAAAAAGAATACCTACAACCCATCAGTTATTTTGGTTAGGCGAAACCCATTTTTTTTTTTTTTTTAATTAATTTTAAAGTTCTTTCCTATATACAGGGATCAGCTAAGGAGACCATGAGTTTTGCTTACTCTGTAGCTACACCTAGAGCTATTCTTATTCAAAGTGTGATTTTCCACACTTTAAGAGACTTAAATCTAGGTGTGTGCCAAGTGTTACTTAGGGAACATTTATGTATATGGGTTTAATCTTTTGTAAAAGTACACTTTCAATTAGCTATTTATTAAGTGACTTTTTATGGGCACACTAACTAATATGGTGGCATTTTTCACAAGATGTGTTATGGACCACCTGGTTTGTGTGTCTAACTGTAGGCACAAGCAGGGCCAAAAGTAGTACATGCTGTTTGAGTATACAATATGTGGGATGATTAAAGTTGGACAAATATAAAGGCCAGATCATGGAGTAAACAAGAAGGCAGGTTAGCCTGGGGTTGATACTCAGGACTATAACACATGTTGTCATTTAGAGGGACCTGGCTCCATCTGCTCTTGAGACATAATATATGGCTGATAGACCTTGTTGCGTGGTTACATGTGTTGTAATTGATTGTATTAACATCTCCTTCCTGTTAGCAGACTGTCGAGCAGTCACTAATTTAGTGTTTAACGTTTTTGGGACTGTGTGGGTTGGTGGAGATTTGTATTATTAGGGATGATTCAGTGATTACTGATTAAAACTGAATATTCAGGAGTGGGCTGTAGTTATGGCTAAAAATATACGATTCATTTCCAGACATTAAAGCTTATCCTTGGGAATTATACCGGGCCATATTGTATTGTGGATCTTGGAGGTCATTGCAGCTAGGTTAAGCCTGTGAGATACTATTAATTAAAAGTTCCTTTGTGACATTTCCAAGTCATATGAGCTCATGAAGAATCATTAGTTAACCATTAGATTCAGATCAGTGCTCATCTGTCTCAGCAATCAATAAAACATTTTTGAAGGCACAGAGAGTTCCTGACATTTCTTCAGCTTCAATAGTTTAAGTTTGATAATGTCTGTACCTGTCAGAAGACCACTAGTAATTGGGATCGACGTTCCCTTGCAAATAAAAGCAACACTAGGAAAACAGAAAGAAGCTATGATGGAAATCAGAACCACCCCTACATTGACTAGATGCCATGCCTGGTCTCTAAAAGGCCAGAGGTTTTCTTACCTTCCGAATAAGAAGTAAGTCATATCAAAAATAATAAAAATGCCACTGTTTCCACCAAAAAAAAAATCATATGTGACCCACTTTCTCTACCTCATCCCTCAAAACTAAAATCCATAATAATTACTATACATGGAGTAAGCTTTTAACTCAGCTCCCACTCTTGTCAGTGCCTTCAGCTTAGAAGACAGATGATTCAGTTGGCTAAATGTCCCACACTATGTATGCAGAATGAATCTGCTTTCTTATATTTTGATTATCTGCATAGATATACCATTGTACTATTATCTTTTGCAGTATTTATTTCTACGCATTAATATATATAGTGATGACTACAAAAGGTCTGGCAATTTTACCCCTTAATAATTTTATGATAAATAAGTAACTGATACTTTCTTGAAGGGATTCTACTCAAAAGACAATTCTTTCAAAATTAAGTCATTAAAAGGTTGTCAAGTGACGTCCTACCAATGTCATCATTATCTGCCCCCTTTTTCCCATTTTCTACATGAGGTTGAGGAATCATGTTAACTGTTTCCATCTCTCTCAGTTCAATTCCAAACTCCTGCCTTCTTCAACACTCATGTCTGACTGTCACAGGTCTTCTCTCACACACAATCCATCCACCTCTTTGCTGGACATCCTTGTTTCCTCTTACCTTCTTCCTGTCTGTCCCAAATCTTCTTCACCAGATTGTCGTCTGCTTTGCTGCATATATATTCAAACCACCATAATTGGTCAGTCTCTGAGTGCATCTTATCACCCTTCTCAGGCACTTTGGTTCCATCATCTCTAGCTACTTTCATCTGCTCTGCCTTTACTGCCCAGTTTCTGTGCCATACAGTAGAAATGGTCACACCACTGTCTTGTACACCTTACTTTTCAGTTTCTTTGGCATTCTTCTGTCATAGAGTACACCTGACATTCTATGCCAGTTGGCTGCAGCCCTTCTGATTCTAGCTTTGACCTCTTCATTCAGACTTCCCTTCTCCTCAACCACCCCTCCCAGGTACTTGAAGCTATTTACCTGTTCCACTATCTTCCCTTCTATCTCAGTTTTGAGTTTCTTCTGATTTCCAAAGTTTGCTGCCATTACCACTGTCTTATCAGTGCTTAGCTTCATTCCATGTACCTTCAGTTTTACCTATGTCACATGAGAAAACTCATGAAAAAACTTGACTGAAAATAATAAACAAATAAATGCATAAATCAAACTGGCAAATGTTTAAAAAACTTATTTTATCTATCTGTCTCTCTATCTGTCTTTCTGCCTGTCGATCTATTAATTCTTAGTACATGGAACACCATATTTATACTCAGGTATTGGAAAAAACATAAACTTTATAAACAATTCCAAACTCTGAGATAAAAACATAACATAAAAGTTTGTTTTAAAACCCATAAGTACTGTTCATATCTGTTCTCATCCTAGAGACAATGTTGGCCAGCAAAGTACAGTGACCGAAGGTAAAACAAATTTTAAAACTTGTTCGAACTTCACTCTGTCACAATTATAAGCAAAACATGTGCCAGAACAATGGCCTGCATTCAAAAAAGCTACTGTGCAGTATACATGAGGTGTACATCTCATGGTAACTTTTTTTGTATTTAGAAATAGCCTTGTGATGATATACATCTTGGTGGGCTGTCTTCACATCTGAGCTATATGCTAATGGGGAATTCTGGGAAATAAGCATGTGGCAGTTGGCCATGTACTCTACCATGGAACAACCAGCAGTCAGGCAGTTATGCCACTCAGCTGCATAAATGCCTTAACACAGACATTTACATATTTAGTTGCCTGTGTAAATACCTGCCATAAGGCATTTACACAGCAGAGTGGCTGTGTAAATCCAGGCCACTCATGTTAATGAACATGGCCAAAGTTTGTGTTCATCGTCTGTGGTAGAAATAAATACTAAGAAGCAGACAAGTAGTGTTGAGGGGTGTGTGTGTGTGTGTGTGTGTGTGTGTGTGTGTGTGTGTGTGTGTGTGTGTGTGTGTGTGTGTGTGTGTATCTGTGGGGCTGCATATGTGAGTGCATGTGTGAGTATGTGTGTGTATGCCTGGGAGGTCACGTTAGGAGAAAGTTAGTCAGAGGGGAGGTTTTGTGTGTGTGTGTGTGTGTGTGTGTGTGTGTGTGTGTGTGTGTGTGTGTGTGTGTGTGGGTGGGTGGGTGGTGTGTGTGTGTGTGTGTGTGTGTGTGTGTGTGTGTGTGTGTGTAAAGAGGGGTTGGAGTTGATATAATCGTTAAAGTCTTTTCCTCCCAGACATAAGGTACAGAGTTTGATACTCACCATTGGAATGAAAATTGGCAAGACTTGAAAGATGGCCCACAAGGACAGCTGGCCTAGTACCTGTCTATGAACCTATGAGTCTTCCCACAAATGTTAGCAACTTAATTTGAAAACACGACAAACCAGAGTTTTATCAATCAAATAAATGCCACATAATGCAGAGTTACAGACATTTTGTTTATAATGAGGCTATTGCTATCATGATTAAATACAAGTAGACTCACCTTTTTTGCTATGCCTCTATCCTGCACTATCCTGCTGAATCCGCCTCCATAAGCTTTACCTCTATCCAGCATTTAGGAGTTGCCTCTTTCCATTAGTAGTGCAGGGGGATGCCCTGGGGTAAATTTTCTGTATCCTATCCATAGATCTAAGTTGTAATTAAATATGGGCAGGGATGAACTTTGTTTTATGTGGATGGGGAGTCTGTTCTACAACAGCATATCCTCTGCGAGATATACTTGTTCCTCCAAACCATTCTGTTAATGTTGCATTGGAAGCTTAGATCCCTAGACCAAGAACTTCTAATGCCATTTGGCTTGCTTAGGTCAGAGGATGCCTTGTACACCACACACGGGTCACCTGTTAGCAGTCTGTAAGATTTTAAAACCAGTAATTTTAATTGGAATCTGATTGCTGCGGTGGTGGTGCTGCGTTAGTGTTGTAGCCTCAGAGTAAGATGTTGTCCTTTTTGATTCTCAGCTAGAACGTCTTCTGTGTGGAGACATGCGTAAATGTGCATACCTTCGTTGAAGGTTGTGCATCAGGGCCGGCAACTCAGCATGTAAAAATCTACTGCCAATCATTAGCAGATCGGAGTTCCGCTGTGGCGACCCCTAACTGGGAAAAGCCGAAAGACACAACAACAACATTTTTAATTGGAATCTGACTTTTTTGGTAATAGTGAATAGATTTAAAATTTAAAAATGATTCACAAATCTGATGAGTAATAGCTGAAACGCTATAGTTTTTGCAGTGTAATTTAGTTCTTGTGAGTTGTAGTGAAGGAGATGAGGGGGATATGGATCTTAGTTCATAGTTAGTGGTTGACGGGGGCAATTTCATTATGAATAATGGGAAAGAATCCAGGTTGATCATTTTGTATACTGGAAAACTTACTAGTAGGATAGTTCACATCTTTTCTGGACAGGAAGCCACTTGTCAGTAGTGAACAGTTGTGTTTTCATTGGACTGTGATTATAATGAGTTTAGAGATATTTCTGAAGGCCATCATATTTAAAGATATCAAGTTCTTTCCAGATGCAGTTTGCAACTAGTGAGAAGCAGTATCCCAGTTAATCAAGTTACACTCCTTTATCAACTTCAAGTATACCAGCTAGGGATAAGAAGCTGGAGATTTTTGTTGTTGCTGCTGTTGTTGTTCAAACAAAGAGTTTGTTGATTCTGGTTTTAGTTATTTTTATACTGTACTGAATGTTAATTGCCTGGGCCATCCATATCACAAGGTACACAAAATGTTTTGTGGTTTCTTGGGGTTCTTGCATACTGTCATGTATGTTCCTGTTTTTTGGCATTAAGGAGTTTTTGATGTGTTCCAAATATAATGGCTATTTTGTCTTGTTTTTTGTTTTAACTCTTGTCGCCAAAAATGCTTAACGTCCTGTAAAGCAACACATGTATAGTTCACACACACATTCAAAGATAAACAAGACAGCTTCTTGTCTCAATGTTTTACCTTTGTTTTTTGATCAGAATGTTCCCCATTCTTAAAAGAATGAGGTAATGTCTTCCAAACCTCAGAAAGTGCAAGCTTAAGCAAAATTCCAGCTTAGCCAATCATGCATTTTGAAAAGAAAAATCCATTTAAGAAAATTTATATGATAACCATAATAAATATTCCAGTATTTGAAAAATTAAATTCTAGCTCATTGTATGGATAAAAACAAATACTGAGTTTCTTACAAGTGTACTGTGGCATGTACTTAATATACACAGAGCTCATTTTTTTATTTCTCTAGCATGTTCACTGTTGTTTGATTTCCCCTTCTGTGTTTGTGTGTTCTCTGTTTTCATTACTGAAAGTCCTTATATTTCATGCTTGCAATGAATCCTGTCTTTTAAACTAGGATACTAACCTGTCCTTGTAATCTCAAAACAATCATTTATTTTTGTATTTATGTATGATTTGTTGACCATTTTAGTCACACTAGGTTTATGGCTTCTTTTTATGGGAGACTGGAGATGGAAGCCATACTGACTAAGGGAAATTTAGGCAAGGCACTATACAAATTCCATTATTCTTTCTCCAAAAGCTGTTAGATGGCACATAACTAGAGAGAGAAATTCCAAGATGGAATCTAAACTGTAGAGTAAGACCCAGGAAAAGATTTTTTTCAGTGGAAAAGGAAGTTGTAGAATTATCTATAAAGAAAAGGGTGGTATGAGATCTGCTAGATGAACTGTTATCACCATGATTGAACATCCAGAGTGCAAAGTGAGGGCAATTCATTCTGGAGTTAGAAACCTGAAGAACAGAGTGGTACACTGTGCTCCAGAAAATGAAAACATTTTCTGTCCTTGTATTTTACAAGTCTTGTCAGTGGAAAATGAAGTTCTGTTGTTGCAGAGGTGAATAGTCAGAGTGAGAGTGCATTCACACTGGGGCATAACATTGGGAAACTGTAGTTGCAGACACTTTAACATATGTTTGAAATATGGCTTTAGACAAGCAAAGAACTGTAAATGATGTACTAGGAAGAACAAAAGTTCCAGCAAAAATAAAACCTACATAAACAGCGATGGTAAGAATTTACTAACACTCTACAACTATTTTTGGCAGATTGTTTGCATGGAGCAATATTGTGATTACTCTGGGCATTCATGCTAAAAATAAACCAAACAAAAAACTGCAAACTTGTAAAAAAACAAAAAAATGGCAATAACGAGCTAAGCCAGCAGACTGGACGACAAGTTCTGCAAATATAACAAAGGCTTTATTAAAAGTAAGCGCTTTCGGTAGAGAGCAATCTCCCCACCTTCATCAGACAATGACGTATTTAAAAACCACACTTCTTATATATTCGTGACAGCGTTCCAATTATTAACCTGATTGATTCATTAATTAGTTAATTGGTGATTAACAATGTTTAAAAAGTTTTTTAAAAATTTTCTCTGAGAAATCTTTCTAAAAACTCTACAAATCCATCAAATGGCACGCACAGAAATTCCTTTAAAATTCTTTTTAAATTTCTTTTTAAATATCTTACATTTTGAGGGTTCAAAAAGTGAATGTATGTATGTGTATATGTTTTGACTATTTTGAATATTTTAAATATTTAAAACAATACATTTTTTCAAATTTTAACCCTGATAAAAACAGTATGTACTGAAAATATGCTAAAGATATACTATAAAAAATGTACTATAAATATACACAATAAGTGCCCACTGTTTGCACTATATATACTACATATTACACAAACAAATCCTTATTCAATTAACATTCAGTAAATTAATGAACTGATAAACTAATAAATTAATAAATTAATGAATTATTGAATTGATAAATTGATACATTTTAGATTTTAGGTCGAAAGGAAGCCAGAAAACATGACCACATCATTAAATAGTCTGATAACAAAATAGTTTGATATTACATATATGCATGCATGAATGTATATAGGGCATCTCAAGATAATGTTGTAACAGATCCTATTGTAGCAATCTAAGACAACACAGTATACTCTACTACAAGAAAGTTCTGCTTATTGGAGTATACTGAATACATGTACATGTTTGTGGGACAAATGCATGAAATGCAACATCCTAAGCTAAAGGTTGAAAAAATTGTGTGCCCATGGTTGTTTTACTATAATCAATCCTATCTCTTAAGTGCCTTAAGTTTCAAAATACATTTAATAGACAGCACCTCATTAAGCCCTGGGAAGGTATATGAGGAAGTGCGAATCTGCCAAAATACTTCCTGTTCTTCCAGTTGTAGTTGCCAGGGACCGCCCCTGATTTGTGGCTGCACTTGTTGTACAACAGTGAACAGAAATGAATGGTCAGGATGTTGGCTAACATGTTTTGCAAGGGCATTGTTCATATCACAAATGTCGATAGCATGTACATGCTCATAAATCCTTTTCTTGAAAGGCCTATCGGTCTTACCGATGTAAAACACAGGACAATGCCTGCAAGTTGCCACATAGACCACTCCTTTTGAGTTGCAATTAAATCTACCATTAATCCTGTACTCTATCCCAGCCATACATACCCTTGAGCCAACTAAAATATGTTTACAATATGAGCAGCAACCACATTTGTTCATTCCCTTTATCATCTTGTTAGATTTGGGATTAAATCTTTCTAAGAGGTTCTTTAAGTTCTGACCTCTTCTATAAGTGAACCTAGGCTTTTCCCCAATACATTTAATAAGCTCTTGATTTTCCATCAATACCCTCCAATTTTTGATAAAGATGTTTTTGATGGCTTTGAAATCCATACTAAAGGTAAACAGAAAAGAAATGTTACCCATCATACATCCATTGTTGTTATCTTTGGTTTTAACAACCATTGTACCTTCTCTGAGTATTGGCTGAAAATGGCCAGATTCCCTTTTAGTAATTACCTCTTGCCTGATTTTATCTACAAATGTGTTTGGGTATCCCCTCAACAGGAACATAGAGAAAATATTCTCACATTCCCACAGGAAGTCATCATGTTCAGAGACCATCCTGGCCGCCCGAACAAACTGCCCTTTCACAACACTCTTCTTCTGATGGATAGGGTGTGAACTGGTGTAATGCAGATATGTATTTGAAAAAGTTGGTTTTCTAAAAATTGTTGATGTCAGTTTATTAGAAACCAAATCCTTCCTTATTTTTACATCCAAGAATGTTATTTCATAATCATCACTGGAATAAGTAAATTCCAGAAATTCAGTTGACTTAGAGATGCTTTCAATGAAATTCGGTATTAAATTACGGGAACCCTTCCATAGAAAAAACATGTCATCTTGGTACCTTGTGTACCAAGAGACATTCGCATGATATAATTCATTTTGGAACAAACATTGGTGCTCCCATTGTGCTAAAACACTGTTGGCGAAAGTGCAACCACAATGAGAACCCATGGCAATGCCTGTTGTTTGAAGGTAGTGTTTGTTCATAAACACCAAGTAGTTGTTGGTGAGAATTACATCGAGTAAGATTTCCACCAAGTGCATTTGCTTATTTGATGCCCCTTTACGGAGCATGAAATCCACGGTCCACTCCACTCCTAACTGGTGTGGGATGACCGTGTATAAATCTTTGATGTCAACCACTAGGAATATGTGAGTTGAATTGAATGGAATTTTACCAATATTCTCAAGGAAGCCCCAAGAATCTCTACAAATTTGTACTTCTAGCTTCAACATAGGTTTTAAAATGCTGTCCACTAGTTTGGCACAAGCGTATGTGATTGAATCCCTACCATCAACAATCGGCCGGAAAGGGGGGTCCACTATGTCCTTATGAATCTTGGGTGTGCCAAAAATGGAGGGGATCCTAGGTGCTAACATGGTGATATATTGTAAAGTATCATTATCAATAATGCCCTCCAGGAAGAGGTCCTCTAGTGTCCCTTTGATCTTACTGTAAGCTCTGTTTACCTCATTGGTACTGGCTTCAACATAGGAATCAGAATGCAGATAATGAATCATTTTGTTTTCATATGCATATTGGTCCACGAAAATCAACCCACCTCCTTTGTCCGGTGCCATAACTCTGATGTTGCATTCATTAAGCATATGAATGAATGCAAATTCATCATTGGTAATGTTGCAACCAGATTTACTCCCAACTCTGATGGTGGGCCTATTTTCCTTAACCATGGCCCTCAGATCAAGTTCACATAGTTTTTCAAAAGTGCAAAGGGTGCCAGTTAACGGTGGGTTGAAAACACTGGAAACTCTTAATGAGCTAAGAAGTGATGGGGTGTTCCCCAACATACATGATAGGTTTAATTTCCGGACAAAAAGTTTTAAATCTATAATGGTTTTCACCAAATCACAATTGCTGTCCGGAATAAATGACAAACCCTTAGCAAAAATTCAACTACATTAGTATCAATATTTAGCACTGTATAGTTATAAATTTAAAAAAATTTAAAGTCTCCAGTGGAATTGTGAAGGATAGAGGGCCCCTGTGGCTCACATGATAAGATGTCATCACCTTCAATTAGGGTAACTAGTGTCTCCACTGGTTGCCCCTTTTCCTTCTCTGATTGTACCGTCGATTGTTGTTTGTGTTGTTCGATGTTACATTCTTTGAGTTGGCAGTCATGTGAAAATCCTGTTTGGTTTCCTCATTGTTAGCCCCCTCCCTCCCTTGGTGGGGATTGAGGCGACCTTCATTGTTTTGGTTGTTCCCAGCATTATTCCTTAATCTTTCGCTCCTCCTAAGCGGTTGTTCATCACCCCCCCCCCCAATGCTGCAAACTTGATTCTCAAATGTATTTTGGTCATTGTTCTCTTTAACCCCTGCAGCTTGTAATCTCCAGTGGGCAACTTGTCCTGAGGGTGGTGGGGGGTAAGCTTTGTTGTTCTTATATTCCTCAATGTCCCTTTCAATTTTGCGTTTTTTATTGTTAAGCATCTTTGAAATTGAGGCCTCAATACTGGATAGAATTCTAAGGTAATCATATTTATACCTTAGAAAATCCACATGTTGTGACAAAAAAGATTCCAATTTGGACAATTCCTCCTGTAGAGACCCAATCTCAACTAAATAAAAGTTTATCAAAGCATCCATGAAGTCAAATGCCTGTCTATCAAAAAGCCCCAACATTCTAAAATGTATCAATTTATCAACAATAATTCATTAATTTATTAATTTATTAGTTCATCAGTTCATTAATTTACTGAATGTTAATTGAATAAGGATTTGTTTGTGTAATATGTAGTATATATAGTGCAAACAGTGGGCACTTATTGTGTATATTTATAGTACATTTTTTATAGTATATCTTTAGCATATTTTCAGTACATACTGTTTTTATCAGGGTTAAAATTTGAAAAAAATGTATTTTAAATATTTAAAATATTCAAAATAGTCAAAACAACCCTCAAAATGTAAGATATTTAAAAAGAAATTTAAAAAGAATTTTAAAGGAATTTCTGTGCGTGCCATTTGATGGATTTGTAGAGTTTTTAGATTTCTCAGAGAGAATTTTAAAAAAACTTTTTAAACATTGTTAATCACCAATTAACTAATTAATGAATCAATCAGGTTAATAATTGGAACGCTGTCACGAATATATAAGAAGTGTGGTTTTTAAATACGTCATTCTCTGATGAAGGTGGGGAGATTGCTCTCTACCGAAAGCGCTTACCTTTAATAAAGCCTTTGTTATATTTGCAGAACTTGTTGTCCAGTCTGCTGGCTTAGCTCGTTATTGCCATTTTTTGTTTATTCATGCTAAAAATTTCAAGTGTATGATTCATTTGGGCTAGCAATCATTTTTGTATTTCACATTTATGAATGCCGGCTTGGCTGAAATAATTACAAGTATGTTTGTACTGAAGAAAAAGAGCATAAACCTTGGAATGAATATACAATTGTGAGCATGACTGCTAGGAAAAGAAAGAGGGTGTTTATGCAATTCAGGGCTGATGTCCTTAACATAGAAAACTTTAAGAATTTCTGAGTGACAAAGGAGAAAGCTTTATTGAAATAAAAAAAAGTTTGATCCAAAGGGATTGCAAAATAGGAGAGGGGAAGCATTTGTTGACTAAAGAGATGGAAATACTCAAGTAATTTATTTGGAAAATGTGATAAAAATGTTTAGGTTCAGGGGACCTTTGCAATATGCAACATGATCCAAAGCTTGTTATCAGGAGGTATTTGATTCAGCAGTGCAAGATGCACAGGTAAGAGTAATACAGGGAAAGGAGTCTACAAAGATTCATGTAAGCCACGATGTTGATTACATGGAAGACAGGAACATTTCTAGTTTGACTGTACGTTTGATGAACAGGAAGAGAGAGGAAACGGGGTAAAGGAGGAAGTGCTGAAGCATCTGAGAGTAACACAAAAACAGCTGAAACACAAACAATAAGTAACTCTATAATGTTATTGTTAAATATACGTGGGGAGCAAACGGAAGAGAATGTGGAAATAAAAGGGTACCTTGGTAACACAACTTCAAGAAGAAATAAAAATTAAATGTTGCAGTCAATGTGGAAGATGGGCAAAATGAGGGGAATATAACTAAAGGAAAATAAAAAAATTCCATTTGGAAAGAGTTGTTCTGATAAAAAGAAACAGCATTTGATGAAGGTTAAATAGAGAAAAAAAAGATAAGATGATAAATTGAGTAAAAACATGTTGTTTGAATGTGAACAGAATAAAGTCACAAGTATGACATGTATTGGTAGTGAAACGGTTTGAAGTAATATAGGGTTAGTAGGTGTTCACTTAACTGTGATGGAACAATTTAAGGAAATTCTAGCAATAACAAAGAACAAAGCAGTATGGCCTAAAGGGGAAGAAAAACTGCTCAAGGAGAGGTATTGTAATAAAATGAGAAAGTGCTAAATTAATAGATGCAATCATGGTATGTTTGAGAAGTGCATAGTAAGTGATATAGTAAGTAATGGGAAGGTATTATGACTATTCAAATTCAAACCATGCCATCTGGTAGAAGGGAGTTATTGGAAAGGTTAACTTTATATGTTGATGTGGATGAGTATCACATGGATGAGGAATTTTAATAATTATTTATTTTATTTATTTATTTATTTTACATTTGTTGACCGGGCTAGTCTAGCTGGATACATGTCCATTTTCAGTAGAGGCCCGGGGAGAAAAGCTCCAAGAAAGACATATAAAAAGTCATAACAGATCAAATTATAACAAATATACAAATAATGCAAAAATCATGACGGGTCTCAACAATAATAATAGCGTGAAAATATATGTAAAAAAAATTTTTTTTTTGTTATAAATATATGAATACAATAATCAGTGGTGATGAAATAAGCAGTAAGCATCAATAGGTAGTGTGCAAGAGATGGTCTATATGCAGCATATAATAAAGTTTATTTTCAATAATATGGTATTTTACTGCTCTAGGAAAATATTATAAGTTAAAGAGCAAGTATTAGTTTAAAAGGAGAGAAGTTAGTCAGAGTGAGTACAGCTGCATTGCCAGTGTGTCTTAAGGAATAGCAAAAGTTTATTTTTAAAGAGTGAAAGAGAGGTTAGAGTTGTTAGTTCAGTGGGTAATAAATTCCATAGCTTTCCTACAGAGTTAGAGTACAGGGAGTCACCTGATGAGTTATTTGATTTTGAAATGTTGATCAGCAGTTTGTTAGAGGAGCATAAGTTCTGTAGGTTTTTGTAAGGTTTAATGATTGTGGAGAGTACTGGGGTGTTAGTGGGTTGATGCATGGACAATGGCAAGCTGGAGATATTTAAGGTGGTTGGCAAATTCTAGCCAGTCTAGTTGTTTTGGGTTCCGACAGTGATGAGTTTGGAAGGAATAACCTGTAGAAAATCTCGCAATATTATTGTAAGATGTAGCCAGTTTGTTTATGTTATTTTTTGAAAGACTGGCATATACAGGGGAGGCATAAAATAGAGATGAGATTAAGTGGGTTCTGGCTATAGTGGTCCTAGCTAGTGGTGTAAGAAAGAGCTTGATTCTGTAAAGGGATCCTAGTTTTTTGTTCACTGATTTTATTGTGTTGTTTATATGACTATCAAAGTTTAGGTTATTGTCTATTGTTATTCCTAATAGTTTAGTGGTTTTGTCAGGAGAAATAACAGTGCCATCATTAGATGTAAGTGTGAAATGAATAGGGGTGGAGTTACGGGTTGGTGTAAAGAGTAACAGTTTAGTTTTTTTGGGGTTGAGGAGGAGACAGCGGTCTGAGAACCATTGTTCTACAGTGTTGAAAGCTTCTTGGGTAAGAGATGTAAGTTCAGTGTGAGAGGAGGCTGTACAGATAATAGTAGAGTCATCTGCATATTGAATGCAGGTGGAGTGCTGATTGAAGGTCATTAATATAAATGGAAAATAGGAGTGGGCCTAAAATAAAGCCCTGTGGGACACCAAAGGAGATTGGAAGGTTATTAGAGAGATTATTTTTTCCAGAGTACAGCCTGTTGCCGGTTTTCAAGGTAAGATTTAAACCAATTAATGGCTAGTGTGTTAAGTGAAAGGGATTTCAGTATGTGTAGTAGGAGTTGGTGATTAACCATATCAAAGGCTTTAAATAAATCAATGAATACTGCAGAGGAAAGAATATTGTTGTTACGGTTTTTATTGATGCTGTCTGTGAAGGATAGAAGGGCAGTGGTGGTGCTATGGTAAGGTCGGAATCCATGTTGACAGTTGGTAAGTAAGTTGTTATGGAGAAGGTGGTCTAGTAGTTGCTTATGGATACATTTTTCCATAATTTTAGCAAGAGGAGATAACAGAGCTATAGGACGAAAGTTAGAATATTCATTGGACTGAACCCCTTTATGTAGTGGGATAATATAAGAAATTTTCCAGATGGATGGGATAGTTCCTTCACTTATGGTTCTGTTGATCAGAATGGAAATGGGGTAAGCAATGGCTTTAGCTCCTTTTTGTAGGAATTCTGCTGGGAGTTGGTCTGCTGAGGGGGTGGTAGGTTTTAGCCTTTGGAGAAGGGAGAAGATGCTGGAAGTAGATACTGGTTGTATATGAAATGGAGGGGGTGGGATTATGGTAGAGGTGGGCAGATTTCAGGTATCAGGAGATAGATGGCTAGCAAGCTTTTGGATGGCGTCTGTGAAGAAAGAGTTGAAGTCGTTAGCGGTTTGAGAGGGATTGTCAGGGTTGGTGCCAACTGGGTTGGGAGTGATTGATTGACCAGGGTATAGACGTTTGTTAATACTAGCCCAAAATTTTTGTGGTTACTTGTGGTAGGAGTGCTGCAGGTAAAAGTTCTTCTTGTCTAATAGGATGGCTTTTTTAGTAGTATTTCTATATTCTCTAAAGATTTGCTGATCTGAAGGATTTTTCGTGGAACGCCATTTTGCCCAGTATTTGTCTCTGAGAAGGATTTTTTGTCTAGTATTATTAGTAAGCCAAGGGGCTGGTTTAGTTTTATTTCTAACAGAGCGTGAAGGGGCATGATAGTCCAGGATAGCTAGCAATGTTGAATTGAAGTATTCTACTGCTTCATTGATTGGAAGATATTTTAGTGGTGACCAATTGCATTGTTTGAGTTCATTTTGGAAAAGTTCTGGGTTAAATATGCATTTAAAAAAAAATTCTCTGGTTTGATTCTTGGCTGAGGTGCCTTATTTGTGGAGTCCCTGTGTTCTTGTGGGTTTTCTCTGGGTGCTCTGGTTTCCACCCATATTCCAAACACATGCAGTAGGTGGATTGGACACTGTAAATTAGACATAGGTGTAAGTGTGCATGTGAGAGAGTGGTATGAAAGAGCTGTTCTTTGGCTCTAGATGATTGTCACTGTTGAAAAGACACCCCATCCCCACGTGCAAAAAATGTGAAAAGTAGTGTTGGATGAATGGATGGCTAAATGGATGGATATACAAAGAAAATAAAGGTCTCAGCTCCTCTACAAATAATCATATGAATTTTGTGTGGCAGTTAGTGTGGAGGATTAAGACTAAGAGCTATTAATGAGCTGCTTCCTGTAGTCAAGGGTTTGATTCACTCAGCCTCCATTAGCCTGTGTGAACCTGAGCAAATCACATAACCAGACAGTGCTCTGGAGTAATTGAAAAACTGGCCTAGGCTCCTCAATGTTTTGTGGATCTGCATGCCTAGTAGCTATCTATAAAATATTTTGGCTGGGCTGCACTGAGCTATGACAGGTCTCCTGCTGTGTTTTCTACTTGCAAGACTTGACCTATATATATATATATATATATATATATATATATATATATATATATATAGTATAGCCAAATAAAACAAGAGAAGTGAACATGTATTTTTGTTTAATTGTAAATAGCAAAAACTACTACTACTGATTTTGTTAACTGCATTATGTTCTGTGGAAAATATCTAATTTGGGCACAAGAGTTTGCTTTGTGAGAGAAAGCAACTTGGTTGGTGCTCTGAGTGAATCACTGCCCTTGGAAACAAATGAGGCCTTTATATTGATTGGCTGTTGGGCTTTTTTTCTTGCTGTTTAAATTGCTGAGACTTACAAGCCATTTGGCTTGGCTGCACCAAGCTGCGCAGCAGGTCTCTTGCTGTATGTTTTTCTTACCATAGTTGACCTGCTATCAATCTCAATAAAACCGCAAAAGTGGACATTTAGTTTGATTTTATTTTAAATGGCACAAGCCCCTGCCTGAGTGTATAACTGCATTTGGTTGAGAAAGATTCTATCTTTGGGTTACAAGAGATTATAGTCTGAGAGAAAATAACTTGTCTCGTGTCTTGGGTGAATTTATTTTCCAGGAGCAAGGCAGGCTTCATACTGATTAGCTGTTTGGGCTTTTGCTCTTGTTGGTTAAACTAACTGTAACTTGCAAGCCATTGAAACTTTGCAAAAAATGTATTTAACTTTATAGATTCATTGTTAATTACTAAGCTAACAGCCCCAGAGGACCATTTTAAGTGCAGTCATGCTCCCCAAGAGTGAGAATCAAACCCTGTATCTTGTGTATGTAAGGTAAATACTTTAACCACTATGCCAACCACTAACCCCTATCACTGCATGTACATTTCTGCAGTCCTCATGCATGATGCGTGTTTAATGTGTCAGCAGTGTGTCCTTTATTGAATTGCCCTCTCTAGAAGCTAATCTAACTCCCACATATAGGTGTCACCACAACTGATGTTTTACCTTAGTTTGTTTTTACATACTCATAAAAATGTAAGTTCAATTATTAAAACAACAAAAAATGTCACACACTTGTAGAGCTATTTGTGCCTTAAATGTTAAATATTAAATTCAGTGCTTTCACCCCATACACAGTACCTAAGACTCCATCAGAGTTTAAAATAGTTAATGCACACAACCATCCAATCAAATATATCAACTAATGAATAATTATTGTTAAACAAACATTTGTAGTTAAACATTTAAAACAAAAAAATAATAAAAAGCACATTGAAAAAATATAAAATTCATACCACACTCATTTTCAATAACCCTCTTCATGCTTTCATAGCTCTAAACATTAAAACACTCACAACAGAAGGGGATCATTTACACCTGATACCTTAGTGGCATTTAATTGTAGTAGCCATGTTATTTCCTTGTTTTCCAGCAAGTTATCAGTGTTACCTCCTCTCTCATCCTTCGCCACTTTATCAGTTACAAAAAAGATTTTTTTTAAGTCTTTATATTGGACCAGATGTTTATATAAGGTGATAGAAGTCCTAGTCTTCACTTCATATAAATGTTCATAAATCTGGTCCCTCAATCTTCACATGTTTTTCCCCATGTAGAAAGCTGGGCATGAGATGCAGACAGCTAAATATGCAAAATTGATATTTATCCAATGTATCTCTTTTTGCTGTTGTTCTATACCTTGTCTTTCCCTTTCTGACTCAAACCCTGGCTTCACTCCCTTTGTTGCCTCAAGCATTGACACGACTGCTCTGCCAGTCTCTCTGATCTTCATGGTGCAGGTTGGTCTAAAAAAATGTTATGGAGAAAAACAAACTGCAAACGAATCCAAAAATCACACAAGGAATGCTGAGAACAAAACACTTTATAACGCAAAGCTTTCGGGAATAACCCTTTCTCAATACTGAATACAGACATACATTAAGCAACTGCTTTTATACAAGCCAAAAGAACATGTGACTGCAGCCAAAGTCACGTGACATATTCAAAAGTGCATTTCAAAAAAATATATATATACATTTCAAAAGAATACTTTCCTAAAAAATACTTTTCAAAACAATATGCATATATAAATATACACTTCAGGAAAAACGTTGCAAAGAAATATATATACATATACACTTAATGAAAACTTTCTTAAAAAACTTATAAGATTGTGTATAAATGTATAAACACACATACGTATAATACATTTAACAACCTCAAACATTTAAATACAAAAAATACACATTAAAATTATATAAAACCAAATAAGTCAGTAAAATTCTCATTTCATACTACGCTGTAATCCAACAAGGATAGGTTTAATGCTGACTGTACTATTAATGCCAGGAGGCCTATCAGCCCCTAAACGTACTATCCACTGATACTCTTTAGTTTCAAGGAAGTTATTAGTATCACCACATCTATTAGAGGGAACAACCAAATCTATAACCCTAAACCTAAATGTATGTTGTTCTCCCTGAGTCTCAATGTGTTTAAATAAAGCATTCTGAGCACACTGCCTCCTGATTTCTGACTTGTGCTCAATAATCCTGTCCTTAAGTCTACGTGTAGTCTTACCAATGTAGTATGCAGGGCATGCAGTACACGATGCCATATATACCACATTGGTAGAAGTACAAGTAGCTTTTACATAAAAATTATAGGTATAGTGTGTAGTCGTATGCACATATTTACTGGATTCCAAAACAGCGATCAAGTCAGAACAACAGGAGCAGTGATGACATGGATAGGTGCCAAAGTAGGATAGAGAACAAATAGGTCTATCAAAAGACAGACTTGAAGGAGGGCAAAAATCTTTATAACACAGCATACTTTTAAGACTTCTCATATTTCTAAAACTGAAAAATGGCTTATCGCCTAACAGTTTCATAAGTTCAGGGGATGCCATTAAAATCGGCCAATATTTATAGATTGTACGCTTTACAAGAGAAACCTTACATGCAAAACCAGTTACATATCTAAACCTTTGTATATCAGAGCCTGAAGCTGAATTTATTCTAATATCAGAGCTTATATAATGTTGATTCCTAAAATATGGGGCGTATAATGAATCTCTATTAGTAGACACATAATTCTTTATTTCATTTAATATAGTCAATGCATAACCACAGTCAACAAAATCTTCAAAAGTATCATTTAACTGTTCTCTAAAAATAGTATCATCTGTATTAAGTCTACTCACTCTAATAAATTGAGACTTAATCACCCCTCGACACGACTGCTCTGCCAGTCTCTCTGATCTTCATGGTGCAGGTTGGTCTAAAAAAATGTTACCCAGTTCCCCTTCACTCAAGGCCACATTGCTGTTAACAGGGACACTGGATTATCAAATATTTTGCCCACACTGTGGTGTTTACAAGAATAAGCAGGAGGCTTTGGGTATGCACGCTTTTCAGCATATTCATGATAATTCCTCAGAAGTTTCTTCTGCTATTTCCTATTATTCGTTGCCACAATTCCATCCAACTTCTAAAACAAACCATTTTATTCATTCACATGAGAAGACAAGAACAAACTGCTAACAATACTGTCATTAAGTGATTTTGTCTCACGGTCAAGTTTCTGCAACTTAAGCTCATTGTCCTTAACAATACTTTTCCTGACGTCACAAGCCATACAGTCCTCAGGCATATGATTGAAAATCAGTTGTTCAAACAGTGCCATCTTTTTTTAGTAAGAAATTGTGGAACAGTTTGGATCATGGAATATGCTCTTTTCCCAGTGTAGTGCAATGTTAGAGTTGGCATATGTAATTAGCAGGGTATTTGGGAGGCACAGCCCCCCACATGGGGAGTGCAGGGGGTGGGGCTTGTCCCCTACAAAAACAGTTGTTTTACTTTTTTTAGTACTTGTAAATCAATGATTTTGTGTTCTGTTGGGCAGTGTTCAACCATATGTGGATTGATGATTTGCTGTGCTGATGAGAAACTATGATTACACACACACACACACACACACACACACACACACACACACACACACACGATTATTTGAGCACTCAAAAGACTAAACAAAAAAGGAACAATCTTTTCAGACCAAATCACAAAACACTGGAAAAAAAAAACTGCTAGCCATGTGTACAAACTTTGAGATTGCACAACAATGGGGGAAGGGAAAATTCATATACCTTGCTGTATCTCAGTCTTAGTTCCCTGTTAAAAGGTTGAATTTCTACATTGTTGAAATTCAAAAGATCGAGCCGAAATACTGAAATTCCAAAAGATCAAAGAACAAAAAACACAATGAGCACCTACTTTGGCAGGGGTTACAAGCCCCCCTAAACCCCCTGCATAGTGGATTGCGGCCACACTCCCTGCTACATACCTCTCTCTATCTCTCTCTCCATATATATATATATATATATATATATATATATATATATATATATATATATATATATATATATAATCTATTTTCCAATTCCAATATTGCACCACAGTGGGAAAATAACCAATACCCAGATCCCTGCTGTGCTACAGTTCCACACAGTCCAGGTCCCTGCAAAAAGAAACACTGTGCAGATTTGATCTTCTGGGATTCAAGCATTTTAGAAATCCTCAATCTTGCATGCAGAGCAGCCAAAAGGCTGACAAACAAACAGAACAGGATGTTCACTCTTTTGAGCTCTTACTGATTGCAACTATATATACAATTTACTTCAGAAGCACAAAGTTTCAAAACCTCAAGCAGCTGAGACCATAAGATTGAAGTCTTGAAACTTCGAAAACCTAATATAAAAAATAAAAATAAAAACAAAACCACACCACCTACTAATTAAATATATCAACTCTGAGATTACACTAGAGTGAGAAAAATGGCAAATATCCTGTTCTGCACTGTACTGAGATCTCCATTCAAAACGTTCAAAGTTTCAAAACTTTGATCTTATGGTTTCAGCCTTTTGAAGTTCGAAGTTTTGAAGCTTACAGCTCCTGAAGGGCATCCATACAATGGTGTGTGTGTGTGTGTGTGTGTGTGTGTGTGTGTGTGTGTGTGTGTGTGTGTGTGTGTGTGTGTGTGTAAGTGTAAACATATTTCTATATATAGATAGACAGATTGATAGATATGTATAAATATGTACAGTGAGAAAGAGAGAGACTCCCAGGAGACAGATTGATAGATATGTATAAATATGTACAGTGAGAAAGAGAGAGAGAGAGAAACTCCCAGGCATATGTGCATACATTTAAGTAACATTATGGGTCTGAAAAATGGGAAGCGGTTCTTGAAATATGTACTGCAGTGTATTTTGCAGGAAGACTCCCACGGGTAGACAATATTCTACATTAACTATTTAATAATAATTATTACTGCTATATAAATAGGGTAGCCTTGGCTGCAAATTCAGGAAGTTATTTCCCCATCTGAGGAGAAGAAAAGAGGAATGCACTTTAGGTGTGGAGACACCGACCACTTGGGGCAAAATATGGAATTATATTTTGTGAAATAAATTCAGTGCAGAGCTGGAATTAAGGCCTGTTTGAGGTGACAGCTATGGACATTTAAATATAGCCTGTTAGATGGAAGGCTGCAAGAGACTGAAAAGGTTCTAAAAAATGGTGCATAATTATGAGAACCTAAAGTGAGGCAAGGAGTGCTAGTGCTATTTTTTCCATTATGTTTGTATTTTTTCTTCCATCTGAAGTAACAAACCTATATAACTGTTCCTCTAGTATTTCTCAGGACTTATGCTGGTGGAAAACATAGGTAGTTGTCCCAACACATGTCATTTTTAAAATCTTCCCAGTGCCACTGCTGTCAGGTGCAAACTATAATTCTGTCAACTAATTCCCTACAGTGTTGCAACTTGTGTTCCTGGTGTTGTTTCCTGGAGACCTCAACCAAGGACAGATTACTGTAAAGACTTAGGGATTCACAGATGGAGACTGGCCAAAAGCCGGTGCAACTACAGTAGAGGTAAGTTGTGTAGCAAACTCAGCTTGCTTAACCTAAGACTATACCTGTTATGGAAAAATAAAGCTGGAGAATGACCTAGAAGTTTACTTTGTGGCTTTTGAGTGTTATGCTACAATGAAGAAATGAGATTAAGCAGACTGGATAAACATCCTGTCTTCCCAACTAACAAGAGGGGCACTGGAAACATATATATACATGGGGAAGGGACTAATTACATGGATTATGATAAATGTAAGAGCTTTCAGTCATGGTTATAAAATTTATAACTAAGCCATTAATGTTGGTAAACTAGTAAGCATGTAGATTAATGATTTTATGCATATTTCAAAGCTTTGACTCAAATCTGATCGTAACAATAAAGAAAGTTTAGAATTTTAGCAGAAGACAGATGCAAAATCAGAAAATGGTACTGCAAGGTAATCCCAAGAGCTCTGATAAGCTAATAACTTTAGTAGAACATTTATCCGTTAATGATAAAATGTTCAAATCAGACTAGTATACTTCTAAACCTTAAACTAAAGTAAGAAATGTAGTGTCTACTGTAAAATGTAATCAGCTCATGTGGTTTCAAATGTGGGGGTGAGGCGGTTCACATTGCTAAGTTTTGAGCTGCTACTACTGAAGGAAATACTAGTTGTACAGAGATAAGCAAATGCATGCTTTAGATGCAGTTGTTTGTATGGAGAGTGACAAAGGTACATCTAGAATGACTGAGTCTGCTTCGTATCATTGTTTTAAAACTAAGCTAGTGTAATGTGCTGTATCTTTAGAAGCAAGAGAAGATCAAGCTCATGCTAGATTTTGAAAGCATGAGTTGCCTTGTTAATAGTCCCATGATATGAAAGCATAATATTAGTAACATCCAGAAAACAGATGTAATATGCATTCATTGTGATGGGAAAAAAAAGTCTCATTACACGTATAGAAACACAAACAATTATAGCAAAACTGTTGCATTATGTGGCTGTAACCTCATATTTGAATCATAATCTATTATCGGGAAAAACGTTTCCCATTTTAAAGAATTACGGAAACTGTGGAAGGAAGAGGAGTCCATACACACAATGTGGTAAGATAATGCACTGGAAAGTGTATGGGACAGGAAAGAGTAGACCTTTTTGTACAACTGATGGGAGTAGTTTTAGAAAATAATTATATATTTTTTGATAAAGAGATTTACTTACATCAAGAAGGGGTTGCTTTGGGGGCAGCCTATGGTGGTTTATCTGTGAATACTATTATGTTAAAAATGGGAAAGGATGTATTTGTTTGAGTCCTCGCATTTTTCTTTTTGTAAGGCATATACCTGCTTTTTGGATGATATATTTATTTTATGGGATGGCCCAAAAGAAAAAAATGATGAATTCTTGGTATATATAAATGAGAAAACTTTTTAAAGTTCATTCATAATAGGGATGATTTAAATATAGCATTTTTGTTTGTATGATTGGTTAATTATATTCAAAATAAAAGATTTTTATCAAAAATCTTTAGAAAGGAGACATGCTCCAATAATTTCTCACATTTTTCAAGAGGTCACCCATTCAAACAGAAGAGGACGGTGATAAAAAGGCAATTTGTTCAAACGGCCCATATGGTGAGCACTATGGAATCATTTTTGGATGAATGTACTAACTTAAGGAATATGTTTCTAAAAAGAAGATACCAGTTTGAATTGGTTAATAATATTATGTTAGAGAAGTTATCAACAAATGGGAAAGATGCTATTTTGTACCTCTATAGAGTGAGAGTGGAACCAACAATAAACATGAGACGGAATCATACAATATTATGCAGAGAAAAGAATCACAAAATATATCAAATAATTGTGAAAGTTCTTTTATTACCCCTTTTGTGCCAGATAGTAGACAACATGTAAGAGAAAGACCATATATTGTTTATAAAAACGTAGAAATCTCAAAATATTTTTGAAAGTAAATGTAGAATGAACAGAAATGAAGGTTCTATGAAAAATTGTGTGTTTTACCAATTTTGTAAATTTATTATTGAGACTAATGAAATTTGTATTAATGGGAGAGAAATTCAACTTCATGGAACATTGTATATTGTGCCTTATATACCCACTGTCAATGCTTTTATGTGGAGAAAATGGACTGCAAATTAAAAAATAGAATGTATGAGCATTTACAGAATATATGGATTGAAAAGGAAACAAGTGCTCTTAGCAAACATTGTGTAGAATCTCAATAAACAAGCATGCTCACAGTGCCTTGACTAAAAATCTTCTAAGGAGTTACTGAATAAATTAAACTCACATTTTATAATAATGAACTTCAACTACAAATAACACATATAAATGAACAATTAATTAAAAGGCAACATAAATAAAAATGGAAATATATAGAAACTATATTAAAATTACTACTCCACTGCTTTGTCTTCCCAATTATTTAACTGAATGAATCTATTAAAATGCTCCTCTACTCCTTTTTTAAGTTCAAATTAAAAAATAGAATGATGAATCATATTGCATATAGCAATAAAGTTTAAAGCATATATAACTTATTTATATCATAAGTAAAAGGTCAAGTGGCTTCCTCCTCTATCATTGGATTGTATTTGTTGTAAAATACAACACTTAAGAAAGGATGCACCTTTGTTATATTCAATTAAACATCACTCTGTCATGGGATTTCATTTGTTTCTTTATGATGCACTGCCTTTTGATGCCCCTGTATAAATTAAATGACATGGACACAAAGTATATAACCAACACCCTTTGAGGTACATGTAAATTCAGTGCCATTAGACCTAATTACACTAGCCACATTTTTATAAATATTACTTCTACCATAAGGAGCCACAGTTAGCTCCCTCTTAAATGCAACATTTATAAATCTGATAATTTTTAGCACTACAACAGGAAATCTTAGGTCTAGTTTGAATTCAAGGGAAAATTGGATCTAGTTTCAAATTATTCCAAAACTTATAAAAACAAAGGTGAGATTGGAGCACTTAGCATGCAATGTTTAATTACATAATATATATCATTCTTATGGTGAAATTCATTGCTACAGTGATAATTACTAGAAATATGGTATTCAGTTGCATTGTTGTTGTTGTGTCTTTCGGCTTTTCCTGGATAGGGTATCACTAATTAATTATTTATATAAATTATAACTTTTTCCTGTTTTTGAGAATAAAGTCCTTTACAGTTAGGATCCTTTTTGTTGTCTAACCATTTCAAATTCTACAAATTCTAGCCTCCTTAGTAGCTTCTGTGTCGACTCTCTTCTCTTAGTTTTAATTCTGGATCTGTGCATGAATGCCATTGCTTTGTCTTCTCCATTATTTAACTGAATTAATGTATTAAGCTGTTGCATTACTCCTTTTTTAAGTGCAAATTAAAAACTAGAATGATGAACATTTGCAGGATATACAGATTAAAAAGGAAACTACTGCTCATACCAAACATTGTGTAGAAGAAAAAGATTACAGTTTTAAATTCATAGTCATAGATTGTTTAGAAGTAAATAAAAGAGGTGGAGCTTGGTCATTACAGCTCGAGTAGCATGAATTATATTGGCAGTTACATCCAAATGCAATGAATTGGCCAGATTTAAATGGCCAAGTTTTCATAAGCTCTCTTCTGAAATTGAAATATTTAGATAAGTAATATACATATATCTTTATTATAAATATATATATGTGTGTGTGTGTGTGTGTGTGTGTGTGTGTGTGTGTGTGTGTGTGTATATATGGGTTCATGTCTATGGATCGACAACTTACTATATCGACATCCACTTCACCGACATCTAAAATAATCGACACCGCAAATCACGGACATTTAACAGGTAAGAGATTTAAATTTCGCTAATCATGCCTACCATGTTTTAGTAAGTATGGCAGTGTTATGCACGTCTGGTAGGCATGATTAGAGAAATTTAAATCTCTTACCTGTTAAATGTCCGTGATTTGCGGTGTCGATTATTTTAGATGTCGGTGAAGTGGATGTCGATATAGTAAGTTGTCGATCCGTAGACATGAACCCGTGTCTATATATATATATATATATATATATATATATATATATATGTGTATATATATATATATATATATATATATATATATATATATATACATTTTTATCATAAGTATGTTACATACAATTTTGTATATAAATATTTATAGTTTTATCTATTTTTTTAATAATTTAATTTGAAAAAGTATTTACAGAACAATAGTAGTGTGTAGGATTTCATGATTGGTTGAAATGGGGGTGTGTGATCAGCTGATACAATTACGTATATCTGAATTGTTATTTAAGCTACATTGTTTAGTATCTTTTTATCTGAAGAAGTTATTGATACTAGGAACGAAAGCGCTTATCAGTGAATAGTTGTGAATAAAGCTATTTTTAAGTTATTTCATTTTGTGTGGTGGGTTTTGAATGTGAGCTCGTGTTTTGGAGTGCCATTCTGTGTTTATTGATTTGGTTTTTGGCATTTTTTTTAATCTTGTCCATAATGTTAGAAAACTGCACCCTGAGCCTGCTATAAAAGTCCATTGCTCCTAAAGCTTATTTGAATGAATTGCTATGGTCATCATAAGGCCAACTAGTAAAATGTAACAATGGGTTTCAGTATATAGTAATTATACCGGAATGTAATAATACATATCTAGAATAAGTCATTACACAAAGCTAATGCTAAGATTATTGCCATAGAATTGGTGTTGTTTTTCCCAGACTGGGTATCCCCAAAAAAAATACTTACTGACCAAGATACAGAGCTGCAGCTGATTTCAATGCCTATTATAGATCTGCGATGCTGTGGATGTTGTTAGGCCATTGGTAAATATGGCAATGGGTAACAACATAACTTGGTCATAGTAGAATATACCATACAATTTCCACAAGCTGTACTGTTATGTAAGGCTAAAGCTAATTCTATTGTCAGAGAACTGGTACCATTATACGGTAAAGTTGGTACCACCTAAAGAGATACTTATCAACTAAGGTATACCCTTTATGTCAAGGGTTATACAGCAGTTAAAAACATCAGTTTACCATTCAGAGATTGATGGTTTAGCTCAGAGGTTCAATAAAACAGTGACTTTTCTGTTAAGAAAAGTAACTTAAGCAGGGTTCCTATTAGATGACCAAAGATGCATTCTATCGAATGCATCTTGGTGGAACTTAAAACAACAAAAAGGCAAAATAGCGAAGCGGCTTTTAAGCAAATTCTTTCCCAGGGAAGGAATTTGCTTGGCCGCTTCCATTACTTTACCATCTTAGGCACTGTAGTGCAATCTCGGAGTTGGTATATTTAAGTAGGGGGGTGGGAGGTGAAGCCCCCCATTTATGTATTATTTCAAATTTTTTTTTCTGGAACAGCAATTTTTTTTCCCTTGGAAAGAAATCACTGTTCTGAGCTTTCAAGATTGTAAGCTTTCACTTACATGGGGTCGATTATTCATAGTTCGATTTTTTTATGCGTTCGATGATATAATATAGATCCACTTAAGCAGATGGTATGAAATGGAATCAGTTGTTACTCTATTAAATGTGTGCAATAAGAGAGGTACCACAAGCATGGGGGGGGGGGTTACAATTCTTGTACAGTTGTTAGCCAAGAGGTCTATCTGATTTCACTAAAGAGACCTGAGATGAAGAGAAAACACCATTCAAATCTAGCATTTCCTCACTAGCATTGCAAGAAAGAAGCAAATAGGGCTCAGCTATCTAAGGTTACATCTGGCTAACCGAGAAATTAAGTACTTGTATGCAATATCAGCCTTTAGGGGAATATGCAGCCCTGTACAGAGCTGTCCCTCACTATTATCCCATGCCAGCAGTTTATAGCTTTATAGGTAAATTCTAGGATATTTGCCTTTGTGGGCCATTTTAATCTTAGCCATTTATCCAATTTGGTATTAAAAATGACCCTGTTCTTTTCCCCAGGTATATAATTCACATACTGCCCATAAGATGGTGATTACTTCTGGGGTCATGTCATAGACAATTTATAGGGGGCCCTATTTGTTGGGGTAGAGAGATTTAGATGCTGCCCATATCCATTAGTGATAGAAAGAGAACTGTACCTGTCCCTACCTGTATATTCTGTTAATGGTGCAAAAAAAGTTCTGGTCCCTGGGTCAAGCATTTCTGATATCATATGACTTGTGATTATGCAATATGTCCATCAGTACTGGTTCAGAAGATGCATTATATGCTAGACACTGATCCCCTCTCAGCAGTCAGTAAGGAACTGAGTATAGCAACAGCATTTTAAGACAGTCTGTGAAGGACAGGTGTTTTAAGCCTTATATTCTCTTTGTGAGAAACTTTGAAAGACATTCAAGTTGTTGCATGTGCTTTGCTAGATACATGCCAAAGGGGGGTATTATACTCAATGATTGGTCAGATAAGAGCTAAATAGAGGAGGGGCAATTACATCTTTGGATCTAGAAACTATCCCTCTGCTTATAAGCTGTGCAGTATAGAAGGATTTCCTTGCCACAGTGGACACATTTTGATGAAATCCTAGATCTCTGTCCACATATGTACCTATATCCTGAACTACTGGGTCACCTCTTAGGAGAATACTATTATTGTGGTAGTTAACAGTATTTAGTCAGTTTCCCAAAGGATATAATAATGCACTTTTTGGCATTTAGTTTTATTCCATGACTCTAGAACCAGTTATGTGTTTGGGACAGGACGACATTCATTTGGGGATTCATAAACAGCTCCTAACTTACAATAATACTAAAACTTGGTCAGCCAGAGACCTCTGGTGTTTGCCTTTACCTCTGAGAAGTAGATGCCAAACAAGAGAAGTCCCAGCACACAGTCCTGTGGGACTCCAGTGGTGAATGCTCTTTTTGTTGAGGTAGCTTCCCCTACCTTGATGTCCTATGTGCTATCTACAAGCCAGTTAGCAAACCAGTGGGTAGCATTGGTTCAGAGGTTAAAACGTGGTTACTTGGCTATTGGCCCATGATCCATTTTAAGCCTAGACAATCTTAGCCCATATTTCCCAAAATATTTCTGACATGCATTAATACACCTAAGAATCTTATGGTTATAATATAGGCTTGTACACATCAAGCATTCACAGGTTGTGCCTGTCTAGTAGGGGCATAGGTGTGAAGCCAGGGGTAAATTTGGGATTTCCCCATCCATTGGTCCAAGTTATGTATGAATAAGGTTAGGGATCAGTTTTGCCTGACATGGATGGGAAGCCTTTTACAGAGAAAGGGTAATATTTGAGGCACATATGTGTCCCCTCCAATATGCTCTGTTTATGTTGCAGATGAGGTTTAGGTAATTAGAATCAGCATTTCTGATGTTACTTGTGTTGCAGATGTGTAAAAAAGCTATCAGTATGGGATCAGAGGATTCCTTCTAGGCTAGGCATAGATCATCATACAGCAGTCGGAAGGAGACCAAGTACAGGGATAGAACTTTAAGATGTTCTGCATATGACATGTTATGTACCCCTGTATTTTTTGTGAGGAATCACTGTGGTTTATCAAGCTGTTGTAAGTGCATTATCAGGTATATCCCAAAGTGTGCATTCTACTCGATGATTGGTATGATGAGAGATGTCTGCTGAGGAACAATGACATCCTTGGACCTGGCAGCCATGCCCTTACTTATGAGATGAGCAAAAGTGAATGATTTTCTCACCACAGTAGACAAATGGTGATCAAAAGTCAGATTACTGTCAGCATGTATTCCCAGATCCCTGACCACTGGTCCACCTTTAGGGGTATATTATCAATGTGATAATTTCCAGAGGTAACCGTCTTTCCAAATGGTACTATTATGCATGTTTTCACATTGATCATTAGGCCATGGCTCTGGCACCAGTTGTTTGCCTGCATAAGTCTTCCCATCCATGTGAGGTAACTGTCATCTTATTGTCTTTAGAGGATTAAATGAGCATGCCAGAGGCCTTTAACATTTGCCTAGACTTTACTAGAGTAGATGCTAAAAGGGGAAACACAGAGAGGTTTATTCCTAGTTTGGTGAGCTTCTCCACTATGCCTGAGTGAACATAGATGTAGTCCAGAAAACACGAGTCAGGTCTAGAATCCCATCAGTGACCCAGAGGGTGACAGGACTAACAAGAAACAAAATACAGAGGATTAGTCCAGATGATTAAACTTTAGCTAGCAAATCTAGGAGGCTGCCTCTCTCTGATACTCTCCCTGTGGAAGGAATAAAGAAGCCTCATTGAAGTTTCTTGTAAGGACACTCATCCATGTAACCAACTTAACTGAATAAACTACTTGAAACTTCAATGAGGTGTATTTATTCCTCCCTAGGTAGAGTGGGATCATGGTCATTTCAGGCCCTAAGCAAGCTAATGGACACCCTCCAGCCATTCCAGTGATCCATTACTTGGCTGTCTGTCTGTAATTATCATAAACACTCTTCAAACCTGACAATGTGTAATGATTATACAGCTATATATATATATATATATATATATATATATATATATATATATATATATATATATATATATATATATATATATATATATATATATATATAGGAAGCCACCCAACGTAATCCCTTAGCCGAACAGCAAAAAATGGTAAGAAGTATGTAGTTACAAAATACTCCAATGTCCACTTCTTCAAAAATCCAAAAGCTTGAGAGAGTCAAATGTATAAAGCACTAAATTCTGCCACTTCCAAGTAACTAGAAAGGATCATGCGATACTACAACAAAACTTTTAATAATGTAAGCGCTTTCACGGCAACTGAGAAGCCGCTTCATCAGACAAACAGTGATGCGCTGCTGAGGCGCCAAGAACAATTCATTCCTCACGTCCAATGGACGATGATGTTAAATTTAAAGTGCTAATATCCTTTTTAAAATGACTAGCCTCCATCTCAACAAACTATAAAACAATGAAAAACAATAAAAACAGTATATTGCACAATTGTTATCAGATATTTTAAAACTGATCTACTTCACTACTGACTAAAAAACTAAAAAACAAATACAGCTAATACTTAACATTGATGCATACGAACCTCCTTTATAAAAGACTATCATAACCTCTAATATAATACTGAATGGAAAGTAAATAGTATATATATATATATATATATATATATATATATATATATATATATATATAAATATATGAACCCAACCAACCATGCATGAATGGATCTAAGCATGTGTTCATATATGCTAAGAATACATTTCAATGTGGAGACAAAAACTGTCCTGTTCAAGGAATGCAGACAGTAACTTTGACTATAAGCTGGAACTAAAAAACAGTAATAATGTTCATGATGACAATAATAGCAACAATATACAACTATATACAGATCTAAACTACAGAAGAGTCTGGACAATCTATCTATAAAAGCTATACCTAGGCTCCAATCGATGGAAATTGTAGTTTATATATTTTTATGTGTTTGTGTCATCTAAGGGATCTACCTTTCAGATGGGGCTTGATGGAAAGCACCTCATTCAGTCCTTTGTCCCTATGCGCTGCTAACCTACAAATCCATTTTAATTCAGCTTGTTCGGTGAGGTTAACAATGTCCCCCAGCCTGACACTAGAATTTATAACCTGTATTACTTGAAATAAAAACTTATGTGCCTGCCCTTCTTTTATGGTATGCTTAGCCAAGGCACTGTACTCATGCCCTCTGGCTAAGCAATAACCATGATCACGTATCCTTTCCCTTAGTGGCCTATTCGTTTTTCCTACATAGAAGGAAAAACAATGGACACAATGTGCCACATATATGACATTTTTTGTAGTGCAGTCACTATTGCAGTTAATAGTCCATAGATGGCCTGTAGTGGGATGTCTAAAATAGTGGGACTCATCAATAAAGATGCATTGTTGACACGCTCCACATTTATGTGTCCTCTCTGTTCCTGTCCTAATATTGGACTCTATCTTACATGTTCCACATAACAATCTCTTTAGACTATACATGTTACTGAAGACAAATGAAGGGCTATGACCCACTAACTCTGCAATCCTATCATCTGCGGTGAGTATGTTCCAGTGTTTCTGTATGGAACTTTGAATGGTGCTGAGACCACGGCCAAAAGGCACTACTAATCCCATAGATCTTAAGCTGTTTTTCTCAACGCCATTGCTATAATCACCTATCATTCTAGTTGAGTAAAAAGGTTTTGCTCTATTCTGCCTAAGATAGTTCATTTCTCTGAACACATTTTGTATTTCCCCTTCATTATAGCCCCTGGTAATAAACCCTTCATGTAGGCTCTCTAGCCCTTCCTGATAATCCTCCGTCCTGGTGGACAATCTAGAAATCCGCATTGCTTGGCCTTTAATGATGTTATTAAAGGTACGTGGATGATGCATACTTTCTCGGTGGAGAAAAGACGGTCTATAACAAGACTTATGATGAACTTTGGTGTTAATAATATTGAGAGTCTTAAATATAGTAACATCCAAGAAATCAATACTATGAGCATCATACTCAATAGTAAATTTCAAAAAGGAGCTACTTAAATTCAAGCCTGAATGAAAAGCAAGTAGTTCCTCGATGGTTCCTCCCCATAGGAAGAGGAGATCATCCACAAATCGTTTATAAAACAAAATGTGGTGATTGTTAACTATATACATACTCTCAAAGGTCGCCATGACCAGACTTTTTATGTAGGAAAAACGAATAGGACACTAAGGGAGAGGATACGTGACCACGGTTATTGCTTGGCCAGAGGGCATGAGTACAGTGCCCTGGCTAAGCATACCATAAAAGAAGGGCAGGCACATAAGTTTTTATTTCAAGTAATACAGGTTATAAATTCTAGTGTCAGGCTGGGGGACATTGTCAACCTCACTGAACAAGCTGAATTAAAATGGATCTGTAGGTTAGCAGCGCACAGGGAGAAAGGGCTGAATGAGGTGCTCTCTATCAAGCCCCATTTGAAAGGTAGATCCCTCAGATGACACACACACATAAAAATATATAAACTACAATTTCCGTCGATTGGAGCCTAGGTATAGCTTTTATAGATAGATTGTCCAGACTCTTCTGTAGTTTAGATCTGTATATAGTTGTATATTGTTGCTATTATTGTCACCATGAACATTATTATTGTTTTTTAGTTCCAGCTTATAGTCAAAGTTACTGTCTGCATTCCTTGAACAGGACAGTTTTTGTCTCCACATTGAAATGTATTCTTAGCATATATGAACACATGCTTAGATCCATTCATGCATGGTTGGTTGGGTTCATATATTTATATATATATATATATATATATATATATACTATTTACTTTCCATTCAGTATTATATTAGAGGTTATGATAGTCTTTTATAAAGGAGGTTCGTATGCATCAATGTTAAGTATTAGCTGTATTTGTTTTTTAGTTTTTTAGTCAGTAGTGAAGTAGATCAGTTTTAAAATATCTGATAACAATTGTGCAATATACTGTTTTTATTGTTTTTCATTGTTTTATAGTTTGTTGAGATGGAGGCTAGTCATTTTAAAAAGGATATTAGCACTTTAAATTTAACATCATCGTCCATTGGACGTGAGGAATGAATTGTTCTTTTAAAATTGGCGCCTCAGCAGCGCATCACTGTTTGTCTGATGAAGCGGCTTCTCAGTTGCCGTGAAAGCGCTTACATTATTAAAAGTTTTGTTGTAGTATCGCATGATCCTTTCTAGTTACTTGGAAGTGGCAGAATTTAGTGCTTTATACATTTGACTGTCTCAAGCTTTTGGATTTTTGAAGAAGTGGACATTGGAGTATTTTGTAACTACATACTTCTTACCATTTTTTGCTGTTCGGCTAAGGGATTTCGTTGGGTGGCTTCCTATATCTACTACGTCGATTTGTTGGGTGGTTTCTGTGATATATATATATATATATATATATATATATATATATATATATATACATATATATAAAAGATGGCCATTTATTAAACAACAACAAAAAAGAGGTCTCATATTTAAAATAGACTTTGCATCTGGTTAGTGGCAGATTAAGTGTACCTTATGCATCAGTCTGTTTTCAAACCATATACCCTCCACACACATTTTTTGGACCATGCATAAATGCATCTAATCTTTGATTCACCTTCCTGATTGTTTTAAATTGCATTTATTTTTAGCACAGTAACATTTTTGTGTGTGTTTTAAAATTTGTAAATTTGAAATTTTTTTCAAGAAACCAGTGAAACAAAATGTGTGAACCTAAAATGATAATACCCATTTTAGAACATTTCAACAATAAAATGCCACTCAAAACTGCTGTCATTATGATTTGACAATATCTCTATTTAACAATCATGACCACTTAACAAACTCACTTTGTAAACATCACATGTCTGAATGTGATAAAAATGGCCACAGTACATTATTCCAGTTTGTTTTATGCAAATGCAAAGATGGACTAAAGAATTTTTAACTTAATCAGCTCAGAGAGAGTACAGACATCCCCCAAACCCAGCAATTATAGCTGCACTGTTGACTGCATTTTTCTAACATGTCTGTATCAAAAATAATAAATAATGACAAAAGTCATATATTTCACATTTGTTTCACAGACAGTATTTCAACTTAATTCACGCACACATGCATACATGCACAGTAGTCCTGCAAACCAAATTAAAGACGGTTTATAAATGACCAGATAATAAAAGCATAAGGCAATTTTAAACATAGGGAGACTTCCACCCCCCCACCAGCAGTTATAGCCACTTTGTTGACTATGTACATCCCTTGTTGTCATGAAGAAATACACCACATATACTTTTATTGGTAGCTTTGGGCTAAACTACATGAAACTGTATAAAGACCATTTGCATCACACCATAAGATTCAGCCACGTGTATCATAGTGTAAATTAAAGAGTATTTAAAAGGGCATAAAATTCAATATGAACAATTTCCACAGAAGAAAACGTCATATGAATAATTCCATATTAAAGAGAACCATTACTCATCCAGAGGTTGCTGCTGGCAAACAACTTTGCATTCCAGTGTTTCATCCATAAATGCAGTGCCTGCCTCCATTAAAGAATAAAATGCCCATGTCCCATTTAAAATAATGATGTGCTGGTGAAATTGCCGTAACATTTCCTCATCTAGATCAGTTATACAAAAGGGAATGGCTAGCAAACAACAACAGGTTCACAGTTATTAGGCATGCAGTTCTGGAGACCATTAAGGAGCCTAGCCCAAATGCCTAATTGCTCCAATGCACTGTCTGGTTAAATGACTTGCTCAGTGTCACACAGTAGGTAAACGAAGGTGAAAAGATTCAAGCCCTGCACATTTGTCCCAGGAAGCAGCTCATTAACAAGTCAAGAGTTGTAGTCCACTGTGCTAATGCTTTTGAGTTTGAACTTGTAAAGAAGACTGTATGACAGTAATATGCAACAATAAGTATATAAGTGATGCTGAAGATCAGATGTTAATGATCATAACTCCAGGTAATGTAGATCATAGGACCTGACAAATATCATCCTTTGCAGTTGCTGGAAGCTGTAAAGAAAGTACTGCAAAAATATATCACTAAAATGAAGTGTTTAGACTGTATTACACATTTCCTGCTTATTAATGAATTAATTCATTCTTTAGCGTAATTAATAAAGCAAAACAATTAAAGACAATATACATGCTGCAGCTTTTGCTCAACAGCCTACAAGTCATACAAAAATCATAAATATTACTACATATAAGATACTATATTTTTTGAGGGGCTTACATGCTTTCAGGACAAATACATCTCATCTCATTTTTGACCTCCCATGTCTTTATCATCAAGATTTCCATCAGACATCGCTCAATACAGGCTTGACATACTTGAATTGCTTATAATGCTGTATTGTTGCAGCATACACCTCCAGGGTCAACAAGGTTAGACTGGAAAAAGGGTATGCAGGGTAAAGATGCAGGCTGTCTCTACCCAATTACTATGAACACTGTTCAAACATGTGAGCATACATACTATTTATTAATTTTATTTTATTTTATATTATATTATATTTGATTACCGGGTTGGTCTAACTGGGCAAGCAGGTGCCTGTTTTCAGCAAAGACCCGGGGAGAAAAGCTCCACGTGCATGACAATCATAAAAAATACAAAAGCTCCACATATATGATAAAAATACAAAAATCAGACATGAGTACAGATTAATACAGCAAACAGTAGTATATCATAGCATAGCATGATGAGAAGTTACTGAAGTGTACAATATATAGAGTGCACAGTAGTAAAACAGAAAATATAATGTAATTTAGTAAGAAAGTATATACCGTTATATACATACATTTAAAAATACTATTCATTATGGTAGGTTTTTTCTATATGTTTGACCTGTGAGTAGTGCCAGTGGAAGATTTATCTGAATAGTGGTAGTAGGGCTAGCTATGGTCAGTACAGGTACATTGCCAGATGAGATTGAGGTGGGCTTTTTATTGGGTTTTAAAGATGGGACTGTTGTTTTGCAATCTGATATCTGGTGGAAGAGAATTCCAGATTTTAGCAACTGTGTAGGAGAAAAGGGATTCACCAGCACTATATCTACACTTAGCTACTTCAAGATGGGCTTTGTTTGTGGATCTTAGTTGGCCAGCAGAATTGTGAAAGTTGAGTAAGCCTGAGAGATCAGGAATCTTGTTTGGGTGGTACAACAAATAATGAGCCACTGTGAGTTGGTAGTTTAGTACGTTGGAGAGTTCTGATCAACCTAATTGTTTTAGTGAGTGACAGTGGTAGGAGCAGAAATTAGAGATGGTTGCGAATCTAGCTATTTTATTATAGCACATGGACAATTTGTGTAGGTCTGTCTTGTTAAGGTTTGTTAATACAGGGGATGCATAGAGCAATGCACAGAGAAGTTGAGTTCTGGATATAGTAATTTTGATGTTTTTGGTTAGATAGTTTAGCAGAGGTATTGGGTTCCATGTTTTTTATGGACTTTGGATATGGTTTGTGCTATACATTTGTCAAACTTTAGGTTTTGGTCAAGTATTACTCCAAGAAGTTTAGCTTCTGACACTGGGGAGATTTGGGTATTATTGGCAGAACTGAGAAAGAAAAGAGCAGAAGAGTCAATAGTTTTGGTAGGGTGGGAAAGCATAAGTTGAGACTTTTTGGTGTTAAGTATTAGTTGTGAGTTTTTTAACCAGTTTTCAATATTGGAGAAGCCCTCTTGGGTTTTAGTCTGGAGTGTTTGGATTGTGGGGGCTGAGCAGATCAGTGTAGCATCATCTGCATATTGGACTATTGTATCTTGCTGGGTGGCAGTCTGGAGGATGTTTGTAAAGATATTAAATAGTAGGGGTCACAGTATGGATCCCTGTGGTATGCCTACTGTTACTGGAGAAGGGGGGAGAGGGAATTATGCCACTTAACTGCTTGTTGGTGGTTGGACAGGTAGTCTTGAAACCAGAGCAATGAGGCGTTGCTTAGGTTGAGTTCAGCTAAGATGGTAAGTAGTTTGCTGTGAGATACTGTATCAAATGCTTTGGACAGATCAAGGAAGGTGGCAGACACTAGGTTTCCTTGGTTCCTATATTGATTGACAGTGTTGGTGAAGGATATGAGTGCTGTGGTGGTGCTATGGAATGGCTGAAAGCCATGTTGGGAGTTGATGAGGAGACTATTTGTAAGTAAATGTATCATCAGCTGAGAATTAATACATTTTTCAAGGATTTTTGATAGGGGGGATAAGATTGCTATGGGGCAGTAGTTGGTAAGTTCGACTGAGTGACCACCTTTGTGTAAGGGTATTATGTAGGAGGTTTTCCAAAGGGCTGGAATTGTATGCTCATTGATAGACCAGTTGACAAGTATCGAGATGGGATAAACTATAGCACTAGTGGCAATTTTGAGGTACCCTGCAGGGAGTTTGTCGATTGCCAAAGTGGTGGGTTTTAGTTTAGTGAGGCACCTGTATATTGTGTTGGTAGGAACTGGTTTGAGAGTGAATGGAGGGTATGAGTTTGGGTTGCTGATTGGTTGTGGGAAGAGTGCAAGGCTGGCTGTTGCTAGTTAGGTTAAGGATGGAAGAAGTGAAGTAGTTGTTAAATTTGGTAGCTATCTCTATATTATTTCCTCTGACATTGGGGGGATGGGTCGTGGGTTTGCCTGATTGTAATACTTGGCTGACAGCTGCCCAGAATTTTTGGGGGTTAGTGGTATGTTTTACTTGTAGCTCTGTGTTATGATGTTTCTCATCTTGTCTTATCTGTTTTTTTGCTTTATTACATAGTTAGAGGAAAATGTGCCTGCTGTGATCAGTCTTATTGTGATACCATGTATCCCAAGCTTTAGCCCTAAGTTTGAAAAAGGTTCTTGTGTTTTAGAGAGACATGGGGCTGGGTTAGTTTTTATTTGAATTGTCCATAAGGGGGCCTTCTGATTTAATATGTTTGAAAGGCTGGAATTGAAGTATTCCACTGCTTTGTCTAATGTGAGGGTTGCTAGGGGAGCCTAGCTGCAATGCCTTAGTACATTAATCAAATATTCAGGTATGAAATTTTTTGAATTATGGATTTCTTGTAAGGTGGTTGTTCTGGTGGTTTTGAGATGCTGTCTTAATATGAATGTGGGTAAATGGTCACTAAGGCCAGTTGGTACTGTACCATAATATTGGGCAGTAGATGGATTGTTTGTAAGGATCCGGTCTAGTATGGATTCATTGTTTGTATTTTTAATAAGATAAGATAATAATAAGATAAGAGAAAGGTATGTATAAATGTGGGGTTTGCCATTTTTGTAGATACATATTAGAAGGTCCTTGCATAGAGTTGCCCCATTTGAATCAAACAATTCTGATTAATGGAGTTTATAACTGCAGGACAGAGGGGGTAGTGTACATTGCCGTATGTTCTTGCTGTTTAGAATTTTATGTTGGGATGTCTACTAGATGTCTCAACAATAGGATTAGGGAACATCTATATTGTATTAGGACCAAAAATCTAAGCAATGCCTTGTATAAATACACCCTTAAATGTTCAGGTTTTAAAAAATTTTTATTTGCCATACTGGAAAAAGTTCCTAAGGATTTGAGAGGAGGAAGTTTTAAAAGGTTAGTAGAACAGAGGGAAACGTTATGGCAATTAAAGTTAGGGGCTGATAAAATACCTGGTATGAATGAGACAGCTAACATTAAATGTTTTTTGAAGGCTAGAACATTGAAAGTGTATAAAAAGTTTTAAATTTAGTATATTTTTCTTTAAATTAAAGGTTCTAATTAATGTAATTTGAAGTGTTAATTGATTTTATATATATATATATATATATATATATATATATATATATATATATATATATATATATATATATATATTTATATATATATATGGGAGTTTTAAGTGATGTATTTTATTCTGAAGAAGTCCCTAGGAGATGAAAGCGACAATAAAAAAGTTTTTTGCGAAAGAAGGTGATGTTTGTTATTGATGAACCTCATTCTGCTGATACAGTGTTTTTTTTTTTGTTTTGTTTTTTGTTGGGGTTTTTTTTGTGGTTTTATTCGCTGCTGCATCCATTTGGTCCTTTTTTGTGATTACTGTTTGTATTTTTGTCAATGCATGTGGGTGTTTAGATAAGTTGAGTACAGGAATACAGTTTGATGTAATTAGAGGGGATAGTTGTGTTGATGGATTTCCAGTCACTGTTAAAGTCCCCTAGGAGGAGTGTCTCCTGTGGGAGGTTTGTGGATGTCCAGTTTAGTATAGACTCAAGAGTAGGTATGTTGTCACCTGGGGGTATGTAAATACCCACTAGGTTTAATTGCTTCTGTTGATTGATATGAATTTTGGTGAAGAGAGTTTCTGCATTGGTAAATGTTGGGATTTCTTTATGTATAAGGACTTCTTTGAGGACAATGTTGTATAGTATGGCGACGCCTCCACCTTTTTTTGGTAGTTCTATCAGCCCTGATTATACTATAACCTGTGAGATGTATCTCATTGTCCTTACTGTGGGGTTTAAACCAGGTCTCTGTAATGAGTGTAATGTCTGGGTTGTAAGTGGAGAACGTGGCGTGTAGTTCATCAGTTTTGTTCAAGATACTTCTAGTGTTCATACTAAGTATAAGTAGGTCACAGGGCTTTTTACAGTTAATTGCATGTTGGATGTTTGGACTAGTGAGGTTGGTAGTATCAGGTGTGGGGCCTGGGTTTGGGTGTATATCACCACAAATTTGGAGCTGTGTATGCAGGAATAGAAAGAGACTGAATTTTGAGTAGAAGTTTAGTTAATCTGTTGGGTTTGGTGGAATGTATGGTGGAATTAATATATTTGACTTTATATAGCTCAGTGGTAGAGTAGTTCAGTAAATGAGGTTGGATGCAGGGGAAAGGAGTGTTACTATGTGGTTGTTAGGTGGAAGTTAGGGTTGGGCTGGGGTGAAATATTATGTGAGCATTATAGTAGCAGGTAATGGTGTAAAGTGTAACAAGGGTAGCTTGTAGTAATAGATGAGAGGTAGACATAGTTACTTGAGGGTTTGTGGGCAGTGGTTTGGTTGGTGGTGATAGTATGGGATATGGTAGGGGGACTTGATGGGTGAAGGGTGGGAGCTTGTTAATATTTACAATTGTGTAGTTGATTTGGGATTGGATGAGGGGGTGGACAGAATGTGGGTGGGGGCATGGTCTAGTGTCTATTTATTGTCAGATAGTGGGGGCAGGTGGAAATTGGGGGCAGGGGAGGGGAGCGGAGTGAAGCCAGAGCATAGCAAGGGTGGAGCGGAGTGGAGCAGGCAGGCCCAGATCAATAGTCAGCTGTTAGATACCACTCAGTGAACTTTAAGCAAAGATATGCTACTTTGCACAGTCACTTTATACTGTTAAATTAAGGCAAGTGTAGACATTATATAATTTTACCCTGAAATTCTTAAAAAGATATAAAATTAAAGCTGGGGTTAGTTACAGATGAAACAGGAGAGGTAACGGAATGCTATTCTATAGATTAAAGTGTTTCTCAAAAGAAAATAGACTGTAGTTGGGGGGGGGCACTTACTGGAGAGAGTTTTGCAGCTGTTGCTTCCTGGTGATGTACTCATCAGTACAGTGGTTTGAGTAAGGAACTATACAGCAGAATGTACTAACACACTCACAAACATTTGTTTAAGTTAGTGCAGTTAAGGTATTTTACTATACAGATGCTTGGAAGTTAAGCACCTACATTAATTTTTAGTCTAGTTACAAGACAGTGTCTGTGGGTGCCCAGTGCACAAGAGAGATGTTTGAAGTTTCCACTGCTTATTATGGGGGGGCAGACACCCACCTGACCCAATGGGTGGTTTGAATTGCTACATTAGTTTTTAGTCTCTTTAGTTACAAGACAGTGTCTGTGGGTTCCCAGTGTGCAAGAGAGATGTTTGAAGTTTCCATTGCTTGTTATGCGGGGCAGAGACCCGCTCGATCCAATGGGTGGTTTGAATTAATGAGGATGATTACACACCAGGGGAGACAAACAGCTGCTCCGGGATTTGAAAAAAAAATCCTTATTTCCTTCTTTCTTATTTCCTTCTTTATGTTTACAATTATCACAGAGATTTGGATTTAATAGAAACTACAGTCCCTCATAAAATCATCCAAGGCTAGCTTCAAAAGAAAAATTGCCAGGGACTCCAAAGATTACCACAAGACATTCTTTAGCTATGTCAAGAATCTAAGTGGCAATGCTCAGATCTGCTCGGAGTTAGTGCAGAATGGCACAAAATACACTGAACCAACCAATATTGCCAACATCCTGGCAGACAGGTTCAGTGCCAACTTCACCTCCCCTCTCACCCCCAAAAGGGCCCATAATCATACCAGAAGAATGTAAAGCCCCAGAAATCACAGACACTCAGGATAAAACAGCCCTCTCCAAAGCCAAAAACACAGCATCAATGGGACCAGATGGTGTCCCAGGCTGCGTCCTACACAAGCTCAATGACAAACTGACCCCTCACCTAAACACACTGTTCAAACTCAGCCTCTCCACTGGCTACATATCCATAGAGTGGTGCACAGCAACGGTTATTCCACTCCACAAAGTTGGAGCCACAACAGACCCTGGGAACTATTACCCTGTAAGCCTGACTAGCTTGGTCTGCAGGCTATGGAGCGCATCATCATGGAACTCATTAACAGAGACATTGGGAATCTCCAAACACTGGACCCTACCCAGTTTGGCTTTATTAAGGGCAGATCATGCCTCCTAAACCTGGTGGAATTCTTTGAGACAGTTACCAAGGTTATAGACTTGGGAATGGTGGTACACACAGCGTACCTAGACCTCCCAAAGGCCTTCGACACCATTTCCCATTCTGGTATTATAGACAAGCTCACCAGCTGGAACATAAACCCCTACGTCATAAGATGGCTTGCCAATTGGTTCACAGACAGAATCTACATGGTGAGAGTTGTGGGAGCTAGGTCCGACTCTAAACCAGTTACAAGTGGCATTCCCCAGGGCTCAGTCCTAGGACCCCTCCTGTTTGACATATAATTCTCAGAGGTACAGGTAAGCCCAGGAGGACTATGGCTGACCAAGTTCACAGATGACTGCAAACTAGGGGCTATAATTGACTGTCCAGCTGACACAGACATCCTCCAAAAGGGTATCACTGAGACAGATACCTGGTGTCAAAATCATGGCCTCAAGCTAAATGCCAAAAGGTGCATAGTTGTCCCCTTTGGAAAAAACAAAGTACCCACAAACTACCACATAGGTGGTATTCCCCTAAATATGGAAGTCGTAATAAGAGATCTGGGGACCCAAGTAGATAGTAATCTCTCCTTTGATAATCACATTGCTAAAATGGTTAGAAAATCTTTCTATGTGGTCCACCTAATCACAAAAGGGTTCTCATCCAGATCAAAAGAGGTCATTGTACCCCTCTACTCATCACCCATCAGACCCTTCATAGAGTACAACGCCCCATTTGGGATGTACCTTACAAGACACCTGCAACAGCTGGAAAGACCACAGATGTACCTCACCAAGAGGATCACTGGCCTCAAACAGATGCCCTATGCAGCTCAACTGAAGAAACTCCAGCTGTACTCAGTTGCATACCTCCTACTCAGAGGTGATCTTTGCCTGACATACATGTCCAACCCAGAATTAATGGACATGCTTCACCTAAAAAAAAACATATCTCGAGCCACACGCTCTAGGGATCTAAACCTCACCACAACAATAAATAGGACGTGCTGGAGGGATTGATTCCTGTCCCAGAGACTTCCCATGCTTTGGAACAAGATTCCAATCTACATTAGGCAGAGCTCCTTACTAACACTCTTCAAGAGAAACCTTGACAAGTGGATGGGAAACAGAAAGTTTACACCGGGGATCACTTCAGTGGCTCTTCTGTACAGAGGCACAGGGAACTAATCTAAGGGGGCGGCGAAAGCCAACACATTATGGCTAGGCTTATAAATGCCTTCTGGCAGATAGCCTAGTACCTACCTGTGAACCTAATTTAAAACTTATTTCAAATTTTACAGAAAAAACACTAACAGGCATTTTCTAAGCAAAACAAAACACTTTCACATTGAAAACAGAGAGCATTTGAAACAGTAAATTCTGTTTCCCTGAAACTCACACATAGTGAAGTCACAGTCAAAGTAACTTTATTGTCATTTAGAACTACACACATGTAGCCCAAATGAAATTTTGTGCAGCAGCTCAGTTCTTGAGATTACAAAAGAAAATTAAACAACACATACAAGTAGAGGAATAAACATAACTAACAAATACAATACTTCTCCCAATGCATGCAAGAACGAGCAGAAACATGTACCAACACTTATATATGAAAAGAATACCCTCCCCTGAGTTAAATTAACTACCCTATTTAAAGTAAGACAAAACACACTACAGACTGAAATGCCTAAGTTATTTGTCTAGTATTGCACTTGGGTGAGTTAAATAATACTATGGATATAATATGTAAGCATTGCACTTGTTTAGAATATATGTAAGTATATATTGCACAAATAAATAAAAATTGACTTATGTGTCCAGACCCCCAGGACTAGTGCCCGAGTTCAGAAGTCTAATGACTGTAGGGCAGAAATTGTTACTTAATCTTGTAATCCTGCAGTGGATGCTGCAATATCTCCTGCCCGATGCCAGATGCTTAAACAGTCCATGTGCAGGATGCGTGTTGTCCTGTATTATTTTGGTGGTCTTTCGGATACTTCCTGCAGAATAAAGATGTACCGATGGAAGGCTGGAACCTGTTATCTTCTCTGCAACCCTCACCACTCTTTGTAGCTCCTTCCTTTCTGTAACTATGCTGCTTTCAAACCACACTGTGAAGTCGCAGGTGAGGATACTCTCTATTGCACCTCTACTGAAGGTGGAGAAAAAAAACAATCTAAATTAAACAATATTTATTTATTTATTTTATTTATTTGCAGTTGGTTTACCAGGATAGTCCATTGGGCCAAAGAACCCGTTTTCAATGGAGTTCTGGGGAGAAAAGCTCCAGATACAAGAACATGATACACACTGGTTATACAAAATTATAAAAAGAATACAAATATATAATAATAATAATCAAAAAAATTATGCACAGTTCAGCTGAGTTCATAGAAAAGTCATTATGAAAGAACATAGTAGAGAATATTGTAGGAAAGTGTTTGAGTTTATATGATGATCTGTATTAATGAAAAGCAATTTTCTGAGAGATAACAGACAAATATAAAGGAGGCATATAGGAGAAGGCCTTGTAAAGATTTCCCAAAACAAGATGTGAATATTGAGTATGAGGGATGGGAGAATTTATGGAAGAATGCAGAAGAATGAAGATATCATTTGGGATTAGATAACTATGTAGGGTGGGTGCAGGAGCATTCCCACTTGGAATATAGGTGGGCATGAAGAGATCTTTTGAAAATAAATTGGTTGGGCATGGTACGGATAGATGAGGGTAGTGAGTTCCAGAGGCGGGCAATGACAAAGGAAAGAAGGTTTTTCCCTGGGGGACGAGTGGGTTTATGAATTTCTAATAGATTTTGATTGTTGGATCTCAATATTCTGTTGGGAAGGTGCATTTTAAAAGCAGTTGAAAGGGAGGGACAGAGAGAAGGGTTGAAAATGTGTTTATGAGCCAGAGTTAATTGTATGTATGTGAGATGATTAGGAAGTTCTAACCATTTTAGAGTGTGGAGAGAGGAACAGTGATGAGAGGAGGTCTTATGGTTGGTAGCAAACTTTGCAATTTTGTTATAGCAGGAGGAAAGTTGGGATTTTAGGGAGGACTGTAGGTTGGTTAGGAGTGGGGCTCCGTAAAGAAGGGAAGGAATAAGAAAAGAAGTAGAGAGAGTGATTTTGGCAGCTGGTGTGAGATATTTATTTTGCCGGTACAGCATACCAAGTTTTTGGTGGGTTTTTTTGATGTTTAAATGTAGGTGAGAGTTAAATTTGAGTTGGTTATCTATTAGAACCCCGAGGAGTTTGGTTTCTGACACTAGTTCCAGAGGAGAATTATTTTGATTAGTGATAGTGAAAGAGTTTGTGTTGAAGGAGATAGCTTTAGAGGGGGAGAATAGCATTAGTTTGGTTTTAGAGGCATTGAGAGCAAGGTGATTTGTTTTCATCCACTGCTCAGTGATTGTGAAAGCTTCTTGGGTCAGTTTTTGGAGTGTGGGGATTGAGGAAGCAAAGCATATAATAGTGGAATCATCTGCGTACTGGATGATGTCTGAGAATGGGATAGAGTTGTGGAAGTCATTAATAAATATATTGAAGAGAAGGGGGCCAAGTATGGACCCTTGGGGTACCCCAGTAGGGGTATTAAGAAATGGGGAAGTGGCCTTTTTCCATATAACTGCTTGATGTCTGTTAGATAGGTAGTTGGAGAACCAGTTCAATGAGGATGTAGATAAGTTGAGTTTTGAGAGTTTGGAAAGTAGCAGGTTATGAGAGATGGTGTCGAAGGCCTTAGAGAGGTCAAGTAATAGGGTGGAAACAATTTGTCCAGAGTCGCGAGCTTTGTTAACAGTTTGGAGAAAGGAGAGGAGGGCAGTCATAGTACTATGATTAGGTCTAAAACCATGTTGTGTGGGAGTTAGTATGTGATTTTCTAGAAGGTAAGGAAGGAGTTGAATGTGAATGCATTTTTCTAAGATCTTAGAGATTGGAGAGAGGATAGCAATGGGACGGAAATTAGTGATGTTGTTATTATTGCCCCCTTTGTGTAGAGGGATGATGTAGGCTTTTTTTTCAGATCTGTGGTACTGTACTTTCTAGGATAGAGTGGTTGATTAAGATACTAATAGGGTAGGCAATAGCATCAGCTGCTAAGCTGAGGAAGTAAGATGGGATGTTATCTGGAGCATTAGTACATGGCTTCAGTTTCAGCAGAAGTTTCTTTATAGTAGAAGTGGGTGTAGGTTTAAAAGAGAAAGAGGGAGAGTGAGCAGTGGGGGGGGGGAGGTAGGACTCTGAGAAGATGAGTTATTTAGAGGACCAGTAGAGATGGTAAATGGAGATGTGGTAGTGGTGGTGGTGCAGAGTGGGCTGTTGGGGCGTGTTGGGGGAGGGGTATTTGGTAGTGTAGTGTCATTAGAGAAAGATGATGTTAATTTGGAGATGGATTCAATGAAAAATGAATTAAATTGTGTAGCTAGATCAGGGTCAGAGATGTTGGGGTCTGGGGTGGGGGTATTTTGTTTGCTGGGGTTGAGGAGAGTAGAGATACCTTTCCAGAATTTTTGGGGTTAGATTTCTTGCTATTTTGAAGTGTAGAGAAATAATTTTGACGATCAGAAATGATGAGTTTTTTTACCTTGTTACGAAGAGTCTTAAATTCATTTTGGGTTAGGGGGGATTTATTCTTCTGGTAATGTGCCCATGCTTTATCTCTGCATCGCATGGATACAAGTGTGTTTTTGGAAAGCCATGGAGCTGTTTTAGTTTTGATTCTCTTAGTCCTTAAGGGTGCATGTGAATCAAGAATTTGTAGGAATATTGAGTTAAAGTGGGTAACAGCATTATCAAGTGATAGTGTTTTTAGGCAATTCCAATTTATGGAATGTAGGGTTTCTACGAAGTTTGTAGGGTTAAATTTTTTTAGGTTACGGACAGTAACAAAGTTATGGGTATGTTGAAGGAGAAATGGGAGCCGGTGTGTGAAGATGGGTATATGGTCACCTAGGGAATCAGGAAGAGTACCACTGTCAGAGTAATAGTGGGGGTGAGAGACAAGAATCCAGTCAAGGATGCTACCGTTTAAGGGGGTTTTGGAGGGGTATGTTGTGGAGTTGATAAGCTGAGAAAAGTTGTAAAGGTTAATATTAAGAGGGTTTTTAGGGGATTGAATGGAAGTCCAGTTAATGTTCATGTCGCCAAGGATTATTGTTTCATTGCTAATATTATTGGAGAGCCAGGAGAGGATATCTTCAAGTGTAGAAATATTGTCCCCTGGGGGGATATATAGGGAGGCTATACAAATGTATTCATGTGAGTTAACCTGGAGGTTTGTGAGGAGTAGTTCAGCATTTTTGAAACGTGGAATGGGTTTGTTATAGGGGGTAACAGACGAAGAGGAAGAGAATAGGAGAGCTACTCCTCCACCTTTTTTTTGTGGCCTGTCTTTTCTGATGATAGAATAGTTTGAAGGAGTTATTTCTGAGTCTTTTATATGGGGTTTTAACCAGGTTTCTGAGATTGTTAGGATATCTGGTTTATTATGAATGAGCCAGGCATGAAGGTTAGGAACTTTATTTACAATGCTTTGTGAATTAAAAGAAGAGAATAAAATGGACTTGTTTGAAGGTGAAAGTGCTGGGGGGACTGGGTTGGGATGGATATCCCCAGATAGTAGAGAGGAAATTAGATTTCAGAGAGGCTTAGATATGTAGGTGGACAGTTGGTTATGTAGATTGGAATCTATTGTGAGTTTTAGTAATCTGTTTGGAATTAAGGGGGAGAGATGTTTTTGAAGGGTGATGTATTTGTATGGGAAGAGTAGAAGGTTATTTATGGGATAAAGATGTGAAGAAATAGGAGTGTATGAGTAAGGTAGAGTAGAGTCTACCCCCAAGTCAAGATGGTTGGTGATATAGAGAGGTTGAGTGTGGTGGAAGTTGGAAGGTTGGGTGAGATAGTACAGATAGGATAAGTTTAGGAGAAGTAAGAGTAATGAGGGAATAAATAAGGTTTTTGTATGCATGCTTGAATATGGAATATAATAGGTTGATATGCTGTAGATAAAATGTATGTGAGTTATATTTATATAGGAGCTGATAAGATTAGGAATATAAGAGTAGAAGTGGGAGATAGAGTTGGGATTGGAATGGACTTGTAAGAATCCTACAGGTTAAGTGGGATAAGTGAGGTGGATAATATGAGGTAATTGTAGTTGGGGAATCAGGAGGGGTAGAAGTAGTGAGTAAGTGATTGATTAGATATAAATGATAGAGGGTGGGGCTATAGGGAGGATAAAGTTAGATGCACTGGGGTGGGTGGAATTTGGGGGTAGGGTAGGGGAGCGGAGTGAGCCCGCAGGGTGAACGGAGCGGGAAGAACCAAAGAGTTCGAGAGGTTTGGAGTCACTCAGTGAAACGAGGATTGCAGAGGGGTACGTTATAATGGAGAAAGACCTGGGTGTGTAAGAAGAGAGTAAAGTATGTGAAACTAGAGAGAAAGAGTAGGAAACCAAAAGTTACAGCTAGAGTGGGCTAAAGGAGTTAGGAGATACAAGGAGATGGAAAAGGTTGGGATCTAGAGAGATAAGCCTGCACTACTTGCAGTAAAAGTCTATTTGAGGGAGGGTGTCACCAGGTGGTTGGAATAAAGGTACATCCTATTACACATTAGGATATCCTCAGGGAATACATGGACTAAAGAAGAGGGCAGCTAGTGTAGAACAGGAGGGATGAATATAGAGGTTGGGATAGGAACTTTAAGGCTGCTGGCTCCTGGCAGGCGAGTATACTAAAAACAACTATCAAGGTTAAAACAATAAAACAGTAAGGGTTCAGCAGTAGTTACACATACTTCCTTAGTGTCCTCCTGATTAAATGTCCAGAAAACAAAGGGGATGAGGCAGCTAGGAAGCCTGCTTTGGTTGTTAGTTTGCTGCTTGAGCAATTTATAGAGCTGAATATTTAGGTAGGTTTGAGGTGTCCACATGGGCTTAGGTCACAGGGGTAAGTCAGGGCAGAAGGCTATGGAACAGGAAAGAGTTTAGAGAGAAAGTGTTAATTTCCATACCGCTTTATCAAAACATTGCTAAAGGAGGCCTGGTCTGGAGGATGATGGCTCTTATCTCTCATACCTAAGGTACAGTCTGCATGCCTCTTGCCTAACTAGGCAGCCCCCTCTGACTGGGACATTACACACACACATTCTCTCTGTGGCCCAGACTGGTACTTGTTAAATTCAAAATGCATTTACTTGCATTTAGAAGTGCTCTCTGAATTCAAAACATATTCCATTCCTAATGCACACAATTGCATCCATAGTAGACAGACCTCTTGCCACAGTTCAAATTATTCTGTTTCAGATCAGCTCTGGACTTCATGTTGAAATGCTGTTCACCACCTCAAAGCAGTTGCCCAGTCCAGTGCCTGTTGAATTCAAAACATGTTGCATTCCTAATGGTTAAAAGCTCTGCATAGATCTCTATTGTAAAAGGTATATGCCAGATTTCTTGTTGATCTCCCATTTCTCTCTCTCTCTCTCTCTCACTCTCATTGGCTGCAGCTGCTACTGTACTGACATCTCTTGTCTCACTGTCGCATTGCCTGCTACTTTACTGTTGACTGGATATTCCTATTAGAAGCAGCAGTGCTGTTGTTTACAGATGGTCATTCCTTTTAGAAGCAGCTCTTTACTGAGGGTCATGCAAGACCCCCCCCCCACAGTCAGCAGCAGCACTGTTGTTTATAGATGGCCATTCCTTTTAGAAGCAGTTGTTTACAGATGGTATGGATGGTTGTGATCAGGCCCCCCAGTCAGCAGCCAGCATGTCCTAAGCAGCACCTAGGTCACCTTGTGCTGGATCTGGCTGTGCCCACATGGAGGACATCAGAGATGCAGTCTCCTAAATCTACTAGCTAAAGTGATTTTATCTGGACTAATCCTTATAGTCTGTCACTATGCTTGAGCGAGGAATTGTGTCAAAAGCTTTTGTTAGAGCTAGATAGACAGTATGTAAAGTCTTACTTTTTTTCCATTGCTTTGGTAATTTTTTCCCCACAAAGCCCACCATTGAGTAAGTATCACCTGCCTTTGACAAAGCCAACCTGGATGGACCCAGTGTTCAGAGGTTCTCAGTGTACTTATTGATTAATTCCATGATGATACATAGCATTACACATGAGGCTGATTAGACTAATGGGTTGGTAATTATGCAGGTCAGAAGAAGGTCCTCCCTTGTGCAGGGGTATGACTGTCACTGTCATCCACTTTCTCAGTACAAAGTATGTGTGGAGAATGTGGTTGAACAGTGTTGTTAGGAGCATAGATAGATAGATCATGCTTCATGCTGTTTAAGATACTTCCTGGGATATTGTCTGGACCTATGATGCACTATTTCTGGCCTTAGATAGAACTTTTAGGGCTTGTTCCTGCATAAAAGATTGTGGTGTATCAGTTTTTGGTATTTGATGTGAGACCACAGGTGGTGATAGACGGGTGAAGTTGGAGCTGAATTTATCAGCCAGCAGTAGTAGCATAGTAAGGGTGGACTGATGGGGGCAATCGCTCTGGATGCAAAGTCTTAGGTGAAATCTAAGAGTTCCTTCAGCATACTATTGACTATACATAGAAAAGCTGAAGTCTTTTTTTTCCTTTCTGTTTTTCACTTGAAAAACTGTGGGTGGATTGGCTGCTTTAGAAGCTGGTGAATCAACTCGCTTTCTACAGTAAGCTAAAGTCCTTTTACTAATTTATTTATTTCTCTTCACTTGAAGAGTAAGGAGGGGGGGTTGGAGCATTTCAGGAACCAATGCCAGGCGCTAGATGAGCCATCTACAGCTCTGAGCACTGAAATGCAAATTCAGCAGCTGCCAGGTAGGTGGAAATCTGAATGCATTCAGTATCAAGTTAAGCAAAGGCTCAGTTATTTAATGACAGGCCACACTTAGTCAAGCTGTTAGGTGAAATGTTTTGTTGCCATGAAGAAAGCTCACTTCCTCTGAGCTGCAGTTACCTTTGAGTTGATTAAATAAAGGAGTTATGTAAACAGAATGAAGTCACTGCATGTGAGATAAGTGGGGGTTTGCACCTGAAAAAAGTTTTAAAGCCATCTGTTGAATTAATGTGGTGTCCATTTAATTAATTAAATGTCATCACAAAATGCAGCTATTCATATCAACAGGCACTAGGCTTGGTTAAAGTGGAACTGCATCACTTGATTAGTCACTTTAAAAAGTCTATAAGAAAATGCATCATCTGTGCAAAGCAAAGCAGCATTATTGCAACCTCTGCTCATTTACAGTCTCACCATATACTACCTCTTAAGTAAAAATTCAGAATAGTCACTCCCCAACTCACTTATGCAGTCTGACTAGTAGATTACTAGAGTAGGGTTCCAAAGTATGACATGGGGGTGTGGCCAATATGACACTGACTGCACCCTCTAACATGACATCACCACAGGAGTAGTGATGGGGATGCACTTATGGGTAAAACAGCTGGCTGGCTGCTAGGGTGGCTAGCTGTTTGCTGGAGTGACTAGCTAGATGGATGAATGGCTGGCTGGCTAGATGGATGACTGGCTGAATGAATGGCTGGCTGGCTGGATGGTTGCTGAAATGGATAGATGGCTAGTTGGATGAATGGTTGGACTTGATGAATGAGTGGATGGATGGATGGATGGATGGATGGATGGATGGATGGATGGATGGATGGATGGATGGATGGATGGATGGATGGATGGATGGCTGCTGGAGTGGCTAGCTGGCTGGCTGATTGAGTGGCTAGCTGGATGGATGGATGGATGGCTGCATGGATGGATGAATGGCTGCCTGGCTGGATGTAGACCTCTAAACTGTACAGATGTTTACAGAATGTCTAGATTTTTGTCTCATTTTTTTGTCTGTTTCTAATAAAATTGTATAAGAACAATATTTAAAAAGTGTCCCTATTTTTGGAATTTTTATCCCCTCATTATGTAGGGCTTTGTCCAGCTTTTTTGTTCTAAGAGGTTGAGATGTATGGCTGGATGGATGAATGGATAGCTGGCTGGATAACTGGCTTTGTAGCTGGCTGGCTGGCTAGCTTGCTTGGTTGCTTGTTGGCTAGCTTGGCTGTTTAAAAAAATGTCACTGTTACTTTTCATAGCGGCTGTAGAAGTGCTAAAACAAACCGCTCTACAACCACAATCTTTGTAAGGCTCTTCCTGCCCCAGTCCCCACCCCTTCATGAATTGCAGCCAATTGCTGCATGACTTAAAACACCTGGACCTAACAGGGGACAGGTCTGCCTGCAGGTCAGGTTTGGTGATGTAACTGACTTTTCAGGTGCCACTGCTTGGTACAGCGGGCAATGTGGAAAGGTAGCTTAACCCATGACTGCTAACAGTGTGAGGGGTGAGAACTTTATACAAGTGTCCTCAGGATGGTACCTCTGGAATTTGTCAATAGCTATGTAGAACTAATGAGAATTTTCTTGAAGTTTCTCAGGACAATGTATTACAATCATGGAGTGTTGTCTCATGGAACCATCTGCACAAGACTCAAATTTCCCAGAGTAGAAATGCCTGATGATACAGGATGCTGCTGAACCTCTGGTCACACCTCACTGAATCCTTGGACTAGTGCCTCCTGGGATGGAGTCATGATGGATTAGTTTAAGACTGGTGTTTGTCTCTATGTCTGTTCTTGGACTTCCATCCCTCATGGGTCATGGGCTGAGATGCCCCTCCTCCTCTGAACATGGTGTAAAACTTTCATCCTTCTCTGGTAATGGCATCAGTCATCTGGGTGTTGTTGAGGAAATGCTGCTCAAATTTCGGCTGCCTGGCTATTAGCTGTTGGTTGGGTCAAATATTTGACATGGTACATATACCATCTCAAAATGTCTTGTCCAGTGTTTGCTGAATGCATCAAAGTCCTCCCATTTCCTTTTCTGCTAGGTTATTTATGATGACCATCAAGCCCCCTCCCCAAAGGATTTATGATCATTCATTACTTTGAGGTAGTAGGTCACCAGACCCCACAGCTGACAGCCATATGGAGGGGCCATCAGTCAAGCAATTTGAGAATTGTTTGTGCTTCTACCAGCATCCTGCCTATGACAACATTTTTATGATAACCCTAACTCCATCCCTTGGCAAAGGGATGAGCAATCTGCATCATCAAGGAGATCCACAGTGCCTTCCTTATGCAACTCATGGTGAAGAGTAACACCTATAGATGGCTTGGTGAGTCAATCACCTACTCCAGATCATGTATTTGCCTTGCAACCCCTTCACCTCTTAGGGTACATAGCAGAATGCAGCCAGCTTCAGCAGCCCCCTAACCCTTCAGGATGGGCATGCCCATCCTAAACTACCAGCCCCATCAAGCACCTGAGATGTTAATCGAGCTTGAGTCATTTAGATGGTAGTGAGGACACTTTATTCCTCTGAGCTTCCACAGCTGGCACAGTTCTTGCAATAGCATAGTCTTGGTGTCATTTGCCATTTTGGTTGTGTTTCCTAACCATATCAACCAATGTCAAAACACTGTAAGGGCCTGTAAAGCATACAGTGGAATTGCGTGTTATTAGCATATCTGCAAAAATCAGGCTTCAGTAAATATAATGATCAGTTTCTTTTCAGAAATAACATGGTGTTTCTTTTGTGGTTGCATATACAGCATTTGTGTACATGAACAAAAATATAACTGCATTGGGTTGAAGTGGCTTTTCATCTGCTTCACAGTTTGCACTGCATTTTAAAAGCCTGTCCAAATCTTTCTGTCAGCCCATAAGTGGCTGCATATTGGGATGCCAAGGTGCTAAGACATGTACCATTCTGTTTCATAAAGCCTTTTTTAACTATTGTGTTGTAAAATATGACATATTTTCACCTGCAGTATGATCAGGCAATTCATTGCTTGCAAATATTATCCTTAGAACTGCTATGGTTTGCTGTGAAGCAAATAATTGCATTTAGCACTTCAGGTCACGCTGAATGAGCACCGGTTTCTATAACACAGGCACTGTTCATGGAAGAGACTGAAAAGTCTGTCTCCTAGATTTAATAAACTCCATGTAGGAATAATGTAAGCCTTACATGGAGTGAATGGTGTCCGTGTCTGCAGCTCCCCCTCATCAACATGCCTTGTATATTAATGAAGGCACGCTACAAAGAGGGAGCTGTGTACACAGTTACTGAATCAGTGCTAGGGTGTGTGTTACAGTGCTTGCAGATGTATACGACACCCCCTGCACTGTCAAAATGCCATACGGCACTAAACATGAAAGAAAGTGTCCTTGGACACTTAGTTATAAACATTTCCTTTATTTTATACTGGGGGTGTGTTACACTGTCCATAAGACACCACCTGCACTGTCAATATGCTGTATGACACCAAAATATTAAATTGTAACTGTGTCCTGGCCAGTATGTAAAATAAATACCCATAACATCCCCCTGTAATGTCGGAGTGCCGTACACCTGTGTGTGTATGTATATATATATATATATATATATATATATATATATATATATATATATAGTTTTTTTTTTGTTTGCAGTCAAGTTTAAGCATAGCTGAGTGGGTTTGCGCAGTGCTGTGTGTTGCTCAGCACTAATTAAATGTAATGAAAAGCTAAATAGAAATGCATAACTGAAATCTTCACAGCCATGTTAGCTGAATGGTTAGAATCCTAGCCTTGTATGCAGTAGGTGCATGGTTTGAATACTTGGGCAGGCCATTCAGTTTTTATATGTGATAGCTATAGGTCATACATTATAATTTTTTTATAGATGTATTTAGTGATATTTGTTACCTGGGTTTTTTCAGCTGATCTGCAAGCCCATTTTCAGTGGATTCCCGTGGAGCAAAGCTCCAGTTATACATAAGTGTCCAATACATTACAGTCACACTCCAAGATAACGTAATTAAAATACTTAAGGTTAGTGGATATAAAGTAAAAGGCATACATAATAATAAAAGTATCCCTAATGATGAAAGACTTTCAATATTTTTTTTAATTTGTAAAAATATCTAATTTGCCCGTAGCTAAACACTGCTAAGCAGTGCTAAGCTAAGCCAAGCAATGCTTAAAGAGGACCTGTTTTAGCAGTGCTTAGCAATGTGCAGCTCTGCTTAGTGCTGCTAAGCAATCCCCTGTTTAAGCAGTCTTCAACACAGCTAAGTGAGTTTGCGTGACACTAAGCGGAGCTAAGCATTTTCAAAAATGGCCCCTGGTGGCAAAGGGTGGGAAAACAGCCTTATTTAAACTGAACAGGTGGGAATACAGCCAGAACTGGTTGGAGTTTGATCACTGCAGGAACTATGGGTGGAGTTGGAGGGGGAGCATGCTTCTGAGCCACAGGGCTGGGGCATATTGGAGTCCGGGATTATGGTTGGACTCCTAGTAAAAGACCATGATGCCAGATTGCTGCAGGGCTAGTACCAGGGCTCTGAATACAAGTCTGAGGTCTGGGACTGTCTGGCACATGACCTCACCAATGCCACTGGAATCCCCCACACTGGTGAGCAGGTGTGTCACCACTATGATGACCAGAAGCAAAGGAAGTGGGGGATCTTAGTCCAATGGACCCAAGATGCTCGGGATGGGAATGCCCAAGAAGTTTGTAAGTATAGCAACTGGTGATTTATCAGATTGTAGTATGAATATCTGATAGACAGGTATGTATAATGGTGTGTTTTCCCCTCACAGCTGCAGAGGAGTGGGCTTGCAATCTAGAGGCTCATGCCAGGCACCTAGTGAGGATGTGCCGACAGTGTGGTGAGTACAGATCTATTTTGCAATATATAGTGCAATAAATAAGAAAGCGTGCAGTGTTTACTGTCAGTGAGTATAGTGTGTTCTGAGTGTACTACAATAAATGTGTTCTTCGGCCCACAATGGTATAAGTGAGTAATGCCTGGTACTGTGCAATACAGATGAAGGCAGCAAACAAGCTACTGTTGAGGAAAGAAAGCTAATACTGTAGTAATAGTGAGCAGGAATGACAAGTATATACTGTAGTAATACTAAGGATCTTGTAATAAAGTACACTCTGATTGAAACTCTGAAGGTAATAAAAGACATTCATTCATTCATCATTTACAGGATATACAGTACAAATGTAGTCAGAATTTTGAATGTAATAAACCACTGTGCCATGTCACCCTAAATAAAGTTCTGTCTTCCAAATGTTGTGTTTATATTTGGTCTGTTGTTGAAAAAATACAATTGTACAGGTGCTCCATGGAGAATATGGCTGTGACACCATGAAGTGACTGAAATTTGGCTGATAAAGAACTGTTATGCTAAAGTGTAGATGTGAAGCTGTACAACAAGATATAATGCAATTTGATATATGTTCTGCGCTAAAATCTGAACTTTGGATAGTAATGTGTAATTATTATAATGTGTTTCTCTCAGGATTGTCTTGTGTTAACCTTTGCATATCGGCTATACATATTCCTGAATGTAGGTACACTGATGCAGGCAAGTATGAGACTATAATTGAATGGAGACTGCAAACATATCATGTGCAAATGTATATGGTCAGGTATGCAACCCAGCATCCTGATATTGTCTGTACAGATCACATATATTCCCCTCCGCTAGGGGTTAAATGTGTACACCTACATTCCAACTATTAGTAGACACTTCCCGTACTATTTCTGTCATGCATGAATGCCAAGCATGTATGTTCAACTGTCACTGAAGTCTTCTGTGATACTATACCTATATTACCAGGTCAGATTTTGTAACCAAGTGAGCTTTAGGCACAAATCAGTCAAACAGCACACAGCAGTGACCCAGTAGCTCAGTGTGATAAGAAATAGATATGTTGTTAATTTTGCACACACGGACCCGGGTTTGAATCCAGGGACAGGTACTAAGATGTATTTATAGTAACAGATAAGTAGTCTTGACTATTTGTACAAAGTGTCAAGGAATGTTAACAGATATTTTCTCCACAAGGCTTACAGGTAAAGTAATGTTTGTAGTAGCTGTATGAAGGGTATACTAATAAACTGTGTCCAGATGTACTAGTGTATAAACAGCAGTGCTCAGCAAGTTGACAAGACTCAATGAAATAAAATGTCAGGCAGTACATTAGTATTCCAACTGAATTAGAGAAATGAAATGTTCTACTGTTGGTACAGCTGTATGCCTGGTGCCTGATACATGTCTCTCAAGTGTCATGCTGTCACGTTTAGTGATGACTATTGCCTTTAACCTTGGATACAGATAAAACTGTTTGATGTATGCCAGTAGCACAGTCAAACAACATCAGTGCAGGGTACACCTTGTTAGTCATATATGTTACCCTGACATATACAAGTCCCTGTAGTTATGTACCTATAGTTCTTACAGTTTGACCCATACCATTCCATGTCGACAGCTTGAGAGCTATGTATGTGCTGCAGAAGCTTTAGGGTATACGTAGATGTAAAGTAAGGGCAGACCTGTAGAGTATTGAGCAGTACTGTTGTGAAAAATATAGCCTATATAGTTGTTAATGGAATGTTTTTCTCTCCTCTCCATCCCTTATCTGCATCAGAAAATATTATTGTTATACTATGGGTGTGGTTTCATTTCCACATATATTGTTATGAAAACCTAACGTTGGGCTTGTATTGTATTATTGGTTATATATTTCAATGGTTATATATTAACATACCTTGTTGAAATTCTACCATTGTTGGCCTTTTGCCATAACTGTTACTGGCATGCTGTTACAATAATGACTGTTATTCCATTTCTGCCTGTGTTCTGTATGCTATGCGATTCTTTTGTTCTGGGCTAAATGGAACACCCATGCATGCTGTTATAACTAATGTTGAAATGTGTTGTTCATGACTAACCAATACATTTTCACCAACTGCAACACCATAGCATGCTTGGCTAGGCTGATCCCAGCAGATCCACCTGTTCCACCTCATCTGGCCATGGCACTGGGTCCCAGCATGTCTGGAACCCAACTTGGAACTGCCTCCTCTGCTGGTCCTACACCACCCACAGGTGGAACTGCCTCAGGGGATGGGGCTTGTCACCCCATGGGTGCAGACAGGATCCAGTCACCCATAACCAGTTTCCAGGGTTGGTGTGCAGGGTCCTCCAGCACAATTTGGATGGCCGACTGTGCCAGATCAAGGGCAGACAGGCGCACCTCAAGGGGCAGTCTGGCCCTGGTGCCCAGCCCTCAGCACAGCCACCTTCAGGGCCGTGAAGGGGCAGTGGTGACTGCCTATGGGTGGGGACCTTAGTCCCACTGTTTCCATCTGGGAGCACGTGGTCCTCTTATTCCCAACCACCCACCCTGTTCAAGATGTCAACCTCCCTCATGTCATGCACTGCCCCTGTCCACTGTCTTGTCTGTCTGCAAATGCAAACTCTCCTACAAACTTACCTCCCCAAATGTACCTACAACCCTTCCCCAACATGCCATTCTCTCCTTAAAAGAAAAAAAAAGAAAGTAGGCACCTGTCCCACACACAAAAAAAACCATCATCCCATATATAGCTCTCCATTTCACCCTCACATACACCGGCATCAATCAATCATCACAGCAATTAATCAAACAAGTTATGTCACCCACACCCCTCCCTGTGGGATGTGAGGCTCCAAATTCCAAATTGTCCACAACATGCAGAGCTGTTGCTGTATAAGAAATGGATAGCTATGGTCCTTTTCTACACCCATCCTGCACATTCCTACCTGCCTTTCATATTGTTTTTCACCTTGCTTACCCCCATTTCTCCACTTTCCTATTACCCCTTTTTACTTTTCATTTTTGGAAATAACAAGGGTTTAAGTGGGACTAAGTGCTGCTAGGCATCATGGCACATCACTCAAACCTGCACAAACCTGATTAAAACTGCTTAAAACTGCTTTAATCACCTTATCTGATTTAGACACTGTTCTGCCCAGCAACAAAATAACCAGCAATGGCAAGTCTCAAACCCAGGGCCCTCTACTCTACAGGCAGAGCAACACACCAGCAGGCTCAATCAGCTCTGGGGGAATTCTCTTTTTTTATAAATACATCATGCAGTATAGTCATGTAACATTAGTGAAAAAAGACACCACTGCCAAGTATTGAACCCAAGACCTTCTGAAGTACAGTTAGAGCAACACACCACTAGGCCAAATCAACTATGGAGAGCTACTGATGCTTTTGTAAATATATCATGCACTACAGTGATGTAACTTTGGACAAAAAGGCACCTCTGCCAACTATTGAACCCAGGACCATCTGAACTGCAGTCAGAGCAACACACCATTAGGCCAACTGAGCTCTGGAGAATAACAACTGTTTTTACAAACATATCCTGATTACCAATCACACACACTACTCCTATATATACTGGGGCAAATCATAGTGTACTTGGGCCTATGATGCAGACACCAAACCAGTACACAGACAAATAAATGCTGATGGATGTATGGGAGGCCTACAATATCAGGTAGCACTGACAACTGCACAGACTGTAGCTGAATATCAACAGCTGTACCCCCTACTTATGGCAGGCTTGTCATAAAACCTTTTCTATGTGCTGACATACCAGCAAGACAGTGCAGATTGTTAAAAAAATCATGACAGACAGCTAAGTGTCACATGTCATGCCCTTCTGAGCACACATGCCCATGCTAATCCTGTGTAACGCACTTTATGCATGCACATATTTCTTACAAATACACCTGCCATGATAATGACTCAGTAGCTCTATCTGTTACATTTCTAGCATGTGTCACATCTGGACTCCCACAGTTCTGGCCCACAGCCCAGTCTGTAGCACAACTAAATGCATGTCAATACAACATAGGAATAACTGAACCCTGCAATGTCCAGCAAAACTGGTTGCTCCTACTACAGTCACTGCCACCCACAGTAGCACATTAAAGGCCTGCAGGGTGGGACACATTTCACAATTATGAATATGTGTACTAAATGTTGCCTACAACTCCCTGGATGGCACTATTATGTAACATATGCACCACAGACACATGCCTCACCTGGACTGTTATGGGTACCCTCAAACAGGCCATGCTGTGACACAACAGCTGACACCATAGCCTCACTAACAGTGACAGCTTGCTGTCCCCCAATGTCTTCATGAACCCTAGTCTGACTCTTGGCTAGAATGCAGCAGCTGTGGCCTTCTACACATGCAGCAGTATGCCCAGCTATCTGCTACAGACCTAACATACCTCCCAAACACCTAGAACAGGGCATCCACACAACAGCCATACATAAAGGGTTGGGGGGGGAGTTCGGGTGAAAGGAACATTTGTCAAAGTCTCCCCTACAAATATACACAGCTTATAGACCAGCATCAAATAAGGTGGATGACATGAACAGGCCCTGTAAAATAATGCAATGGAGTGGTCAACAGGGTGGAACAGGACTCAAAATGGTATAACCAACCTACACACACATTATCACAGTTAGTAGCATTGAGATTAGAACCCCTACATATCTAGTCATATATAATATAGTGTTATGTACTTATTGACTGCACCATGGAGCTTATATACCTGCAGATTGTCCAACAGTGCATCTAAGGTGAATGACATTAGCAGACCTTGTAAAGTAGGGCAATGGGGGGTTACTGGGTGGAACAGGCCTCAAAATGGTATAATCTACAAACACAGACACACATCAGTTGCCAGTGCTGATATTAGAACCCCTACCTATCTAGTTGTATGTACTATACTGCTACATACTTAACACATGTGTCACAAAATGTATTCATCTGAAAATTGTCTACTAGTGCTCTTAAGGTGAATGACATCTGCAGTTCTTGTAAAGAAGGGCAATGGTGATTTTCTGTTTGTAACAGGCCACAAAATGGTAATACCCACACACACACACACACACACACACACACACACACACACACACACACACACACACACACACAGTTGCCAGTGCTAAGAATAGACCCCCTACCCACCTACTTACATGTACAATAGTACTACATACTTTTTGCATGTGCCACAGTGATTATATGGCTGGAGAATGCCCAACTGTGCTTCTAAGGTGAGTGACATCAGTAGGCCTTGTAAAATAGAGCAATGGGGGATTTAGTGGGTGGAACAGGCCTCAAAATGGTATCATGTACAAACACAGAGTTTGCTAGTGCTGAGATTAGAACCCCTACCTTTCTATTTGTATGGACTGTAGTACTATGCAGTTTTTGCATGCACCACAGAGCTTATACAGCTGAAGACTCTCCAACTGTGCTTCTAAGGTGAATGACATCAGCAGGCCTTGTAAAGAAGGGCAATGGGGGATTTAGTGGGTAGAACAGACCTCAAATGGTATTATGTAAAAGCATACAGTTGCTAGTGCTGAGATTAGAACTCCCACCTATCTATTTGCATGTATTACAGTGCTACATACTTTTTTCATGCACCACAGAGCTTATATGGCTGAAGATTGTTCAACTGTGCTTCTAAGGTGAATGGCATCACCAGACCTTGTAAAGTAGGGTGATAGGAGATTTAGTGGGTAGAACAGGCCTCAAAATGGCAACACCTACACACACACACACACACACACACACACACACACACACACACACACACACACACAGACACACACACAG